>NC_050609.1:6666666-6969696 GCF_014743375.2 Drosophila subpulchrella | reverse complement strand
CATTTGCCACAATTCGAATGTCTTATTCATGCGCCTGTGGTTATGCAATGATAAATTTATGGCCAAGCATGGGTGTGGTCAAGTCGTCTCAGTCACTTCCGAAATGCTGCAATATTCACTTGGAATTTCTACATACATATATTTATTTATTCGGAATTCGAAATCAAAGCCAGCTTTTAAAATATGCTAGTCAAAGTCCCCGAAATGTGTGAAAGTGGGGCAATACTTTTATTTTACAGTGTGCTTGTCTCTGCTTTTGGTTTATTATTTTCCACATGGGTGGCTCGACATGACGAAATTCACTAGCCCCCAAAAAATAACAAATAAATAAAAAAAGGATACACTACACCAAGACGAGAACGAAGACATCGACAAAGTTGTCGTCAGTTCGCTCTCACTGCTTGTCACTTAAAGCGAAAAACAATTTTTCTCTGGCTGAAGAAGTGTAGGTGGCCATGTGTATGTGTGTGGAAGCTATCTGAAAACCAATTTTCGTTGCTAAATTGATGTTTATAGCTATGTAGGAGCACGCCGACGACAGCGATGAGAATGACGATGAAGATGACGATGATGCGGCCGTCGATGGCTATGATGAGCTTGTTGCGGCCACCGCTCGTCGCCTCTGATGAAGACAAAGTGCCAATGCGAAAAACTAAACGCCAAGCTACCAAAGCAAGCGGAGCTAAGTCGAGTCAAGTACAGAGGGAAAATGTCACGAAAAGTAGTTCAAAAGGGCCTTCATTCAATGTTTATAAAACAACTTGGAAGTATTGTTCTTAATTTACCCCTTTTTTAAGAAGGCAAGGTCACACTGCCCATGATAAAGTTCATTAGGTACTGTGGTCACACTATTATTGGAACATTTGCTTTCTAAGTTGTTTCCTTTCATTTTCCTCGGTGTACTGCAAGTGGAACCCTCTCCCAGAATGCGGCAATGAAAATCCTTTTCGTCGCGACTCGAATCAACTCTACTCCCCAGCTTTTCGCCCATTCTTCATTTGACAGCATTTTGATGCTTCCGCTTGTAATTTATGTGACACTTGCAGTGCCATAGATCAGGCTGCGGGGCCAAGTGATGAGACTGCTAGTTTCTGCTGCCATATCCTCCTTTTTATTAGGTCCTTGCTACTTGCTACTTGCTAGCTGCTTTTGTGCGGACGCTTGATTTCCTCGAGCAAATTTGATCAATTGAAACAGGCGATAAACAACGGGTGGAAATGACAGGTAATCCACATGCTGCACTCAGTTAATTAGATGGCAAAGGAAGTGCACATAAATAAACAATTAGGTGGCAGTAGATAACCGAGGCGTATGCATACATGCAATTGCTGCATATTAATTGAAGCTCACTCGCACACACTCGTCTTTGAAGGGGGAGAAATGAGCCCCATACCATTTTCACATCCTCCCCCAACTGACAGCAGCCTCCACGTTCTGAGTAATTTAAAACGCTCCTGCTCGTGAATGCATTTGATATGCTTTTCTACCGCTTACAACTCGATGCGCTCGAAAGTCGCACCCCAACCAAAACCCCGAACCCTGAAACCCACCAAGTGGAGGGCAAGTGCATCTGCCAACGCCAACGCCATTATCTTGGGCATATGTCTAAGTCAGATCAAAGCCATAATGCTGGCTGAGTGCAAGTGGGGTGCAAGTGCGGATGACAGCGATTTTAGGGCCAATTAGATGTCCGACTTTGCTGGGAGTATCACAGCAAAATGCAGTGCTTTTATGACAGATTGCTGGAAAATCACATTCAGCGGTGATCAAAGACAAGCCTCAAGGAGACTCAGTTTGACAAAGGTGAAGTCGAGACTTATGCTCGTTAGTTTAAATTGGTTGCAAGTAAAATTCATTCTTGACTTCAAAGTAATTTATAGTTTAATAAGTGGAATGTTAATAACCGATTGTGCGTTTAGAGACAGAAGAACAAAGCTTATATATATTGGAGTTCTTAAAATTATGTATAGATAACCCATTCGTTGCTACTAAATACTAGTAAGACTTAATATTTTTATTAAAATAACCTTTCTGCTGAAATTTATTTTTACAAAGTTTTTTTTTTAACAGTAAAGTAGGGTAAAGCTAGGAATACTAAGCAAACACGAATTTTATTTTTACTCTATTGTTGTAAAGTAATTGCCCTTAAATGTTTGATCACGTTCATGTTATAGTTTAAATACTTTTCTAAGAACACTTATGTCATGACACGGTTCATTCACCAGTCAGGCACACCAGCAGCAAACGATGTCAGGTCTTTTGAGATATTTGAACAGCCGTTAATTTAATTAGATTCAGGGTTATTGAGAATAATAAGCTTGAAACCAGCCGTCAAAAGCGAAATGTATCCGCGTTTCGTTAGACATTAGGTCGCATTTGCTTGTTGCTGTAGGATAGAAAGAAAACATTCCATTGCCTGTTCATCATGAAAATAGTAATCTGGTTTTGCCTGCTTGGCTGTATGGCGGGTGCCAATGGCTTTCTCCATAATTTGCTAAAGGGACGAGACGATTCAGCAAGCCCTCTCGATGCATTAAAACATCCAAAGGATCTTGTTGGCGGTTTATGGGAAAATTTAAAGAAGGTATGTAAGGCAAGATAGATTTACACAAGTTCTAAACTGATATCCGTTAGCCGGTTGGGGAAATGTAATTTAGTTTACTGAATGATTTTTTTCAAGTAATAATACGCTGACCAAAAAAGTTAAGCAACATGTTTTAGAACAAAAGGGATTTCAAAACCATTTTGTGTAAAATTGGTACTGTAGATTGTCACGAACAAACTATCTCTAAAATTTTGAATTTGTCTGCTGAGAAGATATTTTTATAAAAATCTCAAATTGTTTAGACAGTTGATATTGATACCTATATATTTCCATTTGGGTAAATTGATTATTCTTGCAAACTTTTGGTAAACACACGATAAAATTTATATTTGGGTTGACTGGTTTTTCTAAAGAAAATCAAATAGTGTTTCAAATTTTGTTTGCATAAGGCATGTGTTGATTGTATTTCTTTCTTTGTATTTGTATTTCTTTTATGAATTTAGTTTACTTAAAGCAAAATCTAATAATAATGATATTCTTTTTTGCGCAGGGTCTTATGGATATAGCGGCCCTTTTCGGTGTCGGCGATGGTAAAACTGATGAAGAGGACTCAACGACCGAATCTTCGTCCTCTGAAGAAACAACAACGGATGAAACATCAGGAGCCATAACAACGGAGGCCTCAACTACAACGGAGGCCTCAACTACAACGGAATCCGAATCAAAATCTATAGAGGAAACTACCACAGAAGATTCAACAACCAGTTCCAGTACGGAATCAGGATCATCGGAATAGGAAAGTAGCTCCATTTAGCTCCATGAGGAGAGATTCTATAGCTTAACCTTCGCATCGGATATTGCTCGTCATTGTTTGCTTCTCAGCTGCTTTTAACCTGGTATTTAAACAACGGGAATAAAAGTACAAGTAGCTGTCACCATATTTTACGCAGCGTGTGTTCATTATTTACGCATATGTTGGGGAACCTCGAACCAGGGCTATCCATATAAAGTTCTTTCCTCATCAGTCGTTGATTGGCAATGTCTCGGTTTAGTAACACCTTTATCATCCTATTTTTAACGATCCAATTGCTGGACTTGGTACTGCCAGCACCCAATGGAATAAATCTAATAGATAATCCCGATAATCAGCTCGTAAGTTTTGAGATGGAAGTCGGTCGACAATCTGATCTTTTGCTGCCCAAACTTGAGCTTCAGTTACTGAACACACAACAACAACAAGATGGTAAGTTGGGTCTATCTGCAAAGTTATATATCTTATATATAACTCTTTTCCCTATGGATTGGCTGTTCTGTAGGTGTGGAAGTTCTTCGCATGCAATTAATGCAGTTAAACCTACTGAAGTTGTTGATTGCCTTGGACCTCCTCATCTTGATAAGCATTTATTTCTGCGCCAGAGAAAAGAAATATAATTCAGTGCAAGCCGTGTGATATGTAGATTATGACTAACATATTTTTATAATACCAAAACTAAATTTAAAAAATACAAATTATATAAAAAAATACAGTTTTGTATATTAATTTCTAGAATTAGATTCTTTTTATACAGTTAAAACTGAATTGATTCGCTTTTTAAACAGCGTTTTGTGCAAATTTAGATTCACATATGGGTGTTTGAACATGAGTTTCGCTTAATTAATTTTCATCAATGTAGTCCTAATGGTCTGTTTTAAATAAACTGTTATTGAATAATTATGGGCCAATTCGCGCCTGCTGTTTGTTTGGGTCTGGCTGGCTGGGATCCAATGTATAATGCCGGTTCTGGCAACACACACTTTCGCCCCACCGAATGCATCGTTAAGTATCGACAACAGTTGCCCTATTCGGCTGTTTGTTGTTTGAACTTTTAGTTCATAAATATTAACAGCTATTAAAGTGCGCAAACACACAAGGCCAGTTCAGTTCAGTTCAGTTAAGGGCGGCAAATACGGGCTAAAAATTAAGTTTAAAATTTAAAACTAACTGCATGCAATTTACGCGCAATTTGGCCGCCTTTTGGCTGCCTGCAAATGCAATGTAAAATGCATCGAGCAAGGAAAATGCCATCAGGTGGTTGGTTTTCGGTGGGTTTTTGCAAGCTAACTCGGCTCCTCTCAGCCTAATGTTCATATAATTAAAAGCGGAAATTGAGCAAGTGAACCAGGCAGTGACCAAGCGGCAGAAAAGCGACGAGCCGTGGCCAAGAGTCTCCAAAAGTGGCCGGGATGCTCGCAACTTTTTCCCAAGTCGGTGCGGAGGAAATATTAAAAACGGAAAACACTTTGGGGCCAACTAATTCGCACTGGCTTGCTTTCGACACGGCTTCCACTCCGGCTGTCCCTTGCCATGTTTTCCTATTATTTCATACACACTTTTTTGGCAGCTTTCTTGGCCAAAAGCAAAAGTCTTGGCCTGGCAAAAAAGGGGCGGCATAGCGAAACGAGTCAAGTTGAGTTGAGTTGTGTAGAGTGGAAGTGAAGTCGAGAGTGCCGAGGAAAAAAGGAAGCAAGGCGGCGCAATTAGCAAGTTTACTGCATGAAATTATGAAACGCTTAATAAAAGCATGCTTGCGAGCAAATGAAAAAAGGAGCAAAAAAGTGAAAAAGGGTCGAACGATGGAATATTCGTACAATATATTAAAACACAGAGCTTCACAAGTGCCGGCAAGTTAATTAAAAGACTCGCATATTTGAAAAGTTTTACCACCCCACCGTTTTTGTCCATAGCCATCATCACCATCACCATCACATCAGCATTACTGGTATATCCAGCCATCTAGCCCCATCATCATCATCATCATCAGCGGCAGCGTTCGAGGCTGCAATTTAATCATGTAAGTGCTGGCAAATTGTTGGCTAAAATTAGAGCCAGACAAATATTGCGCATACGCCTAGTATCCGCATCCGCATCCGCGTTAAAAGGATGTTGTTGGCCATGTTGGGCTGGTTGGGCTGTTGTGGCCGCTGTTTGTTGCTGTTGCCAAGTTTTATGCTAATGGTTTTCGTTTAAAGCCAAAAGTAATTTATTGTTGTCAGCGGGCGCCATCAAAAATGTTGCTGCACATTCATTATGCCCTCCGAATGTGCTGGTAGTACACCCCACCATCTCATGTGGGCTTGGCATGCATTAAAATTTTTAGGTTTTAGGTCTGTGAGCCCGAAAAACTTGCATAGAAATTAAGTTAAGTTTTGGGTTTCTTCTTTTTTCCAGCCCAAATGTAGCCAAAACAAAAGTTTTTTATTTGCCTTGGCCTGTCTAAATATCCTTTAAATGTGTACTAAACTAATTTAACTTGAGGCAGTGAGCGCAAGCAAACAAATGCCAAGTGCCTAAAGCCTTGGCTAAATTTAAATATTTTACTCTGCTGGCCAAAAGCACTATTTTACTCTATGCCCTGTGACACGTTCGCGACCCACTGGCTGGTCGGAAAAGCGGGGAAAACTATGCCAGAAGATAAAACAGCCGCGAACTTTGCAACATGTTTACGGTAAAAACGTGATTTTCGGCACAAAAAGCGGAGAGCTTGACCAAATGTGGCCGGGGACTGGCGGGCGCCTCGAACCCTTTGCCAACTGTAAATAAGTTGAGTTAAGCGGCGAGGCACGCGCAGCCATGGACCGCCCACAAACCAAGGCAAATGCCCTGCCCGACCACAGCCATAAAAATTAAACATTTGTAGCTTTGTCACGTTTGTGTTGACACTTTCTTATCACAGTGGGGTGGAAAGGTGGTGGGCCAAAGGGGGGTGCCACCCCACCCCACCCACATCCGTTTCCTGCTCATCCCAGTTAGGCCACCAGTTCCACCCTCTCGACCCGGCCTAAATATGTGCGTGTGCGTGTCAGCTTTGACTGCCGGCCTGACCCACCTGACCCCGGCTGAAATAAAACTTCAGGTGAGTGTGTGGGACTGACACCAACCACCCTGGCAACCACCCAAACCAGCGAACCACCCAAACCCCCCAACCACCGCACCCACTCGTCGTAGCATATGCTATGCGATTTCATTAAAAGCCGGGCAAGTGCGGCAACGTGTCAGCCTGATTCTGGATGGTGGATCCTGAATGCTGAATGCTGAGTTTGTGGCTAAGACCCGGCCGCATGCCAAATGCCAACTTGGCGGGTTCTAGTGCCAGTTTTCGGTGGCATAATTTGCGTTTTCTAATTAAATGCGATTAGGGCGACATCAGCAGGTGATCCTGGGCTTGCCGGTGGGTTAAAATCGCACGAGTGTTGTCAATTTGAAATTATGGTAATTTGGTTTCAATCAATATTCATGCTAAAATGTTATTTCAAATTGGAATTACTCGGAATTCATTTTAAGCTCGTTCTGATAAATATTCCTAATATATGTAAAGTTATAAGTGACAGAAAATATAACTTGATTTTAAGTAATTTATTTTATTCCTAAAATGTGAATGAATATAATTATGATATGGGAAACAAGAAGATTAAAAATATTCCTAAAATGAGTAAAGTTATAAATGATTTTAAATTATATATTTTATTCCTAAAATATGAATTAATATAAATATGATATAAGAAAAAAGGAGACTGCAAAATTAAGTTGAATTTAAGACTAAGAGTTATATTTGAAATTTGTTTTAAGATTTTTTTAAATATAACTCTAAATAGATTTTATATCAATTTGATTTGATTTTTTTAAAGAAATATTGTAATTTGTAATGCCATATATGGTTTTCTGTGCCTTCAATAAATAGATAGAACACTTAAAATACCAAGATACCTTCCATTTTTCATCTGTTCAATATCCAGTTTCTCCTTCTAATTTAAGGACACTTTTTCTGCATATGTGGTGAGCTGGCAAACTAGCAATTTTCATTACTCTTCGAAGGCAATCCTCTCAATTGTTGAACCGAAAATGATTTCATTGGCATTATCCACTCCCATTTGGCTCGACCAACAGACCAACATCTCAGTTTTTAATTCTCCTTCAGAAGCTGTCGGTTTCCTGTAGACCGATATTTGCATGTGTGGGCCAAGTGCTGGTCCATATTTTTTTTTCAGAGGTCAGATGTTGGGCCACAGGACCCGCACCCAGAATATGTGCACTCTATTCCGACCACTCCGACACTCTGGCCAGGGTTTTGGGCTCCTAATGCGTTGCTCTTGCCTCCAGGATGGGCTCGATAATTTCATTTGCATATTGTATACCGGCCAGTGTTGCTGAGATACATTTTGTGGCTGAAATTTATGACATGCCATTTGGTCTTGAGTCGAGTTTCGAGTGGGCGAGCTAGAGGAGTCTTCTGGGAGGTGACTTGGCAACTTTGTTGCCATGCAACTTTAATGAGTTGACGCACGAGACCACAAAACTTGACACCCAAAGGCTTTAAATTGAAAAAGTTTAATGAGCATGCGTATTTGATTAAGCTTTCGGAATTCTTTTCAGTGGTGGTTTTGGCGGTGCCTTTGTGCTCGGATGCAATAATGGCAGCTTTCAGGATGCATCTATATTGACAATTCCCCCTATCCTTTTGACACCTGGAATATATCTGCAGCTATGGCTTAAATAAAAGGGAAGCAACTGATAGCAACGTATATTATTTGCATTCAGCTTGGGGCCTTTCTCGCAAAGTTTCCTGCTGTCCTTCGGCGACAAGGAAGTTGGTAAAAGTGCCTGGCAAAAAGTCCTGTGGCGTGTGCCATTGCTTATTGCAGGCAATTCAATTAAATGCAGAGCTGCATGAAATACCCTTTTGAGAAGTGGGCCATGTGAGCATCGGAAATCCATAAAATGCATCACATGCCATCAAAGGCTCAAAAGTTTTTTACCAAAGGTGCCAGGACATTTATTATTCGGCAGGCGTAGTGTGGAGATTTCTCCTACCTCCCATTTTTTTTATTCGTTGGCCCTGCTACTTTCTATTTGTCTCAATTGCAATCAAACTTTGCGGCTTCCACTCAGTTCTTCTCCCAGTTTCGGTTTCGCTCGGTTTTCCTTTCCCATTTTGTCACGCAAATTGCACAAAAGTTGGATTGACTTGAGCGGGAAATTAAGTTGATGGTTTCTCAAGTCCGGATTCTCGAGTCTGAAGTCCTTTGCCGTTGTGTTTGCTTTACTCGTCTACGCGTTGTCATCGCCGCGTGCCTTCTACTTACTTATTTAACTTGCAATTTTGGCAAAATTTCGCAAGCATATTAAAAAGTTTTCGGCTAGCTCGTAAGTGGCGCACTCGCCTGAAATAATAGCTGGCTGCTGGCTGCCGGCAAGGATGCACCCTTTAATTGCAGCAGCTTAAGGAAATCAAGAGTGCACACAAAACACAGAGCAGAACAAAACAGCAGCGGGAATATAGTAAGACTAAAACAAAACCAGAGCAGCCCCGAAAAGTGAAGATAAAGCCGGGCCACAATGCACTCAAGCGCATTGACTTCCAACTAGCTTTGACTTGTGCCAAGCCAAGCGTGGATGGGCCAAAGTAGCTCGGTTGACAACCAAGACAGGCCCGACTGAGCTCGTCCTCGTCCGCTTACCACTCCCTGTCCCCATCCCCATGCCCATTCTCGTCCTGGGTCCGTCCCACCGTGAAAATCAATTGGGCACTGCGCAAGATGCTGCCCAGGATCCCCTGCTGGGCCACCAGGCTCCCCGGGCGACGCCTGTTTGTCTACACTGGGATATCGGGAAAATGGTTTTTAAATTCTAGTAAATGTGCCAAAAAAGTACTAAGATCAAAAATGTATTAACAATTTTTTAAAGAATATAATAAACTATTTAAGATAACAATTTTCAAGACCTTCTTTTCGAATAAAAGCTTTACCAAACATCTTATTGTTACTTTAAAAGAAATACTTTGTAATCGTAACCATATTTATTATGTCTCTTAAATATAAGCTCTATATAGGTAACTATTATTAGAATTAACGAGTTTAAAAATATATTTTCTTACATTTTAAAAATTTACTTATGAAAATCACAAACTTTTTAAATTATGACAAAGGCGGAAGTGTTTTTATATATATTTTTGTACACTTAAAAAATAAAATAAAATGTAATTTTATAAATTTGTATTTATACACTCACATTTTTTTAAAAGTAAATTTACTAAAAAAAAAACTGGAAGTTTTAAAGTTATTAATTTAAGTATCTAAGCCACGTACATTTTGATGCTTATAAAAACACAGTATCTTGTATTTAAGTGTTTTATTTTAGATTGGTACATTTTCAGTTGCATTCTTTTTTCCATCTACACAATATGTTAAGCTTTTTCCTCAGTGTAAGGGCATTCAGCTGGCAGAGATGCGGGCAGAAGCAGCAACTGCAGCTGAGCTGGCTTTTGCGCGGCATTATGCATGCGTTTGTGCCTGAATATACTGTTGAAATACAAAAAAAGCCAACAATGTTTAAGTCAACTTCCGTTTCCGGTGCTGCTTATGCTAACTCTTCGGTTGCTGCCTCTGTTTCGGTTGCTGTTGCTGTTCCTGCTACTGTTACAACTTCTGTTTCCTTTCCGGGTTTCCTCTGCAGCTAGCTTAATTATATATGAACTGCCACACTAATTGCCAAAATGGTTGCACGTTGCGTATGCGTATTCCAGCTCTGGCTCACCCACATTACGTATACGCACCGAACGGAATGCGCCATTTGTGTCGCTCAATCATTGAATGGGTGTTTGTTGTTGCAGGGCGATTAAATTACGTTTTGTTTGACTCAACACACACACAGACACGCACAATCACAATCCCAGAAGAGGGAGGACTGAAAATCTAGTACGAGTACATTTGCCATTTGCATTTTCCCCGTAACAGTTTGTTAAGCTTTGAACTTTTGCAAATTACATGAGTCCTGCCACAGGATGTATGCTGTTTACTGCCCTCACCGCTGTTGTTTCTGTCGCCTGTGTGCGTTTGTCTGTGCTAATGTGTCACAATCTGCATTGGCGTTAAAACCTCAGCCGAGCCACGCCCACGACGCCCACCTCTGCTGGGCCCAAATGCATTTGGCCAACGTCTACACTTTTGGCACTTTCAAATTGAATTTGTTATCAAATTAGTTTCATCAAATTACCATTAGGCGGCAATTTGATGCTCTACTTACTCCAGTGTGTGCTTAGGGTGATTGAGGCATTTTAAGTAATGGTCTCAGTTTCAGTTTCTCTTATTGTTTTGATTTTAATAACCTGGTAGTTAGGATTTCTGGGAACTCTTAATATATTAAACTTACTTTTTAATGTACTTAGTTATTCTTAAGGTTTTGGTAATTTAACATTATAAAAGAAAAATATATAAAATATTTTATACTAAAAAAGGGTTTACAGTGGTTAAAAAGCATTATTCAAGTTTACAATTTTATTTAAAAATCTTTTCACTTTCATACAAAACCTAAACCTGACCCCTTCTTTAACCAAATACAGTTGGCCAAAAATATCATTCACCTATGTATATTCCCGGAAACAATATCTTAGTGATGAGGGACGTATTTCTGCGAATATTATAATAAGAACACGGTGGGATTGTGAATTCAAGAGAAAGGCATTCCGAAAGGCAAGCGAAAACAAAAAGATTTGTTCCAATAATGCCTTCAGCCTTACTTTGCTCAGCCATGGCTCCATTACATCCGCATGGCCTTCTGGCCTTCCCATCCGCCGACTCGAAGACACAACGCCAACATATTGCCGCAGCTGTCCAAGGGAAATGGGGATGGTTCGGTGGGTGGAATACCCCTCGATAAGGAGGGTAACTTGGGGGCCTGCCGAGACAAGTGCATTACAACGTACTAGGTTATTGATGTATGTTTGCATAATGTAGACGGAACTATATACCCAGATATGTATATATGCTGCTTGGCTGGTTGGTTGGTTGGGTGGACAAAGGGCGGATGCGGATGTGGATGCGAACCGTGGGGCGGGACAAACAAGCAGCCGAGGAGTATGCTAATAATGTTTGTGCTTCAATCACATGGAAAAACAATATTGAAAAATACAACTTGTATGGCAGCCACGAGCAATCGTTTAGGGCCAGAGCTCAACCATTGTTTATATTGCCAGCCCAGAACAGAACTGAACAGAACAGAGCAGAAGAGTATAGAGCTCCCCATCGCCTGTCCCTTATAAAGAGTTATGACAATGTTGTGTCAAAGTGTTATTGTGCCGTATTTTGTTGCGCCACAAAAGCAGCAGGAGCAACATTTAGATAGCCTGCAAATGATCCCATTCGTTTGGGGTTAAGCGGCCCGCCGGTTCGAGGATGGAGCGATTTTAGCTAGCTGTGCTTGATTGAGCGGTTGTCCATGTCCTTGAAGGCATCGCATCCTTTTTGAAACCCAATTGGGTTCCATTTTCCCTTTGCCAAAGTTGATATCCTTAGCTCTTATCTTGAGACAAGACAAGCCATTCAATGTTTGGCAAATTATTTCGTACTTGGCTTTTGGCTTTGAGTGCTCTCATTTACACAGCTCGCAATGCTTTTCACAAATCCTTAATCTTTTCAAAAGCTTTTTTTAATTAGTATCAAAGAATTTCGAGTAATTTATTTAGATGAAAGCCAGGCCAAGACAATTTGAAACCACAACTTCAAGTTGCAGAAATCTAGTTTCAATTACATAAGAGTGTTCAACAGCAAACATGAGATATGCTCAATTTTATCTCTGCAACTCTCTGTATGCAATAATTCGATTTGATTGAAAATTGTGTAAAAAAACATTGGTATACACATACGTACATAAAAACAAATTGTTTGGGGAAAATAAATTAATATTTCTCTGCGTTTTTGGCCAATCGAAATATTGAAATTTAATGGAAAACCCATTGAATGAGAGTGCCTGAAAAAGAACCAGCTCTTAAGTGCATTTAAAACATTTTGGCAGCGGGTGTATAGCCCTGCATTTTGGATTCCGGCCAAATATTCTATTTAGTGGTGCTAATGCTAATGGTTCTTGGCCAAACCAACCAACCTCGAAGTGGAAAAAGAATGGTGTGAAAATTTAACATTGCCCCCGCGGGCATAACTTTGACTTTGTGGGCGTGGCAGTTGAAAAGTTGGCAGGCGCTGGAATTTATGGCACTCCGGCACAGAGATCAGTTAACGATTTGCCTACCAAATGCAGTTTCATGGTGACAAGTTGCTGCCAGGTGGGCCGACATCAAAAGCACAACGGCATTGTGCTGAAGGGTTGGCTGAAACAATGACATCAAGGTTCCTTCCAGCTAAAGCTCCTTAGTCACTCAATCCCCGGAGTATTCCAAGGCCTGACACACGACGGCAAAATGAACCCATTCGCCCCAATAGCTATGCAACTTCAAATGCAATAGGAAAATAGGGGAAAATCCCACATTTTGCCTTTGTTTGTCTAGCAAATAATTAAGTACGTGATGTGTGTGTCTCGTGCTGAGACGTTTTTAAGCACTTTTCAGCAAACATTTGCACAGCAATAAAATGTTTTGCATGCCTCTGTTTGCGACGAGTAAATACTATCACATGTCAATGAATCGGCTTTTGGATTTAGATTTGCCACAGCATTTTGTCAGCTTCGTTCGGGCGGCTTAAAAACGGTTCACGTGGCGCCATCGAATGGCATTTGGGAATGTGCGATGTCAACAGACGGAAAATGTGAAAAATGTGTGTTCCACAAATAAACAAATCAGGTGCTGGTCTGAGCCCACCCACCCTAGTCTCCTCATAATTTATGGCAATGCGGATGGTGAGGGTCCGAACTCCGGATCCCAAGCTAAGGGCAAACTAAAGAACTTAACTGAAATATTGGTCAACATTTTGCCCAGCTCGATTTGTTTATTATTTCCAGCCAGTTCGGTTGGCAGGATTCCAATGCAGGAGGCAGGAAACTGAGCCGGATCCGGGCTTCGAAGACTTTTTGAGAGCCACCGGCAGCAGTATGGCTCAAAAGTGAAATGGCAGCTGCCTACGTAGCATATATACATCCGTAATACCTACCCATAAATATGCCAAATCACTTCAGCCAATTCGCTGGTTGACCTGGTTCAGTTTCACTTAGTTTCGCCTGGGGCATTGGCTAGATTATTGTTTTAATTACAGCTCATTCAACGAATCAACTGATTATGAAAAGTTTGTACAATGGTTTTTTTTGTATTTGAACTGGCCAAAGGGATACATAGGTCGGTTTCAACCTAAACTAATATGAACTTGACCAGCTGTTGAATTTTAATTAGTTTTTTTGTGCCCCGAAATCAGGGATATCATTGGATATCATTACCAAAGGCAAGTTTTTTCCATGCATTTTAATGACTTTTATGGTTGTTTATACGTGCTTTGCTAATGTCAAATGCACTTTGAAGAGCAGTTTTTATTTAATCTAATATTACACAAAAACAAGTATAGAATGTATACATTTCATTTAATTGAAATTTGTCAAACTTGAAACCCATGCTCAATGTGCATTGCTCATATTCGATTTTTCCGTAATTCCAATATCTTTCAGCATGGGAACCCCAAAGTGGACTTCTAGATTCCATAACGTGGGACGTAACGTACGTAACGTGGAATTCCGTGGAATTCCCTAATGTTTTACCTTCAAATATTTCTTTGAAAGAGGTTCATATTTTTAAGCCATTATCATATTCGATTTTTCCGTAATTCCAATGTTATTCAGAATGGGAACCAAAAACTGCACTTCTAGATTCAATAACCTTAGTTATTGGAACCTGATTAATACGTGGGATAGCTTTATGAGTTTGTGGTTCAGTTCTATTTAATATTATGTTTTTAGATCATATACATTTTTGGCTTCTTTATCATGTTACAATATTATTATTTTTGGTTCACTTTAAACCCTGTTTAAATTTCAAAATCTGATTATGCTATTATGACCTATTCCGTTGCTTGCCTATGTAGTAAATTGGAATGTGGCACATCGCGGCCTTTGCTGGTTCTGGGCCAATTTGGTTTGCAAATGCCCAGCAGATGTTGTGGCACTCAAGAGTAACCGAAGACCCTGCCTATTATCCTTTGACCTCAAACCCAAACGACCGCCTGCAATGTCCAGTGTGTAAACAACGCCAGAGGCAACACCCCATGCAATATCACGGCTGCCTTAAATTAAAGCTCTGCCGCCGAACCATTAAGGAATGGATCCTATGCAATGGCAGGACCTGAATATTATCTAGTGCTTATCGCTCACTCAGCGTGCTCGCCCATCGATGCATAATACTGCTGCAAGGTTGCGAGATTGTGGGTTATTTGTCGTTAATATGCAAACAGTTAACTGCAGCCACTGCACATTAACGGTCAGGAGTGTGTGAGTGTGTGCCTGTGTTTATTGCCTGGCTTATCGGTCCTGAATGTCCTGTATATCCTTGTGTGTGTGCGTGGCCGGCTCAAATATGGCCGGGTTCAATCATAACCGGAAGCGGAAGTTAATTGTGCACATGTTTAATGCAACCGATGGTTGATGGTTTAAGCACTATCCACTATCCACTGCCCCATTCCCAATGACAACAACAATTAGCGAGTGCAAATATTGTTGCTGCCGAAGATTACAAAATCCAGGCCAAAAAGCAACCAAAAATTCGCGTTCTACTAAGAGTAGAATGGCAGTAGAAAAGATGAAAAAAAAAAGGAATGTAATTTGTCGCTAACCAAGTGTGTACTAACCTCATTTTACTAAAAGCATTAAAAATAAAATGTAATCACATGCTTCATAAAAGTAATAACTACACACACACAGACCCAAGCGCACGCACACAGAGATGCTCGTTTCTGTCTATGATAGAGCTTCCTGCACTTCAAAACGTGCCTGACTACGTGTCGCTATAAAAGTCCCCCCGGCAAGTGTGCGAAAGTGTGTGTTTCGGTTGTGTTCCACTCTCATGTCTGTCACTGCCAAGAAGCAAGTACATACTGCGTTTATGGGAAGCTTGCTTACAGCTAAAATCATAGATTTATATTCCTTCTGGTTTTTATCATGAAATAAAACCAACAACATCTTGAAATGATACTCAAAGTATTAGGTGGCAACTCTTACAATATCCTGATATTCTTCAATGAGACTCAAAGTACAATGTGGCAACTCTTAGCTGAATAGCTGCGCCTAATTTAAGATGTACAATTAATTTATTGGGATATACTTTATATTAAGGAGAAGGAGCTAAACTTTCTGGTTGGCAACTCTTACAACAACCTTATATTCTAAAAGACGACTAAATGTACTAGATGACTCTATAGTTTGTATTTTAAGTCCTACAATATTTTATATAATTTAAGACATATGTTTTGCGAAATGGTCCTGAACTTGTTAAATATGTACTCAAAATATTTCTCGCATAAACGTGGTAATAGGACTGCCATTGTCTATGTCAAAGAACTCATGGCACTGGGATACTGCCATTGGGCGTCTATATGCATTAATGTGCGTGAGCACATCTGATTTTTATGAGACGATTATGAGTTGCCTTTTATTATTTGCCATTGGGTCTACCAAAGTGTTGCGGCAACGGCACACGAACATTTGCCATTGGAAATCCCTCCCATTCAACGAAGGCTTGGGGGCGGAAGTTCTTGAGCATTAATTAGTGTCAACACATAAGCTGACTTCGTGAAGGAAAAATACCTGGAATTGGGTAACAAAAACGTTTTCAGGTGGCTCTAAGCCATTGCAGCTGCAGCTGCCGGCTTCTTTAAGCTTTCGTCGATGAGTGAAAAGAAAATCCTAAATGACTACACTCTCCCTAACACTTTTAGACTAGAAACGCACTAAGAAAAAATAGGTAAATCTAGAAATATATTCAAATTATTATGCGCATCTTATTTCAAATAAGATATTTCTTATATTTTTAAATAATACAAAACTTGCACAATAATAGGTCGATATTTTACGATAAAGCTCACTTCAAAGTGAATAACTAAGTGTTTTTGGTTTAGAAAATATTTTCCTTTGTGTGCACCTGGTGATAAAAGCAGTGCCAATGAATGGAAATCTTCAAGCCGGTTCAGAAGTTGCCCTGATACCCAATGTGTCAAGTGTCAGAGGATAGCTCGTTAGGATCCGTAGTCAATAACGAAGAGCATTGTCATGTCGCATATGACAGCAAACAGTTGCAGTTTATTGGATCCTTCACTTTTCCAACGGACTCTGGAGGATTTTGCTTTTGCGGAATTTTAAACCAGGCAGAAATGAAAATCTTCATCTTGATTAATGAAGTGCCCTACAAGTTTGAGATTTGCCGCATGACCTGAGGCACGATTATGTTCGACTTGGCATCTTCCCCCACATCCACTCAAATCAGTTCGATTTATCATCGGCCGTTGGAGATTTTTATGCGACCAGACTTAGAGCCTACTCGTGCGAATATATGAAGAAAGGCGGCGTACTATGCATGCTCACTTGCCCACGAATCTATGCGTGGCACAATGGGACGAGTGGCAAACTTCAAGGAGGCACACATCCCTACACTCTAAAATGTTTATTTCCTGTAAATACTTCAGAGCACTGAAAAGCAAAATATATTTAAATTGAGCATATTGGTAAGTAGTTCCTAGGAGGCTTAATTCAATGTGTAAGGCAGGATATTGATTGTTATTTAACACACTGTCATGCATTTTTTGGTTTAAAATCAAGAATTTAAATTGGATTTATAATAATGAACATTTATTCAGAAATAATTTGCCCAAGAAACTTAAACATGTATACAGGTATACAGAATTCCTTCTAGTGACTTTAATTAATTAATTGTTTTAAAGTTAAACAATTTTCACAAGTATTACCGCTGATTTTGAAGCCTTAGGCAAGACCTTTTTGTATACTTTCTTTAAAAAATAGATAATTCTATGAGTGTACTCACATACTCAATCGCCTACACATGGACCCCTGACAGATTGGCCATGCGTGGCAAACGAACCCAAAACATGAGCCCAAGTATCCCCAGGACCTCCCTGAGTCCTTAGTCCTGCGTGAACGGTCAGTGGCCGATGGCAAAAGTTTTTAATAGAATTTCTAAGCATGAATAATTATGTAAAGAAGACTTTAAGCCAGCTACTGTTGCTAGCTGCTGTTTTGATTGCCCGTTGTCCTTTTTCCTTTTTTGATTATGCACGGGCAGACATCAAATTTGCTAATTAGGTTAATAGACTTTAATTTAATAAGCACGCGACTAGACTGCCCAACAATACTCGATTCCAAGGGGTTGTTAAATATGGGCACTGGGTGTCGAGCTTGATGCAAGTTTGCTGGAGTTGCTGGCCCTGAGGTTGATGCTAAATTGGATGCAGACCACTATATAGCTGATCGTTCCAAAAATGAACTACGTAGTATAGAAGTGGTGTATTAATTTTTTTAAGCAAGATATATTTCAGCCCACCTTTCCGAGCATTTCTGTGTTGATATCCACCAATCCTCCTGCACTAAACTGGCATTTCTCCTGACTCAGTTGAAGATTGAGCCTTCTTAGAGCCGCATTAAGCTGACCATTACGTCGATCTGTAGTGATTGTGTAAAACATCGATCGTAATTTTCGCTGCATCGCCTCACACTGTGTGCAGATATAGCAGGGCACTACAATTTCTAGGATTTTAATAACCTCATCAAGGGCCACATCTGGGAGGAAAGTGTATAGAAATTTAGAGAAAGTTATTTATTAATGATA
Organism: Drosophila subpulchrella; assembly: GCF_014743375.2. NCBI lineage: Eukaryota > Metazoa > Arthropoda > Insecta > Diptera > Drosophilidae > Drosophila > Drosophila subpulchrella. Next base: position 6,951,576 of record NC_050609.1, on the reverse strand, counting down.
GAAGGAGTTATGTATTTGTGTAGATTCATTATCTTCGAAGAAAATTCTTTAAAATAATTTTATTTTTTACTTGCTACGCAGTGTCAACATATCTATTTATTTACTAACAGTGTTGTATAGACACTTCTGTGTGCTGTATTTTGCTGAGGTAGAGCCAGTAGGGCAGAGCCGATATGTCTATAAAGAACTTCATGAGCAGAGTGATTAGGCTCAGCTGGAAGTAGCGCTCCAGACATCTAATGGATTGCCACAATGAACAATGGATTCTTTGCAACTTGGGCAACTTCTCCAACGACAAAAGGCGAATGGACCACAGTTCGAACCGAGTTTTCTCCAATTCTTTTACAACATTCGAAGCTCCAAGGACGAGTTCGTGATACAGGAATAAAATCACGGCACAGTACAAAGTAAACTCGGAGAAGCGAGCCATCAAAACTATTTCCGAATAGAGTGCATAGTAGGTTAGAGCGCGATTGTTGTGTACAGTCATCAGACAGAATATCAGCCATCGGATGATTAGGGACCCGTAGATGGCATTGCAGTAGCCACGAATTCGCACCGTATTGACAGGAGTGCCCAGGTGTGCAATCATCTGGAAATGTATTTCCTGCAATTGACTATCCACATCCCGGCTACGATTTCCCCACAAAAGTTCCATCACAATGATGAAATGACTCGCCACTAGGGCACCAAAGTTGGTCAGATCGATGGTGCTGGAGAAATGGTCATTCAAGAAATCGTAGTCGAAGTCGTAGTCAAAGCTAAATCGCCAGCAACTCGAGAATCCCACTGTGATCACAAGGACCACATTGCAAAACACTTTTGCGAACAGGTTCTGACAAATCGGAAGCATTCCCATGCACTTCATCACGCGACGCATGCGACGCATTGAAGCAGCGTGTAGTTCTCCGCACTTTTGACCCATGACTGAACTTTTCAGAATGCGTCCTCTATGGGTTTTTCATTTGGCTAATTGCCATTATCTGATAGTGGAAATCCATTTGAGTATTTGTGGAAGTGTTTAGAAGTGTTCTTTTTAATCAATCTTTAATGTTTACCTTAAACCATCAGTTTTATATTTTACCTACATTTTTCATTTCTTAAGTTTTACCCTTGATAGGAATACGTAATATTTTTATAAATTCCGTCCAACTTTTTCAGAAGCCATATATTGTACAGAGTGTCTCAAATATGTTTCTAAAATCTTTTTCCATTTATGAAAAATGTTTTAATTTTTCGTCTCCAACTGAGCCTGCCTGTGTGCTGATAAGATCCTTTGTAATCACCCGAAATGACACATTTCCCATTCAAATTAGCATCAAAGTGATGCCGGAGCTAAGTGGAAGCAGATGCCCCAGTGCCCATAAGTGAAATGATTTGTTAATTTCATTTCACCACCACTCATGCACACATTCAGCTCTTAGGGGCGATGAAAATTGCTTATCAAAAATATGGCAAGGGGGCGTGGCAGGGGGGCACACATAAATTTGCATGCCTTTATTGCAACCACAACGAAGACTGGCAAACAAACGGAAAAGTGGGGAGATGGGAGGGAAATGTACATACAACCACGCAAACGAAGCCAGTTTTCACAGAAGGCAGACACTTACATCCGCTTTACTGGTTATTATGCAACCACCGTGGCACTTTGTTTGCACACTTGTAAAACACCTGCAGAACGAACGCCTTTGGCGGGAAATATCAGTATGTGTTTGTGTAAGAAGTAATGACTTAATTGCCTCGCCCTTGCCACCCAAAAACCACCCAACCACCACTTAAAACCCAACCCCTGCGATTGATCCAGCCGCGATTCCCTTCTGTCTGCAAGTGGGCTTCATAATTCTGCACAGGTGTCGAGGGCGCTTTGTCTTTGATTGTTCGTCTGGAGTGACTCTAATCTCTGGCAGCCACACCATCTATGTCAGGAATTTTGGAGGTATATACAGTAGGGTCGCATATGAGAAACACCATCTTGGGTCCTTGAAGCTAAGGCCTCTGGTCTGGGTTCAATTGAAGCAATTGTGCGGCGTTGATTTGTATAATTTTGTAATTTGTATACCAAAATTGTGGCCACACATGTGCAATGAGTTGGGGGAGAAACAATTTCGACGTTTGGGGGTAAAAACGTGTATAAATAAATTAAAATGTACATATATGTGAACGGGAGTTGCTTAACTGCCGGGGCGGTGCAAAAGTTTTGGGGTATTAAATTATATGGTTAAGTATATAACTTGAATATTATCAATTACATTTCAGTTTTTTTTCCTAACAATTGGAACCTATTTCAACTGTTCCTAAAATAAATATAAAATAGATTAAGATCCTTTTAATAATCCTTCTAAATACAATAAAGTTCAGTTCCATTTTTAAAAATGATTAAATATTCAAACCTTCAAGTACATTTATTAGTGATTCGTTTTCTTTTTCTTCAATGAGTTCCTGGTTTCTAGATATTATTCGACCTCCCCAATCCGAATAATTCGCAAGCAGCAGTTGCTAAATGTAATTATCGGTATTCTTGGCGTAGGATGAGGCCTCTATATGGTTATGATATGCCATAGGCACTGGTATTACTAAGTGCCCTGCGCGTGGCCGCAAGGACTGCTGACTTTGAGTTTCCCGGAAATGTGGTGAGCGGTTTCAAGTTGTTCAAGAAGGCTGGTTACTGGGAGAACTCTGGTTTCGTATAAGCATGTCTAATACTGATTTCTGAACATCAGACACGCGCCTCTGGCACAGATGCTGGTGACGACTGGGAACCCGAACCCCGACTCCGTGAACTCATCATATGTGGGGCTCCTCTAATGTAAGTCATTCCGTGTTATCTGATTTTAATTTGGCACAATTTCCCTTTTCGCACCTGTTGTGACCTGGGCGCAACCTTTTTCACCAGCCCATTAAAAATATGCAAATATAAATATGCTAATTTGCTGAAAATTGATTTTGCAATTTAATTGAAAATTCCGTAGCATTCTTGTTGTAATTGTTGTTGTGGTTGCTTGTGTGGTGTGGTGTGGTGGTTCCGGAACGCCGAATGGTGTGAGTTTGCTCTACATGAGTCTTGTAGCTGCGGTTGTTCGAGCAGCTGCCACAAATTGCATAAATACGAACAATGCTCGCAACATTTCCATCCTTCGCACATCATTTGCAACTTTTTGGGCTGCTAGGCTGCTTTTAATGGCATTAAAATTGCCGAAATTACAACACGCATCACACAGAAAGAGCAGAACCGGAAGGGAAAAAAGAGAACGATGTCGCTGGTGCTGCTGCTGAAAATCAATAAGAACAAAGTTCAATTCAGTTTAGAGCCATCGGCAGGGAGTGGCTGACAAATGCTGCGCCTGATATATGGCCCCAGACTGGCTCAATAAATTCCATGTCGCTTTCTCTCCGTTGACTTGCAAAAATGTCCCCCGCAGGAAGTGTGATAAATGTGCGGCATTTGGCGAGCAATGCAAACATGGCACCTTAAACTACAATCAAAAATAATTGCATTTCTCACAACGAAATCATTATGAGAGATGGATGGGGAAATGAAAAAATGAGTGGTTGTGGTGCCAGCGAAAAAAGCATGGAGAAGTCAAAAGTCCTGACAATCCCCGGCCAGACAATTGCAAAAAGTCAGTGAGATGGCAGCTAACATGGCCAGCTAAGTGATAACAACACACACAGATGGGGCCAAAATAATAAGTTAAGAGGTGGGAAAATATTTTCATATGAGGGTCCAAAGTTTCTAAAAGTATGCAACAATTTATGTTATGCCCAGAAGTACATAGGTTTCCATCCAAAAGAGATTGTAATATTTTTCATTGCATACTTTTAGACATATTTAAATAAGATTTAAAAACTCCGATTTTTAATCTTGCATTTTTTTAATGAAATTTCTTTTAACAATTCCAAATTAAATAAAGTTATAATTTCCTATTTTTTCCAAAAATTCTCAATTTCCTTACTATTATTTCACCCTCAACTGTTCGTGTGTGTTAGTTTGGAAACATCATTTATCTTGTCTTGGCAGCGAGTCGAAGTCGCCTGCAGTCTTCGGACTTGGAGCCCCAAATCGGACAGGACCCCGCACTGACCGAGACAACTAAAAATATATTTTCTCCATGGCTATAGCTATTTATTGCCGAATTCGCTTATTTTTCTCCTATTTCTCTCTGTCCCATTCCATCGCAGACGTGGGAATGCTTGGCTCTATTTTTCACTATAATTGGCAAGGTTAAACGAGGCGGGGGAATACGTAGTTCATTGATATCAAACTGAAAACTCACTTGTTATTTGATCGCATATTTGCCTTCGCAAAGGTCACTGGGACAATTATCAGAGTAGTGAGGACTTGGTGGGGATATGAAGCGTAATGACAGCTCTCTATTTGCGTGTTTGCCTTTCGCTTTTTGCGCTTTTTATTTTGCTGGCTGGCTGGCAGACGGCGCAATTAGGCCAGCAAATGTGGCGAACGAAACCCGAAATGGCGAAAAATGGCCAAAATGGATGTCCTGCCCCGGGCTCACATCCAGATACACACCCACACACAGGCAAGGACACACATCCTTTGGTCTCTTTGGGGCAAACAATCGAAGATTTATTGTCCCTCGGCGCATTCTTTGGCACTGCGAATGTGCAAATTCGCGCTGAAATATATTCCCACATAATATCCACATAAGTGTGCTATACTTTCGCCACAAATCATAATCGATTCATTGACAAGTCGTTGCTCCTCTTTCCCTTTTCATCTCTAATTCATTCACATTTCTTAAAGAGATTTAGTGCCAGCTTAAAAGAAATTTTTTTACGTATCTTTCTAATACAATAGACATAGAATATTATAGAATTGTCCTCGGTAACTGGGGAAATTTTATTTAAGAATTTGACTTTCTAAAAATTCCTATTCAGTTAATTCCTATTAGAAAATCACATAAAATCAAAATTGTGAATTTTGACTTTCTTTGTGGCATGGTCACCCTAAAGTTTTTGATATATTGAAATTAAGTTTGTAAAATTGCAATTCATTAGATAGAAATATAATTAAAAGTTACCAAAAATAAATATTTAATATTTTTTGTGACATTAATATCATTTGTCTGAATATAAAAAGAATTCTAAGAATCTTTTATTGTTTAATACCCAAAATGAGCCGCATTTATATATTCATAGTTACTGAGCTTGTAGACTTTGCTTGATTTGGCATTACAAAGAGGAGGCAATTTACGCAGACGGGATTAGTCAGCTTAGGAGTTGCTGGCTCTGGGTTTTCATCGATTGTCCTCCTTGTTTTGGAGGCCAAGGACAAGCAGAGTCCTTAAGCCGATTCTTTTTTCTGCTGTCTGTTTTACACATGAAGAGCTTTATGGGCCGGCCATTGAATATTTACCAATGCGTACAAAATTAAGACTGAGACACTGTGAGACAACAAACGGCTCAGATGACTGCCAAGGTGACAGCATTATGTATATGTTCGGGTGCTAACAATTTTTGCATGCACAGGTACTAGGAGTTGGGAGTCGCAATTCGGAGTCCTCGCACAAGGACTCACAATCCGATGAACACGGGCTTCTGCTCAGCTTTTGCTTTCGCCATAGCTGCTTATTGCTGTTTACCATATTTGCGCTTATTTGTTTGTCGACTCTGGCAAATATTTGAATTTGAATTCAAACGTGCTTGACACATAATACTCCGCCCCAAGCCTCAGCCTTCGTAGCCTATTTCGCTGTGCAAATATTTTATGAATTTCAATGCGCCAACAGCACATTGTGGGGGCGGGGGCGGATTCGCGAATGGAAGTGGGCGTGGTGCAGCTCGGCAGGTGACACAAATGCGCCAGCGAATAAAAGGCAACAAAATGTGAAATTAGTTTGACACGTGTACCGGTGCAAAAAGAGAAAATAAAATAAAGAATACGAGCTCGGCTCAGACAGCTGCACAGATTTTTGTGTTAAAATAATGTCGGTTTAGGGATTTTATGCCATAATGCAGAAATGCTGACAGCGAATTCCCGCCGTTCAAGGTTGTTATGGATGTGAAATCGAAATCGGAATCGAAATCGAACCTAATTATTTTGGTCGCACGCAGAACAGTATCTACGGACTGAAAATAATTGCACCATCACCATCTGCTTTAAGTACTGTAATGTTTCGGTATTTTCCCTGCTGAAATAATATCTGCTTTTTGCAATCGGTGAAATAATTCCATTAAATATTTTTCCATCTATATTTTATGTAACCATGTGCGGGAATGCCTGTATTTAACTTAAAGCCCTCCACACATATTTTCAAGAACATGTGTGTAAGAAAAGCTGAATGCTATAGTGCAACCCCACCATGGTCATGCCATATATACTATGTATATGCAGTCTGACAATCGCATCCGTACAAACACATTTCACCACAAATCTACTTAAAACGCAATTAAGTTGAATGCAAATACTGTTGGGAATTCGGTTCGCTGACGGGCCTGCAGAAGAGCGAAAGCGAAGACCTCCAGTTAAACAATGGCAGACAGAATAAAGATGCAGATGCATAAGCCCCTCCATTCCCCAATACCCTTCACCATTCCCTTCCACCCTGCATATGCAGGCTAACGTAATTTTCACAATAAAATATTCCACGAAAGGAAAATAATAAAGAAGCTGCTACCGCTCTTGATAGGACTGAAAGAAAAAACTATCAGAATAATCTGCGCGGTACATTCCTGAGAGGAGTTCAAAATTTTACACTAGGAAAAATATATTTTCTGAATAATACTTCCGTAAAATAAATACTTGCTTAATTACAAAAAGATAATCATTTCCATATGGTTTCTTAAAAGTTATTACAACCATTATAGCCTAAACCTACTTTTATTGGAGCTACATCTAAAAATGGTTCCATACGTTTTAAAAAATAGAATTTCGATCCATACAATAAGTTAAATATATTTGTATTACTAACTAAATTATAACAATTTCTGAATTTTTGGTACTTACATATGGGGATTTTATTACTATTAAGTTAATACAAACTTATACAATTTGTATACTGAGAATTTTTCTTATGTAACTTGGGTGCTTTTAAAAAAATGATTAGAGTAAAGGCAATGCGATTTGAGAACAAAATATAATCAAAATTAAAGGTCACTCAAAAAATCCTAATTTTATTCATATAATGTAGCCCCTATTTCTTTCCGTGTAAGACTCACCTAGGACTGCATCATATGGCAGCTGGCTGGGAGCCATATCTCCCACTTTTCGCCGCTTCTCGCTGATGACTTAAAAGTTAAATTTGTTTTTGAATAAACTTGAATCAACTTTTGGCCAAGGAGAAATGAAACAGGATGCAGACTGCCTGGTGGGCGAGGGGCTCGGGAGTGGGAGTGGGAGGTGCGGAGCTCAACACTTCAAGGTTGTTGGCAATTTGCAAAACATGGCCAGGTAATTGATACGAGTACAGCTGCCAGAAAAGAAAAAATACACAAAATAGGAGAAAGCAGCAAAGAAGTCTCGCAAATTTGTGGAAATGCATATGGCAAATTGTTTTGCAAGTGAAAGTGCGGGAAGTGCGTGAGCTCCTTGCAAATTAATTGTGCGTGCTGCCAGCTTTCTGCCTTTTCAGCCAGTTTTGGCCTTGCCATGTCAAAGTTTTGGCTTTCAATTGCGAAAATTGCGCAGCACGCCTTTGTTGGGGCTCATTAGGCACTCGTGCCGCTGCTTCTGAGGCCCTACGAGTGCGAATCCAAGTTGGGTAGTGCATTATGCCCAGAATCACAGTCAAAATGAGGAGTTTATAAAGCCGTTTGTACACATGCCAAGGGCTGTAAGGCCGACAGCCTCCAATTTGGAGTTGGTGGTTGAGAGCAGAGAGTTTGGGAGTTTCAAGTTGGGGGCTTCGGGTCTGGTTCTGAGGACCAAGACATAAACAAACGACCGAGCGACCAGTGCAGCCTGCTTTTTCGAGCAGGAGCGAAAGGAATTTCCTTGCCATAAATTCACTAAAAGCTTTTGCAACGAGAATTTGTAGCTACCTTCCGCTGACAACATGGCTCACCTGTATCCAGGTGAGTGGGTTGTTCAGGTGGCTGGTGCTGCAGCCACAGGATCCAGATCCCATTGCCACCATGGGGTGCCCAGTTCGTTGCAGTCAGACCATTTTTCTCCACTCGCCCTTGCAGCCAAAGCGAAATTTACGCCTCCTGCCTTCATTATTATTGCACTTTGCCACACACACAGAAATTCCATCGGTGTTGTTGTTTCTCAGCCTTCTTGCCGGCGGCTTTTGGCCACCGCAGACAATTTGGCAAACGTGCAAAAGAAGTTTCTAAATAAAAGTGCAAACTAAATGAGCATTTAGTGTGCTCGCGTCGTAAATTCCTGTTGAAATATTTCTGTCGTCTTACAATTTAGCGTTGCCAGCCAACTTGACTTGTGCAGTTAGCGATGTTCAGAGCGTTAAAGCTTTAGTTTTATCATAGGCCTTGGAAAGAGGCCTAGTTATAAAGCGTATAAAATAAGGGAATATGTAAAACTCTCTTTAATGAACTAAAGCAAGCTGGTCAATATTATTTTTGCACTCTGAATATTATTGTTGTAAGATTCCTTTTCAAATTAATTTTAATTTTTAACTGTTTCTGGCTGTTTACATTAATTTATTTTTTGCAATATTTTAACTATAGATTGTTGTTAACATAAAAATATGGAAAAACGATCATTTTAAAATACGTCGTATTTTGGAATATATCCGTTAATCTTTTGTTTTATTAATATATTGTTGCATACTCTTAGACACCTTTATGTTTAAAGTTTTAGATCTTAAATCTCCTTAGCTCTCAGGTAAATCATTGTAAATTTCTTGACTTGTGTCGCCACGTAACTACGCTCTTAAAGCTTTAAAGTCCCTTATTGCCACACGGCGTATGCGTTATGCGAGTGCCATGAATACGTTTGCATTTTGCATTAATTATGTGCCAGAGTGTAGGGCTTTGACAGCGCTGGCACTGCCTTGGCATCACTCAGCCTAGGCACAATAAAATGGGGTAATGAGGCGCATCTGGCATGGCTAAATACAGGCGTAGGCACACAAATGCGGACCAACTCACACGAGTTCACCTTTTTTATGTGTCTGTCAGTCGTTTGGCCGGATCTGGACCCCAAAACTGGTCGCCATACTGCCATACTACCCTGCCATATAGCAAATGGGTATGCCTACATACCGCACCGTGGCGCATGACTTCATTAGTGTAATGAAAACAGAAACGGGCAGCAAAAATGTCAAGGTTGAAGCGCCTTCCTTCCCACCAACCTTACATCCTTCCATCCATATCCATCCGACTTCTACTTTCGGCGTGCAAATCGTCGCCAATCCGACGACTGGTCCATTTTCGAAGGCTTAACGTAGTCCTGGGCAGCGGATGGCCGGGAAAAAGGTTAACACTTGCAAAATGGCTAGCAAGGACGTGCCCGAGTTTCGTTTTGAATAACAAATTTAATTAGAATTAATACATGCGGGCCTGAACTAAGCCCAGCCAGAGCCAAATGGGCGTGGATTGGGGAGTGTGGAGTGAACTGGCTTGGAGGCCCTTTCCTGCCGGTAATTGGTAAATGCTGAGCCCAGCAATAAGGCTAAAAATGTTATCAGCATATGCAATGCCAACGGGTCGCTTCATGAATAGTTCAATCTATGGATCTTTGGTGAAATGAAACGAAAAACGAAAAACGAAAATAATAAGGAAAATAATATCATGGAAAATAATGCATGATTTTAATGAAATGTATTTTCGTATAATTTCAATAAATATTTTCTTTGCTTTTTCAATCCTTTAGATAAATTTAAAAACTTAATAGCCTGCTGATTACATTTTCAGTTTATGTAAACCAAATGAATAAGTATAACAATAATCTGAATAGAAATGGTTAATTCTTTTAATATTTTTTGAAGACTTAATATATTTATCATAGCTTTTTTAGTCGGGAATTTACTTTTTTAAAACATTTCTTTTAGAGGGCCTCCAACTTTAGATGAATTCCGCCTTTTAGTCCAAGTAGAACAGCAGAATTCGTATTGAAGATGAGGGGATCATCGGTTTTTGAGCATGTGGAGAACCTGAAGTTCTTGATAAGCAGAGCTAGTCCAGTGCGAGCCTGCATCTGTCCAAACCTTTGGCCAATACAGTTCCGAGGACCTTCTCCAAAAGGCAGCCAGGCGACTGAAGGACGATTTGCGGATTCCTCTGGAGAGAATCGCTCGGGACGGAATTCATTGGGTTCGGGATAGATGATGGGATCGCGATGGATGGCCGTGGAGGGAATGATGACCGACTGTCCAGCTTCAATGACAAATTTTGGGTTTCCAGGGACTACAAAACGCTTGGCAGCCACTCGATCCACATTTGGTATAATGGTATAATGGCGAAGGGTTTCTAAAATGATATTATATGATCAGTTGGGATTTAAAATATTATTTATTCCACCTACCATTTATAACCTGATTGAGGTACTTAAGATCTTGGATGCATTCGTAGGTAAGCTTATGATCATGACTCTGCAAAACCTCCTCCAACTCGGCCCTAACTTTGTCCTGTATTTCCTGATTTTTAGCCATTTCGTAGAGCGCAAATCCCATTGTGGAGGATGAGGTATCGAAGCCAGCAATGAAGAACACAAAGGATTGGGCAACTACTTCCTCCATAGTCAAACCTTTGACTACCTCGCCATTATCAAGAGTCATTTCCTTTTGGTTTTTCAAGGCAATAAGCATGTCCATGAAATCATTCCTTTTGATATTCTCCTTTTCGCGTAACCTGACAGTCTCTTTGACTATTCTGTGGTAGAAGTTCTGGATATGAATGGCATTTTGCTGGAGACCCAATCGTCTGCCCAAACTGGGATAGCTCAGCATAAGGACAGTCAAGAGCTTACCATGTCGCGCATCCAATAAAGCCCGCCGCCCGAAATGCAAAAACTCGGCCCTCTCATCACGCAGACTGTTGCACTGGATGCCAAAGGCGCAGGTTCCGATGACATCCACTGTGAACCTGGCCACCAGATCCCGAACATCCAGTACAGAGTTTTCGGATACCTTCTCATGCATCACAGCCATAAATTCTTCAGCCACAGACACAACCGTCGGATACATGAACTTCATTTTACCAGATGTGAAAGTCGGGGATAATTTGCTCCTCAGCAAGCGCCACTGCGGACCATCTAGGTTAAAAAGATGCGCTGACATGGGATCATCTTTTTCATTGTAGTACAATCCCTTGTCGGAGAAATTGGAAAAGTTCTTTATCAGTATTTGCTTAGCCAGCTCCAGATCTATAATAAACGCGGCAGGCTTTTGAAAGAGGTAGAATCCCACAAAAGGAGCCTTGCTGTTCCGATACTTGTTGTAGTAGTCCTGGTAGATTTGGTGAACGGTCTTGGTTTTCTTATATCCATCCATGTTTCCCCTGATCAGATGGGGTGTATCATACGGAATTCCACGGCGCTTAAAGTAAGTGAACTTTCGGTGGAGACAGTAGGTCACGATCGCCAGTAAGGCGACCACTACTTGAAAGAGGAAGTATGTCAACGACATACTGAGGCTGCTGATGGCAAAATACTAACTCGAGGACTATCTAGTGAACTGATTTTAAAAGATTGGCACATGGCCGCTGAAATCTTGAACTTTAATTAGCGTATAAAAATATACCTTTTATACAATGTATTTTATAGCGTGATTAACTGAATTATCTCTTACTGAAGTCATAACCTTATCTTATGCTCTGATAACGTAGACAATTAGGTAATTATTACAGTACGATGACAAGAAACGGCTTATCAGATCGCTTGGGTAGCACTAAGCATCCCCATTATAAAGTTAAAAAAGCTTTGGTAACATATAATTAATGTATGTTTAATGATTTTATAAAATATAATAAAGAAATATTTCAGATCTTTCTTTTTTAGCTACTGGCTGCTTTGAGCATTTGTCACAGCCACGCCAACAAGACAAATACACAAGAATTTGAGTAAACATGTTAAAACCATAAAAATGCAAGTTTACAAAGAAGCAGCTGAAAAAAGTTTGTCTTAGTGCAGCCAAAAGAGCAATGTAAAAAAAATCCTGACTGCAGAAAAACAAAATCGGGCATAAAGCTATGGCTTCAGCATGTAAATGCGAGCGTGTGTGTGTGTCGCAGGGACTTTTTCATCCTTAGAAAGCTCACACACACAGAGGCAATATTTTTTGCCAACAATAGAGGGCGGTGGGCGGAGGGTGTGGGCGGGGCTGGAAATATGTGAAATCATGAATAAACTGCCATGTGCACAACATTCAACATTTTCCACGGCTGCAGCAGCGGCAGCAGCATTTCTTCTATGCTTTTGCTCGCAGCATGCTTTTTCACTTCTTCTGGCTCTTTGTTACCGCACTTCTGTAAGCAAAACCCCTAAGCAAAGGCAAGGCAAAACGCAGCGCCCCATTGTATGCACCAAATTCAGCGTGGAACTTGACTTTGCCTTTTCACTTTCCACTTTCGACTTTCCCCAGCTCGGTCGACTGAGTGCCCAGCGAGATCGTGAATATTAATCGATGGACAACATTTCGCTTTTTCACTATTTCACACTTACGCACGAACTGCTCTTTTGACTGTTTGGCCCGGAAAGCGTGTGACACATTAATATTGACTACTGCCATCGAACAAAGGACTTTTTGCTCTATTCCCAGCGTTTTTCCCCATTTTTCCATTCGCTGCATGGAAAACTTATTTACGCCTCGGCTGTCGGCGACACATGCTGCCAATTCAGGCGAGCGAACCGCTCTTTGACAACATCACTTCACTTCCAGTTTGACGGTAAATCATCACCGTTTTGCGGAAAAGCACTGTACAATTACTTTGGCAATAGCGGGAGACCTTGGGAACCGCAGTTTCGATACCCTGGAAAAGTACTTTCTAAAAACTTTTCCAAAATATACATATTTTTAAAGAAGGCAAAGAAAGTCTTGAAGTTGTTGGTCTTCATCTTAACCATGAAACCTTATATTCATTACCCATTAAAATAAAATATCTTTTGACCGTCCATATATGTTATATTATATTATGACCTAAAATTTTTAAATATATTTTTTATTCTTACACAAAAAACATTTTGAATATAAAAACTTTGGCATCAATGTTAAAATCATAAAGTGCACACATTGTTCCATATTTTTGTTACTTATACATGCTTTGTAAATGAAATCCCACTCATGGTGATAAAATTATTGGAACACTTCACTTTCTTGGAACATTCTCTTTCATTATTATATTTTTGAAGTCCATTTCCAAGAGATAAAATAAATATTTTAATTTCTACTTTAAGAAATGAAAGAAAACTATAAAAGAGCTCCCATTTGAAATTTACAAATGAATCCTGGATGAGCTTAGAGCAAATCGGTATTTCAGCTCGCAATTTAGTTTGCGAGGGTATTCCCATCTAGCCTTCCATTCTTTTTTCTGCAGCTCTTGCCATTTTCCTGACTTTTCTCCTTTGCTGCACTTTTTATAGCTTTCCTAGCTGCCGTTTTGGTCTTTTGGTCGTTTTTCGTTTTTTATTTTCCGCCACCTCGCAGCGTTTTGTGCTCCAGCTGAGCTTTGGTGATGAAGGGTGCAGCTTAAAAATGAATCATTTGACTTTTTCTTATTAAATAATTTATAAGAATTAGTTGAGATTTGCATTTTTTTGCTGGCTGTGTTGCCTGGCCCTCCGGTTTCGGTATCTCTCGCACCCAAAAAGCCCCAATCCACAGTAGTTGACTGTGCAAATTTCTATTTAATTCGAAATTTATTGCAAGCAATTTTCTTTTTGCTCGTTTTTTTTATATTTCATTTTTTTTACTCCAACTTGCCTTAAAGTGCTCGACTGCTTTTCTTTGGCTGCCCGGCGGGCAATTGAATTGCAGTTTTGTATCTTGAGCAGGCGACCGCAGTAGAAAGTTGTCCGAAAAATTGCAGCTGGATGTTTTGAGTTCAGGGTTAGCCAGCTCTCTTCCGTTTTGCTTCATTAGCCATGCAGAGCGGAAATAACAATAATAAGAGCAAGAGCCAAAAACAAAATCCCTCTTAAATTGTATCCGAAATTGTTTTTTCCACTTTCGCCCGAGGGGCGGCAGGCGAAATGCCACTGAAGTGCACGTTAATTTTCGCATCCATTTGCATTTCGGCTGACGAACTGTGGGCTATATGCATATATATTCTTAGTAAGGGGTTGGGGGCGTGGCCAGCTGTTTTCGGTGGCATCATTTATATTTGATGTGCCCGCTATTGTTGCATCTTAGGGCAGCTTAAGTTGCCATTAATGCCAGAGTGTTCTCCGTGAATTTCGTAGAGCTCGATCCAGAATCTACCCACCACCCCTGACTTTCCCTTCGGCACTTTTCCCTTCTCCGGATGCTTTTACTTTGCTAAGTGAGTTTTCCAGTGTGTTGGAGCGCAAGTTCTTAAATTATTGTTATGCCCCCCAACAAGGGTCATTTATAGCACAACCAGTCGGTTGCTCTTTAAGTCTTCCAGTAATTAATTAACTTTGCATGCTTAAGAAATTAAATGCAAATAACTTTGATATTTGTTTGCCCAACTGGATTACACATCTCATTTTGCCGAAAATGTTGGTTAAAATTCCACTTTAACCTTGCACACTGAACTTATCAAATTTAAGCCAAGTCATTTTGGCCAGCTCTCTGCTCGATTGTTTGCCCATTTGTGCAGATGCATACAGGTATTGGTATGTAAGTCTATAGGCTGGCCTGTCAATTTCTTGGTCTCAAGTGTAATTGCTGTCTGGGCATAATTAATGTCTGTGTGGATATTTCATATTTTAATGATTGAAAAATATTTGAGCTCACTTCGAGTGGTGGGCATATATAAATTAAGCCATTGAGTTACCGGCCGAGTTTATTATGTGTACGGATTATTATCGAGTTCTTAGCAAAGCAATTTAGGTTAAATGCATTTTGTTTCATTTTGCCATTATTGCTTTCGACAATACTATTGCAATATATGGCAAAAAGGTGAATCGATTGGGCAATATTTGATAAATCTCTTGGCCACACACACAGTTGGGGGTCAGTCACTCGGCTTATCCTGTGCTTACCCCCACTTAACAAACAAAAACCTGGAAAAGCAGGACGTTCGGAAGAAAACTCTTGGGAACCCATGGCCCATATTGTTGCTGTGCTGGTGCTTATGGCTTGCTTTCTATTCATTTCATTTCAATATGCATTTTATTTGCTGAAAATGTTTAATCGATTTTATGCAAATCATTTCCATTTCTTTGCTGTGCTGCTGCTGTGTTGTGCTGTTGAGCTACTGCAAACACTCGAAAACCATTACAAAATAATAATAATAAAAATCTTGGCCTGCTCCTGGCCGCAAATAAATTATTTCTGATGGAAGGCCAGTGAAAAAGAGGGGCGAAGGCAGCAGAGGGCCCATGCAAATGTATGCAAACAAAGAAAACTTCCTAATGGAATTTTCCACATGTCGGACATATGCATAAAACCTTCTAAACAAACCCGGTCCTCGGTTCTGGGTCCTCCAGAGCTGTGGGCACTTTGCTGTGACCATTTTGTTTGAAAGCACTTCACACACGCACGTCAAAAACTGTGTCCAAAATGCAAAAAAAAAAAGAATAGGAATTGGAAGAAAAAAATTGCAAAGGATTTGGTTGTGCAAAAAGATGGCGTCAAGCTGTGCAATTTTGCCAGCGATTCGATTTGGTTTCGGCAATCCCTTTGGCCGTATCGTTTTGGAATACTGAGCCAAAAGGCGGGTCAAGTGAGTGGCCCCTCTCTCGCACATTCTGACCCCCGAATCCCTGACCTCCGACCCCTGACCGCCTGACCCCTGACCCCCAGATATGTGTAAGTAATTTTCGTGCTCTACGGTTGCTGGTGTTGTGGGATATGCTGCATTGCGGTTTTGGTGCAACAAGCTAATGAGTTTGTGGTTGCCGGGACACCGAGCATAATTGCTTTTAATTGCAATCAGCAAATTATGCATACTTGTAGTTGTGGTCCCCCAACCAACGGAACTCCAAAGCTTTTCAAAAATAGCCCCAAAAATTCTAGAGCTCTTAACTGCTGCAATACCGCCGATGGCTTATCTTGATGGAATTAATTAAATTCCTCAGGCCTTAGGTTCTTCAATGCAATCTGATAATAATTTCCATTTAAATTTGCATTTTTAATATATCTTGAATCGAAGGTAAAATAACTGCGGGCTTTATATACACAAAATAAATTACATCCCTTTTTAAAATTCTTATAAAGATTTTATTTTATTCAATAGATTTTTCTGTGCACTAGCATTCACCACTTTATCTTTGCTTTTATTGATGACATTCATTGCGATCTTATCAAGGACGACTTTAATTAAAATTCCGACCAATCAAATTAGCCAAAAGCAATTAACTAATCAGGCTTTAAGTGCGGCGGCCTTTAAGCTGGGAAAAACACTCAAATTGTGAGGGCCAGCCAGCGGCGGAATTGCCCAACTTTTCGGCAAGTTGAACAATTGAAACAATGGGCCCACCATAAAGTTTGCCACCAAACAGTGTGCCACCAAAACCCTTCCGCTGTCAGTTCTGTTCAGTTCAGTTCAGTTGCCCCATTCGATTCACCCTGGAAGCGCTTAGAGTTTGAGTAATGGAACTTCAAAAACGCAGCCGCCGCAAAACATGAAAACTAAAGCCGCTTTTGTGTGTGCGTGTGTGAAAGCGTAGTGTAAGGGCAATTAAAGGGAACAAGCAAAACCACAATAGGATTATCAGTTTTATGCAACAGCCAATAAAGAGCAATGAAAGATCAAATGGGATTTTCTGTCCTACGTTAGTTTATTCTGCCAAACAATGGGGCTAGAAAGGTTGAAGGTACATAGTTTATGGTAGTTTAACTTGCTCTGAAAGTAAATCCTGCTTAAATATCAAGATGTGGGAGATGTTCCTAATACACAGTATATTCACAGAAATACCTTGTTTGCTTTCAAATTAATTAAAAAAGTATCTAAAAGTATGCAGTGGAAAATTCTTGCATTGCGCGTGTACTCATCGGTCAACTACAGATTGTTGCATACTTTTAGACACCTTATAAAGTAATTTCAGAATCATTACTCTAAAATAATATTTAGCTGTAAGATAACAATTATTTCTAGATTACTGAGATAAAATTCACATTTTAATAGCTCTATACCTCGATATAAATAATTTCCCGACCAAACTAAGATTCGATTGGCCTTTACAATCGTGGTTATAAATTGAAGAAAATTGAAATGACACTGAATTCTTATTTTTCATCCAACGACTTGGCATTCGAATTGTGCCTTTCTTGGACTCATTAATCGTCTTTTGATTCTTTTTCGCTCAGTTGTGTAATTGGCACTCATTCATCATATTCAGCGTCAATTATTGGGCCGCTGCATCTGCCAGAGATGCATCTATCTTCATTTCCATCAACGCATTACATCAGCCACAGCTGCCCCCCTAGGGTGGACCAAATAAAAAAAGTTTGGCGTGGCAGAGCCCAAAAAAGTCCTTAATAATCTGAAGCTTAATCTGTAGTAATTGATTTATCGCATGGCGCCTCAACTGCAGACAATTAAATTACGATGGGCCCAGAAAAAAACGATGAATTTTGTAATTTTTATTTCACCTTTTGTTTGTTTTTGGGTCGCGGGCCAAATCAATTGCATTTGTATTATTGTTTTAATGCAGCAGCTAAAAATTTATGAAGGCAGGATAATGGTAGGACAAAGGTAAACAAAAAGTTATTCAAACATTTGCAGTGAAATCCGGAAAAGCCTCAAATAAAACCAATGGAAAGGAGTGTTGAAAAAATACTCGAAATCGATTTTATTTTGTTTCCTGATTTCTGCATGTTAATTGTGTTATTTTTTGTGAAAATATTTTGATTATGCCTGTCGATTGGTTTGTTTTACCGCCAGGTTTTACAGCATTTGCGCCTGGCTTTGGTGTTGTTTAAACAATAAGTGTTTTTCTTTCTTTGCGGTTTTGCGGAAAACTGACAGCCCGGGGGCATTGACATTTGCATGTGTGATTGTATTTTGTTTGCTCGAATTCGAATTCGCAATTGCTGGGCATGTGTTTTGTGTGGGCAAACATAAACACACACCTTCAAACGTTTCACAACTAAGTGCTTAGTTCATAAACGTTGACAATTAATTGAGCAAAATGCCAGCCATTCAACTAATTGGAAACGCTTAATGCGAATGCGAAACCAAAGCCCCGAACGGTCCGACCCGGCTAATGAAATTATTTGTGGCAATTATATGGCACCCAAGGGTGTGTTTTTGAGCCATCCAGACAAGCACACACATATAGGACGGCGGTCCTCCACTGGCCTATTTATTTAATGATTTCTTTTCCAGGGCCTCTTGGCAGCAGGACATCATCTGGTCGGGGTTCAAATACTCCAGGGAGGGCACATACCGAAAGCCTGCAACGATGATGTGCTCCATGTACTCGTTGAAAACGTGCAGATTCAGGTAACGCCACTTGGGGCACTCGTATCGGTGGTGATGTCGGATGTTCGGATTGAAGACCCACTGCCTTTCATGGGGCTGCTGCATCTGGAGCGGCTCTTTCAGCGGCGATGTGGGATGCAAAAAGTTGTGGGTTATCGAGAAGGATAGGCCCAGATTGATCATCGATTGTATCTGCGGCATGTCCAGCAGTTCCTGAAACACCTCATCCGAGTGCTTGGACTTCATAACAGTAGTGTACCATGCTGGCATCAGATTAAAGCGTATCGCCTGCATTATGGCCACTGCAAACTCTTTTCGATTCCGCCAGTCGTAGAACAACCATCTCACACCACTCATAAACATCTCCATCTCGGAATTAACGCACATATTTAAGTGACTGAGCATCTCAAAGACGTGACGTGGTTCCAACGCGAGATATTCCTCGGTGGCAACGGCCACCAGAAAATATTTATGAATGCGACCCAGCATCAGTTCCTGCAACACGCCCGCTTGTAGGGGCAAACACTGCAAATACAATCGAAAAGCTTCGAAACCATTAAGCAACTTGGGATCGTCCAATCGACACCACAGATGGGCACTCAGTTCCGGCATGTCCAGGAAATTGGCGGCCAAATAGATATCCAATATGTATTTTCGGGAGGGTTTGGCATTCGGATGTGTCATCCATTCGTAGGCCAGTTCAAAACCCTTCGGTGTTATAGCATCCGTACCCAAGGTGACCACATCCACGCTTCTGAGATTCTTAAAATACCCTGTGCACAGCTGTAAAACAGGCAGATGGCATTTGAAGGACTGATTACCCACATGGACCACCACATCGGTGCATTTCTTGTTCTCCAGCATATGGTTGATCCCTCGGATCATAAACTCTTTGCTGCAGGAGAACTGGAACTCAATATCCGGGATCGACTCCAAAAAACCCATTTGCTCGAGGTCGCATTCGGGAAGTATCTCCCATGATTCATTTTCCTGTTTCGCACAGCTCTTGGAAATAAGTTTCTGGGTTTCATGATCACTAAGGATTAGGAATAGTAAGATATGAATGCAAAATACAGAAAGTTTATTACCCAAGTAAACTTTAGATTACTCACATGCTGCATAATTCCAGTTCATCATCGACTTCTAGGCTATTCGGCGGTACCTCAAGAGAACTACTGGCTTTCTCAACCAAACTCATTGCTACGATTTGAATTTAGTTTGTGGATATACGAAGGTAAAGAAAATAGATGTGTGTTTACAAAAAGCTAAGGGAAAACTCATGGCCCACTGATGTTTGGCACTCGATTTGCGGCATTAAAAGGATCATTTGCGGCTGGCAAAGACCGCAAGTAGTAGACCACACTTAAACTACATTTAAGCATAGCTGTAGCTGTAGCTGCCTCGGATTTGGGATTCTAATACCTCTACCTGGGCAACTTTACGTTTTAAGTGGCCGGAGGGCTCAAGGGCTTAGCCCGGGGGCTTTTCGAGTGGGCCTGTTTATCTATGCCCATACAGTTTGGAGTGCTCTTCTCGGCTCAAACTCCCTACCCCCCGGCTTTTCACCTCGGCTCATATCGGTGTAGCTGCCGCAAATGCCAGTCATTACATGCAACGATTGTGAGCTGGCCAAGATTTTATGTGCCAACAACAAACAGACAAGGCCCAGACTGATAGGGCAGGGAAACTTCCCGTTGGGTTGGGGGAAATAGGAAAATTGAGCTTAAGTTGCAATTAAGCAATTGCCCATCCGGTTGATGCTGCTCCCACGGACTCCTCCAATTCCTCCTCCTTTTGGCCCGGCTAATAGCAGCAAGCAAACTGAAGTGGCTGCTAACTTGGCTTTTGAATCGACCAGCTCGGCCATCATCCCCCAGCTGCAAATAATGCAAAATTGCAATGAAATGCGGCCAGCTGCCAGCTGCATGAGGTGAACTTTGCCCTGGGAATCCCGCCCCACGCTCGTTCCTCTCCTTTTTTTCTATTTATGTGCAGTTGCTTTCCAATCACCAGCCAGCAAACTTAATACAATATTTAAGCCGCAAACGTAGCACAATGTAAACCAAAGTAATCTCGAACTCAGCTCCGGCTGTGCAGCAAGCAGCTCGGTTTGGTTTGGTATGGCTTGGCTTGGCTTTCCTGTGGCAAGTGCCACGACTTGCGGCCAACTGCAGCAGAATCACAGTCAAGACTCGAAGGGAGATGGGGCTGGGCTTGGGGGTGGGGAAGTGGTAGTACAACAACAAAAAATAGAAGAAAAACAATTCCAGCATTGAGGCAACTTCGCGTTTTTTAAGTGGAAAACTTTGGCCCTTACGTTTGGCCATGGGGCAGGCTGGCTGCAATGAAGCTTAAAGTGTGCCTCAAATGCAGTTCAAATGTGCCCGAAGAATTTGCTAGGGCATCGCGCTGACTGACTGACCTACAGAGGAAAAACTAAAAGCAATTCAATTAGTAAGGCTGTTGATCAAAACATAAAAATGTTGCGATGATATGTTTTATTTTAAGGCCAGTGGCTTTAAAAAAATGTTAGTCCCTGAAGACTATTTATGAAGTAAGTCTATAGTATTCCCTGACGAATATTTTGTAATTTTAAAAACACTTTAATTTTGATGTAGGTTGCACAATTACTCTAGTAGCATAATAAAATATTGTGTATCATTTTAATTGTAAGGCTTAACAATCCATATTAATACAATCCATGTAAAAGTCATGTGTGCATTTTTAATTTGGCATTTTGGGTTGGTTTTTCATAGTCTTAACTTAGTTTAAAAATCCGTTTAATTTCTGAAACAGATTGCCACAGTTATAATACCTACAATAATAAAAAAAAGGTTAAGTAAACTTCTCTTTAAAATCATTATTTTTGTTATTGTCTTCTTCTCAGTCGTAACTTATTTTAAGAATGAAAAAGTCACTACTAATTTATCAATCATTTTTTCGCAGTGTATAATTAGTCGCCCCCACAAATCGATGGCCCTGCAGCCGCTGCCAAGAAATCAGTTCGATTGATTTTAAGCTTTAATGCACTGTCTGCAGGACCATAAACTCGGGAGGATTGTCTGCTGATGCTGCCGTCCAATGAATTTCAAATTACCAATAAACAATTGAATGAGCAGCGAAATATAAACACGCACAGACACACACACACAAGCCACGCATACAAATGCTAATCAGCGATGCTTTATGATTTTCGGTATATTTGCGTTGCTCATACGCAGTGTGGGCCGCATCGCTAATCCCGGCACGCAGCATCAATAAGTCAAACACGTCAATGGCAGGCAGTGCGGAGTCCTGGGAGGAGCAAAAGTTCTGGCAATCCTGGCAGTCCTGGCAAACAGCAACCTACATCCAGCGAGCTGAGACAAAAAGGCAACAATTTATTGTTGCTCAATGTCGCATTTATCATCACTTTATGCTACTTAATCGAGGGGATCCCATCCCCAACCAGATCCTTTGAGCTCGATTTCCGCCGTCGAAGATGATTTCAATGTTTACTCTCGTCTCGTCCTGGGCATTGTTTGCTTATTGTTTCTCGACATTCGACACACATCCGCTCACACAGCCGAGCAGCTCTTTGCAGCGTCTTTTTATGGTTTATGGCGCCATTGAATTTTTCGTTTGTTTTCTTATTAAATTATAATTTATATGTGTAGTCGCATCAGCCAGCGCCAAGGACAAGGCACTTTGTCAATTGTTTAATAGAAAACAAAGGAGATACGACTCCGTAGAATGGCTCCTGAGAACGAAACTTTTTGGGTTTTTCGAGGACCGGGACACTTTGCCTTGTTACTTATACATGCGCACGGCGTACTCAATTACGACTTCGAATGGCAAACAACTTTTTCGGGGTTTTTCGTGGGTGTGTGAGTGGGTTTGTTTGTTTACACTGGTCGGCATATGTATTTTGACAAAATAAAAGTTAAGTATACTCATAACTTGAATTTACTTCTTGTAAACTATAGGCATCAATGGAAAGGTAATTTCAATGCCGTTTGAATGATACAATACATTTCTTTACCCATTCAGTACTTATTGAAAAGGACGAATTTGTGTAAATCAACTTTGAAATTTTTTTTAAAAACTTTTTTCCTCGTCTTGAAAACTTAAATTTTTTGATGCAAAAAGTTTCTTCAAACAAAAACAATAGTAACTGCAAAAAGAATTTTTCAAAAATCATTTTTCTTATATTTTTTATGAATTTTTGAAGGTGACAATGTCGGAAAAAATTTGTATGAAAAAGATAAAAATATGGCTCAAATGCCTGTTTTTAAGCATTTTCAAAAATTCATAAAAAATATAAGAAAAATGATTTTTGAAAAATTCTTTTTGCAGTTACTATTGTTTTTGTTTGAAGAAACTTTTTGCATCAAAAAATTTAAGTTTTCAAGACGAGGAAAAAAGTTTTTAAAAAAAATTTCAAAGTTGATTTACACAAATTCGTCCTTTTCAATAAGTACTGAATGGGTAAAGAAATGTATTGTATCATTCAAACGGCATTGAAATTACCTTTCCATTGATGCCTATAGTTTACAAGAAGTAAATTCAAGTTATGAGTATACTTAACTTTTATTTTGTCAAAATACATATGCCGACCACTGTATGTGTTTGTTTGCAGGTCAGAACGTGATGAAAAGTGCGATAGTAATATATTAAAGATGGCAGATTTCGCATTGCTCCTGGAACACTTACGATGCTAAAGAGATATCACCAAAAGGGCAATAGTCTGGGCTAGCTTTTTCAAAGAACTTCGGCACTAAGAAAAATATATGAAGTATATTAGTTGTGAAATTTATATTGGGGGTGGTGCAGGAATCACCAAAATCACTTAAAAAAGTTCCCAAAAGATTGCAGTGAATATGGAAATCGAATGATCGTAAATATACTGTTGCATACTTTCAAACACCTTTAGAAATGATTTCGGAACTCTAGTGATTTCGGAGTCATGCGTATTGTAAAATAAACGTATTTAAAAAGGCAGACAAATAAAAAGTGATATTGTATTATTATTTTTTATTTTCTCTGTACAGAGTCCACCAGCATTATAAATGAATTTAAAGCAAAAAAGTTTTCATCCCTCCTAAAAGTTACCTACATAAAGCCAGCGATGTGGTCGAAAATTTCTAAAAAGCATTCACAGCTAATCCACTTGAATAATGCAGCTATCATAAAAGGCCAATGGTCCCCTTCATCGGTATCGGTATCGGAAATATTTCCAAAACTATTTCAACTTCATTAAATACCGGTGTATAACTAATGCACATGGCTACAAAATGGCAAAAATAAATGCCGTGATGCCAAACCTGCAAAAGTATTCGCATAATTAATTGCACGGCATAGTTCGTTATAGATTTTATTTTGGTTTTTGCATTTAACGCATAGGTAAACATTAAAAAAAAAACACTCTACGCATTGCATTCAAATTCATTAAATTTGCATAAAACTTTTAAGCATATTTGAAACATTTTGTGCATATGATTCATTGGTTTGATAGCCAAAAATTTTAATAGCAAATTAAATTGCCGTTGGGTTTTAACTAATTTGCACCCGACAATATCAGTGGGCAAATATAAACAACCACTGCATCAGCTGCATAATAACAATGTGAAAAATACATTGAAAAGGCACAACATTTCAATGAGCTCGACTATTGAATATCTGGCAGCAGTTGTATAACTTACAAGCTACGAAATAACCAGAAGTTCTATGCGATTATTGACACTGACCGGAAAATGAACAAATGTGGAATATACCCATACATTTATTTGGCATACCCTGTGGTGGTAAAAAACACTTTTCTAACTGGCAAATGTTTGCCAAATCAATTCCATTTTGCGCAAACAATTATTTGCATTTTATAAATATTTTAATTAACTGCCAAATGTAATAATTGCAGAATGAGTTTGGCCAAAAACATTTTGGCCCTGACAGCTGCTGCCTTTAGTATTATTTTTATTTTAATTAAATCCACGTCGGCGGCGAGTGGTTAGCCCACAAAAATATAAGCCCCAAGCTGCCGCTGACATTAATCATTTTACCTTTCAAATGCATTCTCATTAGGCGGCCGCCAAATTGAAACTTTGTTCGATGCAAAGGGAATCGGGACCCAGAGCTTCTCCCCGGGGGCTGCGGCTCATTAATAACCGACAAGATGGCATAATTCTTTGTCTTCGCCCGATATTGTACCTTGCCACCTACCTATATATATACATCCTTTTATTCTTGGCTTTGCCTTTCTGTCGCTTCGGGGGTTTCCATGGAAAATAAAGATGCCCAACAATGACAGAGCCACCAAGGTTGAGCTTTATTTAGACGGGATGTACAGGATGTGCTAAGCCGGGATAAATATTGACCAACTAACGACTGACTTAGGCGCATCCCAACTTTTCCAATTAAATCTGGGCAAAGTTCCCACACTCCATGTGCTGCTGCTGCTTTTTCAACTAGGAAACAAGGAAAGTTCTAATGAGTTTATTAATCAGCGATAAATTTGGCCAACCTATGCAAGGCAAACTTGGAGAGAGTTGTCATAATTTCTAATCAGAGAAGTGTGCAAAAGAAGTCGGCTGTTTCTTCTTTTTTTTGAAAAGAAAAGATAGATAAACATCTGCCTCAAAGGCCAAGGACAAATGCCAAGTCTGAAAGGCATTTTCCGAAAGAAAAGGGCTGGCTTCCAAGCCTAATTAATGTGCAAAGTGTCAATTAATCAATCAGCCGGCAGATCAATCCTGTCGGACAGAGCTGAATCCCAAACCCAATCCACATTTTCCCTTTTTAGTCATGAGTGTATTGACAGGATAAACTCAACAAGCTGTCAGAGCTGGCCAAGGCAAATAAAATAGCTGGCGACAAAGGCTCAACGGGCGACGACATCGCAAACATAAGCCCACAGGATGTGGCTGGGGAATGGGCGCGAAAAAATAATGGAAAGAAAATTCCATTAAACGGCTACGGAAAATGTTACCCAGATAGCCCATTAAATCAGTCGTTTCCAGGCAACCCAACCCAGCCCCATTCCAATCCCCAAAAAGAGGGAGTGTCGAAGTTGGGGACCAAAAGGCAAATGCCAGCTAATTATTATGACAAATATCAAACATCCGGTCGATTGAGGGCGCGACAAATTCTGTGTCAAAGGCTTAAATGCTTAACGAAATGAATTGAATATATTTCAATTATTAGCAGTTCAAGTGATCCAAAAATACGTATTGTGGGGAAGAAGAGTATTAGAGTATTAATAGAATAATATTCTTGATTTAAATTCCAAAATTTCTTTTCTCACTAGTAGAATTTTGTTAGACTTTCCAAATACATTTCAAGCCTCAGTTTCTTCAGGCGATGCAGTTCGACGAGAAATCCTGGAATCCCTACGATCCACCTTTTCCATTGTAGTGTTAGCCATGAAAATCTTGGCCAAGCAGATACAACCCAGCAGCATAAAGCTCACAACATGGGTCAGTAATATCTGATCGAGATCCCTGCGAATCAGCCTCCAAGATCCCCGATTTCGCACAAAGTAATACATATAGAGGCCCATAACGTCGCTGATGAGAAAGACACATATTAAAATCATTCTGGTGTTCTTGCGGACAAATGGAACCATTGCATAGAGAGCGCAAATGAAGATTAGGGATGGAAGTAGAATCTTCAGGATGAGCAGACTGCCGGCTATGAACAGCGAAAAGTGGGGATAAAATAGTCGAGCGGTGGTGGACTTGAACAAAAAGGTGGATAGCCAGTGTCCTGCCAGGAAAAAGGCCACATAGAAGTATAGGAGAATCATGAAAGCATATCGGTAGCATCCCTTTAAATGCTTCAGTGGTTTGTGCTGCTCTTCCATATTTTCAATTTCTTTGCTTCGCCTTGATTGCTCATAAATTTGGAGGCCCAAAATAAATTCGGTTATCACAATTTGGACATTTAAAGCACCCCAAGAGATGGTGAGCAGACAGATGATGGTGACCATGTTGATGGTGATAAGTTCCAATCTTCTCCTGGCCTCCAAAGTGGATTTTGCAAAGTATGAAATCGATAGAAAGGCGTAGATCAAAAACGACCAAGCTGCGGCATGGACATAGACTGATATTTTTTCCTTGGTCTCAAATTGATAGACTCCATAGGCTCCGGCTAACAGAGCCAACGCATTTATAGCCCAAACTCGAGGATCATGTCGATGTCCCAAGATCACGGGACGAATAAGAGCCACCACCATGCTTACATAAAGCACATGAAAATTTTTCAAGCGAATTATTTTGAGTCCATCTTTAAAATTTTGTTGTACAAACAGCATTGCACTTAGTAAAACAACCAGGGTCAGCCAAATGAACAATTTCACAGAGGGTTTCAAAAAAGCTCTTCGATTGTTAAGAAGTACGGAGATTGCATACAGCACACCTAGGTGTTTATAAACAAATGTCGTCAATATCAGTAGACCAGCAGGCAATAGAGTGCAGCCCAAATTCCAAATCGGAGTAATAATCCAATATCCTTTCACGGGTCGTTCAGCCTGAGCTATTATCAACATACCAATTGGTAGAATCAAATAAAAGGTAGTGATATTCGGGACATTTTGCAGCCCCAGCAAAGTTAGTAGTAAAATTCCGATCATGGTTAGGATTAGGGTGGAGAAAGTCATAAATCCCCTTCTTTGTTCCTTCTCCTCCTTGGATAGACGAGTCAGCTGGAGGAGAAGACAGTAGAACCAAATCAAGTATGACAACGTGGTGGCCACCATTAGGGGAATTTGGTAATATTGATGGTAGTATGCCATGCACTTCTGAGCCGATTTACCGAATTCCTGGCATAGCTCCATCGCCTTTTTCAAATTTCCTTCTGCTATTAGGGCATTTAGTTTTCCTGAATAATTATTGATCTGTTCCAATTTAAGATCTCCGAACTTGGGCAACCATTCGTAGAATATGGCGCTTTCATGGCGTCTAATTAGAATTTTTGCTTGGGACAAAAGTTGCAAAACATTTAGATTGAAAGCCTTGACTTCGTACTCATCGCTCACATTGAGAAAACCCACTGGCATCAAGGCCATATTATTCATCGGAGGTGGAAGACCTAGTAAAGCAGACATTAGAGGCGCTAGCTGGGTCTGATCTACCTCGGATATGTTGGGTTTGGTTGGGAAGTTTGCTTCAGGATCGACTTCTGGCCTACTTACACCAGCCCCCCACATAAACAAGGGCGTTTCTATTTCAAGAATGGATCCACCACCATGATTTCCTGAAATATAAAGTCTTTGATTAGTAAAGTATTATATTATTTTTTATTTTGGTTTATATACCTTCATTATTCATGCCATGATCGGATGTCATCAGATAGGCCGTTCGACTGTCGTTAAAGACCCTTTCAAAAAGTTCATAGGTCCTTCGAATACCGCGCTGTGTGTACTGAAGCTTCTTATAAAACTTGTTTGAATGGGGCTTGAACCGATGTGCAGCTATATCCATATCAGCCAAGTAGACAAAGAACACCGCCGACTTTATATTGCGCCATTCCCGAATATTATCGCCGTTCTTGAAGAACTTTTCGACCTTTTCGAAAGACCATTTGTCACAAGTGAGTTTTTCCGGCAAATGTGCTTCCATGTAAGACTCTAATTTCAGCGGAGCACCACCGTGTGGCAGATCCTTGAAGTAACTGACAATATTTCGGTGGGCCCAGCCAATGGTATTTCTACTGCGATTAAAAACCGTATCGAAATTGCTGGGATTAAAGCGGAAGTTGACCAAGGCAGCTGCCGGATCTTCGTTGAAGCCGCCAAAAATAGCAATGTGGCCAGGTCGCGTCATTGTGGGAGCACAAGTGCGGGATATTCCAATGCGACCTTGCTTCCGGTATATATCCTTGAGATCCGGAACATCGCTGCCATTACTCGCCAGAAAGGTGGCCGCCCTTAAGCCATCAGTGAGGAATACTACCAGCCGATCTGCCGGCGGTTCTAGACCCAACTCGCGCATCGTCTTTTGCGGCACGAGGTGGGGCAATAGAGTCGGCTGGAAATATGTGCTCAATATAGAGCCCATCAGCAGGATGTGCACTACAAGTGCCTGAAGCTTCCACATTTTTGCAAGAACAAAATTTAAAAGAACGGGATACACATATTCAATTAACAAAGTGTTTCAGATTGATGTACTTCTGAGAAACTACTGTTTAGTTTTATATTTTTGTAAACAAAAAAATCTCAACTGGCTTGATTTTCCACTAAATGCTGAAGAATTCGCGTATTCATTATAAGATCTTGATTTTGAGCATTATATATGTATTTCCATAATTTTAGTATTAAACATTTTAAAATAAATATTATTGTTCAGTTTGAGAGTTCTCAAACCTTTCAGCTTACCATAAAGATAAGGTTTTTTTAACGGAAATATTAACTATCAAGAATAAAAAGACACTGCTTTTTCGGAAATGAAAATTTCTCCTACTCATACTTAGTCATCAATCATACCTTTCAACTTTGAAGAAGTGAATTTATCTTAAAAGGAGAGTTGTGTTCATCCTTTTGGGATATGAAGTTGTAAAGTATACTACAAAACAGCCGAACATTCCGGTATTTACAAATAAATTTTCTCCTCGAACTGCTCACATTTAATGAGCAGAATTGTTGTCGTCGCCTCATCATCATCTGTTTGTCCTATGCGCCCCACAATCCGGCTCTGTTAGGACTCTTTTTATGGATGCCATAACTCTGCGGCCTTGTCAAGCAATTTCAATTTGCCGCTTGATTTGTGAGATGGCGCCTGGTCGCTTTCGCCTTGGGCACCAAATGCTGCACGTTGCTGCCTTGATTTACGCGCCTGCAATTTAAATGAGCTGCAAATTGCTGCAGTGCCTTCGCGAGTCTGGGCAATTTAAGTCTTTAAGGCCATTGTCAATCTGCAAGGCCGCGAAAATTAATTGCCCCGTATAAATTGTGACTCCCGTGTTTTTCTCTGTTGCTCGACAACCCCTTTTGTCGCTTGACTAATTCGAGTTGCTGCCAGCCAAGCCGGCAGACAATTCAGGTGCTCCAAGATGTTCTTTTGATGCTCATTTGGCGCTCAAATGCTAGTTAGACCAGAAGGCTTAGGGCCCGGCCATTTGTCAGGCCAATCCGAGTTGTCCTCTGACAGTTGTAAGCCAGTCGACAAATAGCTGGCCGGATGACTGAATGGCCGGCTAACAGGTTCGTCTGGCAATTAAAGGCCTGTTTTGCGTCCGGCAATGGGCTCATTTAACAGCGGACAAGAGTTGGGCGTTTTATGGCCAGCATAGCAGAGTCGCGTGTTTGAAGCGATTGAGAAATGCTATTGAGTAATTGGGCAGAGCAGCATCGTTTGGCAGAGAAATACGAAGGCCAATACCGGGCTCTCTTTAGGCCATGGCACAAAGCGCAGGCGCTCTCTTAGCCAACTACTCGTACTATCCATCGGTTTTGGGTCAGCAACATGTTGGCCAACGACATCCACATCCTCATAGACATAGACTGGGTCTAAAAGTGGGTTATTCTGGCCAGCGAAAAGTGTAGGTAAGTGGGTCGGGTCGCGCTCGGCAGGCTGGCCGCAAATTAAACGAATTGTGGCACAGCATTTGGCAACATTTGTTGCCACACTGACCGGCAGCTGGAGCAGCAGCATCATCATCATCGCCAGGAAGCGAATAAAATGCCAAATGTTTGCGGCATGAGGCTGTTGAACTCGACCGGCATTCGGTTGGGGAATTTTGACTAAGGCCTGACCAAGTCAAGGGCCCTCCACGTTGCAGTTGTGCCTGGAGTGTCCAGTCAATGAATTAGGAATTAACCCAGATAAATATTGACATGCCAGGCAGCACAGAAAAAAAAGTCAGACATTTTTGGGAATGTGTACGATGATTTCTGGTTTAAGACTTATAATTTAACCTTTAAAGTAGTTAAGCGGGAAGAAATGATTGGTAATATGCCTAGATAGTTCGGCCATGTGTGACTGATAAATAGTATTCTCTCAATTGTTTTGGTAATGAATAAACTGATCGGAGTTTAAATGTATCAAGTTATGAAAAACCTTTGGTGATTTAAATTTTCTTGTGATGGTGCCTAGAAGTATGCAACAATTTATTGGTTGTCCGACGGAATCATTTAAAAAAGGCGACTTACCTTTCCCACTGCATAGTTTTGGACACCATAATAAGCTATTTTTGAACAACTGATCATTGTATATTTTCTAAAAATAACTTTAAATATTTTTTAAAATCTAATACACCAAATGAAAATGACTTTTTCTCCATGTGCACAACTCAAAGCCGTAAACACTTGAAAACGTCAGCCAAAAAAATTGATAATTGCTTAGCCCAGTACTTCAAAAGCAATATCAAGCAAATCAATTACGTCAGCCCGCTCAACTCGGTATTTGCACCCAGAAAAAAATGTGTTCGAGCGTGTGAAGAGCTAACCCCATTTAAATTCAGCTGCGTTTTGTGTTGACAAAACTTATCAACAATTCAATTTCAATAAAAACTCGTGAGTTTTGGCCCGCTTCGCATATTGTTCGATGCATTTTTTAACACGAAATATTAGGGTCTGTGTGAGCAGGTGCGCGTACGTGGGGGGATCGTTGAATGGCAAGATATGCGATGTACTGACAACTCCCCCTGAGTTACTACGCCCCTGGGCAGCCCTCTCTGTGTGTGCGAGTGTGTGTGTGTGCTGAATTTTGGCATTTGAATTGTCACATCTGGTTCATGGCTTCGAACTCATCCATCAAATGCAGCCCGGCTGCTTCATCGCATAACCCCCGCTCATCCTGTCATCGCATGCCAATGCAATCATTTTTATTGTGTGTGCGCCTGTGTGCGTGTCTCTGCGGCTGTATGTGTCTGGTGATGTTGTATTGGTGTATCCTGTGAAATAGCGTGCATAACCACAGCGACAAAACCAATACACGGCCAGAGGCAAACCTCCATTTTTTCTTACTCCCAAACACATGCATATACACATATACAAACACATACATACGTGCATCTGCCTAACGAGCGCCTGACAATGCGATTTTCTGCCCTGGCGTATCTGTGTGTGTGCGGTGTAAATATGTGTGCGTGCTGGCAGGCGGCTATTGAAAGGCAAACACAATGCGAATATAATTTACGAGTCGGACTAAAATTCAACTTTTTAATAGCCGGCCTTTGTCATGCAACCGCAATGCACTCGACGGCTGCCTCTTTCTTGTAATTCGGTTGGCAATCACACCAAATTAGTTATTTATTGCAAAAACAGAACACGAAAAGAACTGAGATTTTCATTGTAATGAAATGGTTATTCAAAACTACCTTTCTCTTTTTATATCACATGTTTAGTCATATAAATTATTGCCTGCTTTTTGGCTTTAAAATATTTTATTATGTCAATAATAAATTCGCAAAATGCATCTTATTAAAACAACTAATTTAATTATTATTTAAATACACGCCTTAATAAATAGTTTATGTTGCTTATGTGTTTAAGAAAATTGATCTGAAAATAAAACAAAGCAGTAACCCAAAACAGGACCAACAGCTTTTACAAATCATTGCCTACTTCTTGGCAACAAAATATTCATTAAATGATGTCGATATTATATTCCCAACATGTAACTTAATTTTTATTAGTTTTCAAATAAGGAAAATTTAAGGAAAAATATATATTTTAAGTTTAAGAAAATTTGTTATGCAATAAAAACAACAGACGACTTTTGACTTGAATCCTTTGACTTTTTGTTGCATATTTTTAGACACCATTATAAGTAATATCAAAGCTCTTTTCATTTCAATGCCATTTGGCAAGCATTCACCTTATAATCCCTAAAACTTTCAATACGATTTGAGCCCTTTGCCTAAACTGATTACGAACTCAACTCAGGCCAAGTCATTCACAAAAGTGAAATAAATAAATAAAGTTTGGCAAATAGTTTGGACAATCACTTTTTCTTACTCACAAATCCGTGTAGACCGACATTCAACCAATATCTTGTGTGCTTTTGCTTTTGCTCATGTGCATCGATTTAGCCATTATTCTAACAAGCTCTTAACAATCTAACGACGAGACAGGAAGCCTTTACATAACAATCAGGCTGGCCCAAAGTCTCGTTAAGGTCCGGAGAAGCTTACTTGACACTCGGCCTCTCTCGCTCTCAAGTAGGTCAACAATTCGATGATTTTTTGGGAACAAAGCCGGCCAGCCAGCCAGCCAGCTAGCCAGTCAGCCAGCCAGGAGTGGCTTTAAGGCTTAAATCCGGCAAAAGCCAACGACAGCTGCAGTGCAAACTCAATTGGTGTGAGGTGGTTGAATGGTCGGTTTCGGTTGGCTGCTGGCTTTGGTTTTTCAATAAAGGCAGATTTATGCATTGTGTTATGCCGAATTAAATGCGCTTTTGTTGCAGAAACACAAACACTGAGAGAGGTGGGGGGAAGGAGGCACACAAATTGTTGAACAAAAATGTAGCAGCACTCAATTGGATTTAATTGCTGGGCTGGGCTGTGCGTGCTGCAGCAACGCAACCAAAATAACACCAAATTAGGCTAAAAATTCGGCCATAGTCCTAGTGTCGTTTCGGGAATTCATTCGCTTACATAAGCTAGTTAAAAATTAAATGAAATATTTTTTCAAGCGGTTGAGCTCTGCCCGATTTATGAACTCGGCGCGATTTAATTTATTATGAACGAGTGTATATGTTTGCATTTTATTAATTACCGCAATGCATGCTGTCTTTTTTTGGGCGCTGTGTGAGCTTATTATTTAGTTAGTTGTGCTGCATGAGCGATGCGATGCCCTCGCTGCAAATTTAATTGGTTATTTCGCATAAACAAGTTGCGAAAGTTTGCTGAAAAATGTCTCCCTTTGCCAGTCTCGCCATCTCAAACTCCACCCCCCTTAAATTTGCTCAGGAGCTTGTCAGGCCTTTGAGCGGCAAAATTAAATAGCAAAGCAAAGTGCACTGCTTGCTTTTTACATTCCTTTTCCTTTTCGATAGTTTTTTTAGTTTTTGTGTTTATTTTTTTTTTTTTTTTGGCAGCAAACAAGCCGTGGCTGGCAGAGCCATAAGGCACAGCTTCCTCTTTTGGCCTGTCAGTGGCATGTGCGGAGACACGCCCCCTCTGGCCCACAGCCCATAGAGGCACCTCCACCACCCATCCCTTCGTTTTGGCCGTATGGCATGTGCAAAAGTAAAAACGAAGTTGGGCAAAACTTTTTAATATGCTTGCGAAATTTTATCAAAACTACAAAATTGCAGCAAAGTGCCAAGTGCCTGGGAACTGGGAGCTGCAGCAGCGTCAACGAAAACCTAGGCGCTGCACTTGAATTAAATTGGGGATCAAATGAAATTTTGGATACTGATAAAATGATTTTCAATTTTTATATTCAACATATGGCCAACTTTTTTGATAATAAATTCTACGTGATATTCTAAAGTTCTACATCTTTCAGAGAGCAACACAAATGCATTGAAGTTATTTAAAAAAGTGTAGTAAAATAAATTGGTTTTTTCTCTTATATAGAAAACATAATTAATTTAATGCACTAAAATGGAACTAAATATAGTTTGAGCTCGAGCAAATTTTAAATATAAAAAAAATTATACATAAAAAGCTAATGTTCATAAAAAATTCACTAAAATCCATTGAAATTTGTAGTAAATTAGAAGAAATTAAAGATAGTATGTAAGTCTAAACCCAGTCTTAGAGGAAACGGAAGCTAGAAACTTAGGACCTTTCTTCTCAGATTAAATTTTTCAAAAAGGGTTATAATTTGTAAAAATTTTAGGACATTTTACCAACTCATCTGAAGTTCCAAAAAGCCTAAATATTTATTCTGCGTGCTGTTGGCTTTGGTGTTGCCACTGCTGCCTCTGCTGATTTTGGCTGTGGCAGTGGCAATGGCGATGGCGAAGCAAAGGGACGACGAGGCAGTCAACCTCGTGGAGTTGGCCAAACAAAACACAGTCAAGCGAAACCTTCAACTCAATTTGGCAATCGCATTTCTTGCTCTACTTCCGCCTATTCAACTTGACTCGATTTGCGTGCCGGCGACCGTCAGTTCGCCCCCGCTTACATGTGTGTGTGTGTGTCTGTGTGAGGGTGCCACGCCCCCCAGCCCATACTCCTGCCACCGCCTTTATGTGTGTTTAAGTGGCAATGCAAATGGCAACATTTTGGCGAGCACTTCACTCTTTGTCACTGACAGTAACATGACATCCTTTTTTCCCTCCTTTTTTTGCCAACTTTTTGTGCTAAATTTAATTGCAATGAAAATGTTTGCTGCACTTTTGCAAAAGCCAACCCTGTGCAAAATGCTCCTCTGACAGTCGCTGGGTTCACATTTTGGGGGTGCACTGTACTATACATGTCTGTAGTTGGGTAGCTAGAGATGGCGTGGCTGATTAATTGTGCAAATTAATTTTGCATTTACATGCCAAATGAAGAACTTGCAATGGCTGGAAAATCGTGAAGCCAAGTGTTCCAAAGTCAAAAGGATGTCAGCGATAAAAAGCGTAAAAGAGATAGAATGTGAAAAACAAATTCGACTTTTGTGACGCTTTTAAAACTTTTCCCACAGTAATTTGATTTATGAAGTGATAGTGGCAACCTCACTGGTTGTACGCTTGAGATTAAAAGGTGTTTGCTTTTTAAGTGCGACCAAGGCATTAAAAAATATATCTATATTTAGAAATCTATATACACATTTTATATTTTTTAGCTACTACAGTCAAATTGTATACATTTATTTTTACTATAGAATGGATTTCAACAAGATAAATTTGTAAAGTGAAGGATACCCTTGTAAAAATGAAATAATTTTATTAAGCCTTAAAATGCCTGCATTGCAATTGAATATTTTTGGCCGTCAGACTTGCTTAGTTATTCTGTAAGATTTGTCTGTTATTGAAAACTATCTTTAAAGGCTTTTGTTAAGCAAAATACAATAATTTCATGATAGCTTAATTTAAATTATTGGTAATCATGCAATTCTGCCTGTTTGACAGAAAGTCAAACCTAGAAGGCCATTAATTGTGCTGGAACCTTTTGAGGAGTTGAGTTATGTGGCAAATGTCAAATGTTGCGGGTCTAATTAGCACGGTCAGTCAGTCAGTTAGCCAGTCCGTCAATTGTTGCGCATTCGCCACGTTGCACGTCCCATAAAAGCCATTGGCCACGTCAAATTAACTGTGCGGTGCGATGGTGTCCGCCCAAGCACGTTGTAAATAACAACAGGACACAAAGGACGACTCCTGCTGCCGAGTGGGTGGACTGCGGGCTGGTTGCCAGCGATACAGATACAGATACATCTACAGCCACAGCTGCAGATACAGATACAAAGCAAAAGCAGACGTCAGCCAAGTGTAAATCAAGCGCAAAGTTCACGGGACACGATTGTAAATTATAAGAGAAGCTCAAGCTAAGCAGAAATTGTGACAAAGAAAGCCAACTATGGCTCATGGCTAAATGGGAATGGGATGCTACAAGATGCATCATCATCATCGTTTTCGTTTTCATCATTTGCCAGCTAGCCCGAGCTGATCTGCTGAAAAGTTTGGCCAGTCGACTGCCTCACCTTTAAGTTCAATGACAAGAAAAACACCTTGTGCCAAGTTCGTGCGCTTGTGAAAATAATGTAGCAAACTTTGCTTAGCCAAAGCCAAATGGTTGGCTGGTGAGGTGGGGCATTGGACAACTTTTGTATACAAATTTCTATCAAAAGATTAAGCAAAGACAAACAAGTGGAAAGAAGCAACGCGTTGCTGGCAGCGAGAACTTGCCAAGTTTCCAGCAGATAACTTTAAATATTTGTTGTATCTGCTGGTCTCGCATTTTGCTACCTCAATCCTAAGCCCTTGGGTAGCCCATGTCCCGGATTTGGCATTCCCTTTTTTGGTTCCGTTTTTGTTTATGCCCGTTTTATGTTTTGTTAGTTTGACATATCAGTGACAATTCTCTCTCGTTTTTTGGGAGGCCGCATTGCTGTGTTGCAACCATATTTTATTTTATTGCATGGGAAAGTTGTCGCTGGCTCTTTGTGCTTCAAACCCCGAACCCGTCATAAAAATACAATTTTTATTTTTGCTGGCAAGTTGTAAACATAAATTGTGAAACACACACCGACAGTTGTGGGGCAAACGAAACAACAGCGTGACATAAAATTGAAAACCGCTCAAGTATTTTTTTCCACATCTTCGATTTTTCACATTTTTCACCGCGAACCCGAAAGAACACTGAAGATCCTGAAGTCAGTTTTGGCGGGGCAACTTTGTCAGCCAGGCAGCCAGCCGGTGGGGACAGGTGCTTGGCAACTTTCGGCTTTTGGGGAACTTTGCTGGTAAAACTTTTGGCGTATAAGTTGTTAATTTGCCAATGAAAGCGGGCGTTTGGCTGTGGCGGTGGTAATTCCTTTGGCAACTACTTGCCGCACACACAAGCGTCACAGTTTTGCTATGCAAAAATTTAATTTGCAGTGAAATGGTTAATATAATTACGTGCGCATGTCAAAATCCAAAGAATGGAAAGTCGCTCATTAAAAAAGCGAAATTGAATTTAATTATTAACGCATGACAATGGCTAATTGATTTAATATAAAATACAAGCTGGCAGTTAAATATGTTAACTAACAATGGACAAAAGGAAAAAAAAAATGATCAAATCAGTCAAGAAATGTGCACCGCAATTATCACTGGCAATTCAAAGTACATTTATTATATTTTACTTTTAATTTAATTGAATAATTCATCGGTTTGAATCGTTCAGGCATGGCAGATACTCCCCACATAGCTGGCCAAATAAATTTGCAGTCATTATAAATCAATTGTCACCCCAGTTGTTAAAGCCTGAGCCAAATCATTGGCGCCATGACCAAATGATTGAGATGGGGCCATGAATGGGCAAGTGTATGGGTTGGAATGCGATGTCGTAGTTGTAGTTGTCGTTGTTGGCGGGCGTTGTTGACACAAATCAAAGCAGCTGCGTAAATCTTCATCAAACAATGTTGTCGCCTCCACAGCCAGCTTCCTTTTAGCATCCCCGTGCCCGTGAAACCCCGACTTCCCCTGAACCAGGGGATATATCTCCAGCTCGGATCGACGCTGGCGGTGTCGGCAAAAACGAATGAAAAATACGCCAACTCACGGTCAATTGCAATTCAATTAGACGCAATTAGTGCCTGGGCACGCATCGGGCAATTCATACATACAAACGTATCTAGTACGTTTGAGTGTAGATAACCGAGATGGCCGAAGATACAGATACAGCTACAGCTACGGCTACGGATTCAGATACAGATACAGACACTGACATGCCATAGATTACATAGTTGGAAGAGCTGACGGACAGCGACGATGACGGCGATTTTCTGCACTTGGGAAATAGGTTGTCAAATAGGACTGTTGACTACAAAATAAGAATATAATGTGATCTGAAGATAATAACTGAGTATTAATGTTATAAAAACAAAATTGGTTTCTAATTAAGTACATTAACTTCAGAATTTATATAATTTGTTATTTTATCTTAAGAAATAAGTAAGTAGTTTGTTCAATTGTTTCGAAACCATTCCATTCCTACTAACTTGAATAAGAAATTTAAAAAAAAACATAAATTTCAATCTTGTTAGAATGTAAACTCTGGTAGTTATTCTTAATATTTTTTGGTTTTACTAACCGTTTTATTCCCTCAGTGTGGCGACGAGGGCGAGTCATGATTTGCAGTTGAGCTAGGCGTCGCCTGACCCTTCGCTGCTAATGGTGTACTTGCAGATGAAGATACATCCCCAGCCACGGCCACATGCTCATCCTCTTCAGTCCCACCACCACCCGGATCCATCTCCATCTCCATCCGGATCCTAGAACTCATCCTCATCTTCAGTGGCAGCGGCAGAAAAAGTATCTCATTAGACGTGCAGCTACATGGCAACGGCCGCTTAACTCATTCATCATCATCAGACGAAGGGGGCGGACTTGGAATCGGGTTCGGATTCGCATTCGCCGCAGCTATAGAGCCATATAGCCCCGGCTATAGATACGGATACGGATACATGGGATGCAGGCTTTATGGCTCTCCTCTCTCCGGCAACATGCGACTGCAGCTTAATTGCAAAATGACCCAATGAGTTGCCGTTGTTGTTCCCAGCCAACCTAGTCGTTGAAACTAAGCTGTATCGGTGCTGGGTTCCCGTTTAATTAGTCTGAGCGCTGATTTTGTAGGATCCCCATCCATACACACACACACACACAGACAACTCACAACACACAAATACCCATGACATGGCACATAATTGGTTGCGAAGCTCAATCTCTTGTTTGATTTTCCCCTTCATTGGCTAAATATTTCATAGCTCGCAGAATGACAGGGGCGAAAAGTAAAGAAATATATATTTGATAGGGGGAGTTGGGGAATATTATAAAACACCGAATCCGAAGTCACATCTTTTGCTGCTCAATCGGGCGTGCCTAAGTGGAGGCGAAAGGTTGAAGTTGAAGTGCAGCCAACTGACAGACGACGACAATAGGCTGAGTCAGCCTCCGAGGCGGAGGATCCCCAATAATCACATTACCCCCCGGTATCCATTTAATTTCAACAATGCCACCGACACGGGCGCATTTAATATTTCACGATTCGCCGCTCCAGCTAAGAGATACAAAGATACAAAGCCGCACAGCCACACAGATACACAGATACAAGCCTTGTCAGTCAGCTACTTATGACACTTGAGCCCGCATTTATTGCTCGTTTACAGTTGGCCAAGTCAGCCGCATCATGCCGAAACTCATTCATTTGCCAGCCCTTCCATCCTTGCCTTTCAAGGACTTGTCGTCTCACTGAGCCGGCAGGCATTACAATGATTAGCAGTAAGTTGTCGTGACATTGACAACTTTCGTAAGTCGAAACTGTAAACCAGTTTTGGGTTCTCACTCGATTCCCCCAACTCTGCGGTAATTATTTCTGCTTTCTGTCATGAATTTTCCATTTGGCCAGTCTTGTATATCAAAGCCCCATCCCGCCCCCAAAAAAATTCCCACTCCTGTAGCTAACTGTGTTCTCGAATTGCTTTTTAATTGACTTGGTTATCTGCAGGCCGTTTCAATTTGAGCTCTCTTCCATGCAAAGAACATCTTCACTTTGTCTATCATTCTGTCATTTTTGCCAGGGAATTGGTCTCCGTTTTTTTCTGTTTTCCTGGAATGGGGCAAACGTATGTGTATTATTTGACTGCCCTTACGAGTATGACTTGCAGTTTATTTGCCAGTGCCTGGCCGATTATTATATGAGAATTTCTCTGCACTATACGTACGTTTTTGGGCCAGTTTTTTGCGAAAGCGACATGTACAACTTAATTGCAGTTTTACATGCTGCAGCTGTGGGAACGGCAACAGATGGCAAAGGACTCGCCCACGAATCATTTTAAAAATGCTGTAAATATTTATGCTCCCCTCGTGTGTAAGCACGGGGACACCTGTCCACCTGTCCGCCTGCCACGCCCCTTTGGTCCACCCACCGCCCCTTTGCGGCCGTTTAAAATCCCCGGCCATATTTCAACAGTGTCGCGTTCAGATTGTAAATGCAAATTTTGCATTTAGCGATTTCGCTTTTCCCTCCTTTTTTTATGAGTGATTTAATTCGGTTTGCGGCACTTAAATTTTAAAATCAAGCTGTCCGAGTGCTTTTGGCCTGGTTTAATCCTGTCCTGGGCGCTCTGTTCTGCTCGTCCGACACTGTCCAACATGGTCGAGTGGTCAGGAACAGAAGAGGACCACAATGGGCATCGCATCGCATCGCCTCGCATGTAGACATAAAACGGCGAAAAGTTGTTAACAATAAGCGGGCGGACAAAGGCCAAAAGTAGCCGAGGACCAGAAGCGGTGAGCGGCGAGAGGTGAGAGGTGAGAGGTCAGGGCCAACGTGATCAAAATTTAGAAAACAAACACAGCTCGAGAGCTAAATGTGTGCCAAAAGTAATGTATGTTTGTTTGGCCATGTTTTTCGGGTGCGGGTGTGACTAGCAAATGGCCAATAGTCGAATGGCTGCTGCGGTTGCTCTGGGTTAGCATTCTCGTTCTCGTTTTCGCCTGCTTGCCATGAATATTTTTGCGTCAAATACAAAAACTTCAGGCGGAGACGGTTGTGGAAGTAGCATAGCTTAAATGCACAGAAAAAAATAGAAAAACTAAAAATGGACATTTTTCTATTTGACTTTATTGTGCAGCCAACAAGCTAGGCTAACAATCCCGATTACTTTTTGCATTTTTCATCATGTTTGTTTTGCTAAAAATGGCAAAAATAAAAAAATGTCAGATTTGAATGCCATTTTATTGGAAATTAAACTACAAGCTCAACGAGGTATGACATCCCTCATTCCGAGCTTTATTTGCATTAGGCCAGCCAAAATTGTGATTTCTTAGAGCGCGAAAAAGAGCCTCCAATTTGCCAAAAATGGCAAAAATAAAAAATTTTCAGGTTGGAATGCCATTTTATTGGAAATTCAACTACGAGCTCAGCGAGGTATGACACTCCTCATTCTGGCCATTGTTTGCATTATGCCAGCCAAAACAGTGATTTTTTAGAGTCCGGAAAAAGGGGCTTTAGATTTTAATAAAAAATACTCATATTTTAAGAGGTTTTTCAATAGTAGCTTAGCCAAAACAAGACATACAGCTAAAATAAGGGCTGCCTAGCCAACAAGCTAGGCTATCAATCCCGATCCTTTAAAAGAAAATTTTTTTTTACCAATTTTCGCATTTTTACAACGGGATACATCATGATTTTTCGCCAAAAATGGAAAAAATAAAAAGTTTTTAGGCTTGAATGCCATTTTATTGGAAATTAATTATGCCAGCCAAAACACTAATATTTTAGAGCGCGAAAAAAGGGGCTTCAGATTTTAGTCAAAAGTACTCTAATTTTAGCTAAACGAAGGACTGCTTGAGCAGCTTTGAGTATATTTTGTTTTGACTTGTTTTTGCATATTACACGGCATTTTGACGAAACAAAGTTTAAAGGGTATCACTTAAATTATTGGAATTAATAAGTTTTTTGTCCATTGGTTTAGCCTCTTTTATATCAGAAAACTCATAGCTGTCGGTAATAGACTTGGAGAATTGTTTTCAGTGCTTGGGTTGTGGGAAGTTCCTTCAGTTTCGGGTCCATCTTTTGGCCAAAATACAATGCGTGTGCAGCAGTTGGTAGCTGGTAGTTGGGCTGCCTGCCTGCGACACACCACAAAAGGATTGCCCGAGTCTTATTTTTCTCCATTTTGGCCGCTTGCTGCTCTCTTTTCTTCCAGTTTTTCCTTTTTTCCTCTAGTTGGTTTGATCTACTGCGGGCTTTTTGGGTTTGGGGTGCCAAAATGCCCCTTGGCCAAGGGGCTGTCATTGTTGTTGATGTTGTTGCTGCTTTTGCTGCTGCCATTGCTGGTGGCACGCAGCATATTTATGGCCAGTGGGTCAGTCCCTGACAACAACAACAAAAACAAATACTACAATAGAGCGATTCTAGGCCCTGTGAAGAAGATTTGTAGCTGCAGCAGTGAAATTTGAAATTGAAAAATAGTTTGACTTTTATGAGCGGCGACCGACAAACGGCAGCAAACGAGTGCCGCAAACAACATTTGCCCAGTGCATGTTGTGGGCAGCTTAATGTACTTGCCCCTTTTCCGCCAACTTTCCCCACTTTCTCCCAACCGCTTTCTCCCACTTTTTTTCAGCTGTGTGCGTGAGTGGCGTGCATAAAAAGTCTTGCCTACTTTTAAGCGTCCTGCTGACCGGGTTAATACTTCAAAATAAAATAGCATTCTAAACGTCAACTATAACTCTATCAAATGCAAGTTTTGGACTAGATAAAACTGAATAAGCGATTTAGCACACAGCTTTAAATTTTAATGGGATTTAACATAAGCTCGATTACTTAGTACTCAAATCGCACAAAAAACAAATCCCTTTTATTGAATGATTTAAACAACTCGTTAGAATGTTATTCCTTTTTATATCATTTTTCAAATTTACACGCACGTATTTTTTTAACTTCTTTACTTTCCTTTCTATAGTGAAAAAATCACATTTGAGCGGCTGCTAATACAATCACTTTCATCCGAGTTTACACAGTTTTAATCTTATTTTAATGACTCCCTACTAAGTAATTAAGGGGCAAATAACATGAAAAAATCACCTCTTAGCGATTTTTCTCCTTGTTTGAAATACAATTTTTTCCTCCCAATGCTTGTGGGAAAAAGATAAATATACATGCTGATGGAGTGGTAATTCAGGCAATTCCCGCGGTGCAAACCGAGGGGGCTGTGCTGCCACGCCCCCAGCCGCCGTGCAGCGTGTTCCACTTTTCAGTTAATCAAAAAAGGGAAGCAGCTAAGTTAAATCATAAAAAACTGCGGGGCCTGTTTACGAAATAAAACATAAAGTACCAACGGAATATAAAAGTAAAACTGTGAGGAACTAAAATAAATAAAAACGGATGGGGAAACGAAGAATACCCTTGAGGGATACCCTGTAATAAAATTTCAAATGGATATTTTATGAAAGGAAATCTTTCAAAATTACTTCAATCTAAAGAAGAACGGGACGTACTTTTATTTTAATTTATTTTCTCAATCATCTAGAACCCATCTACCGCTCAGCTTACTAGGGGGTATGAAAATCTCACTGACTTTCGCAATTAATTAGCAACAAAATTCAAACAAACTCGAAAAACTTTAAACTCGCAACGAGCGCGTTGATTTTGCGCAACCAACTTTTGTTGTTTGCAGTGGCATATATATATATATATATATATGGGGATGGCAGCGGTATATATTGCCGGCTATATAAATATTTTATGGCAGATTTCGCGCCCACCGCCACCGCTTCTTCTTCTTCTGCTCCCGCAGCATACTTTCCGGCGCTGCGGCGACTGCGGCTGCCACTGACTTCCGGGAGTTGCGCTGCAGACGAGTAATTATGTTCCACTAGCTTAAGCGCAGTGCACCGCTGCAGCACCAGGACCAGGGCCACCCTAAAATCCGGGCCCACCCAAATCCACCCACCCACACTCGCTGGCAAAGTAATTAAAACGCTTGGCCCATTAAAAATTTCACTCCACGGAGCTGAACTCGAAAGTTGAGCCTCTGACTGGCAGCCTGAACTCGAATAAAAACCGAGGCAATACAAAACAACTTTAGACGTCTGCGCAGTGGCATACATTTGACTTTAATTAGCTGCCACGCCCACCAGCCCTCCCCTGCCGTTGTCAAATGCGCAAAGTTTTCGAACTATTCAAAATAGTAGTAGGAAGTAAAAAGTGGGACTTCGAAACTGCTTTAACGGAACACTTAACTGGTCAGTCAGCCTTTTAAATGGCTTAAATGGCCATTGCCAAAGACACTCGCAATATTTTTAGGAATTATTGCTGATTTATGAAAACTCCCGGAATTTAGCAAGTTTCTTTCGATTGCGATTCAACCATTTTTTTATGTTTAGCCACGGGGCAAATCTATTTTTCATGTTGAGGACTTTCAATGCCAGCGAAGTGCAAAGTGTAGTAAAGAAATATGTGCCACAAGAAACGAAAAAAAAAGGGAGCATACCAAGAAAAACCAAATAAGTGGAAAACGAAATAGGGACGACGAATGCAGAGTGGCAACTAAAGCTCGGCAAAAAACTTTGTATTTCAATCTGTGCAAGAAAGTTTCGGAGCAGCGCACGGCAAAAGATTGAATGAGTGTTAATCAATGGTAATGCGTGCTGGCAGCCCAAGCAGTGGTATATATGTATCTGTATCTTCTTTTTCCCCTTTGGGGCGACTAAAAAAGGTAAGCTCCATGGGAAGTGCGCACCAAAAGGAAAGAAAACACAAATTTGCAATCAAAAATTTTCCCAAGCATTGCACAAGATAAGAAAGTATATATATACAGAGTTGAACTGTTTCGGATTGCAGTTCTTACTCCGGCAACATTGTGAATGCTTTTGGTGTTTGCCAACTGTCTTATGCCAACTGTCCGCAGGCTCATTCTTATGGTTATACCTATATGATCTCCCCATTGCTATTTCCAATTTCTTTTCACTTTCGTGGCGGGCAGAGCAGCACTCCTTTAATTACTGCCACATGCAATTTGCATACTTTTCAAACTGACTTGGCGCCGGCAATTAGGCCAGATGACATGCTCGCATCCATATCCATATCACATGTCCTCGTTTCGGAGTCCAGTGACCACTCCCCGCACCATTCGTCATAATAAAGAGCTCCAAAGAGACTCATTTCGGCTGACTTTGGGTTGGCCAATGCTTTTCGATCCGGCCAACAGCCTCTGTGCGGGAACGATTGCGGTGCCATAAATTGCAAGCGGATGCCGTCTCCAATAGAGTTGCTCTATCAGCTTTTTAAAAGCCCAGAGATCTTACAACCCATTCGGCTAGCTATGTTTTTGGGCTATTTCCAAAAGCTATAA
This sequence comes from Drosophila subpulchrella, assembly GCF_014743375.2. Taxonomy (NCBI): domain Eukaryota; kingdom Metazoa; phylum Arthropoda; class Insecta; order Diptera; family Drosophilidae; genus Drosophila; species Drosophila subpulchrella. The sequence goes on along the minus strand of NC_050609.1, from coordinate 6,906,695 downwards.
TGTTTTTAATGCTTAAATTTGAAATCACTTTTATAAGAGCCACAAAGTATGCAGTAAAAACATAATGTCTTCTGATGGAGTAAGTTCACGGCATTGAACATACATTGTTGCATATTTTGAGATACCTTACATACAAAGGTCAACTAATCTTAACCAAAAAATATTTAGAAATTAGAAAATCAATTTAGAATAATTAATTGAAAATAATTGAAAATAATCATGCTGTAGTATGTTTAACGTATCTAAAATTGCAGCATTTCAAGCTTAGACAAATCCTCTTGGTACTTCTATCTTATAGTAATTTTCCTCTTCAAATTTATTTATTCAGCTAGATTTAGCGAGCTATTCTGTAAACTGTAGTCACCACCACTGGCTGCCCCATTCGCTGCGGGTTTCGATTTCACGACCAGGGGCTAGGCGACCAGTTCTCGGCTCTCGGATTGCGCCTTATTGAAATTGGACGCCATTTGTGTTCAATTAGGCTATGCTAATTTGCTGCAAGTCTCGCGGCGGCGACTCGTATTGCCGGCGATTTAAAATCGCTTTAAAGACTTTCGGGCAAGCTCTTTATCACGCTCCAGTGGGCTACCCGCTTTTGCGGTTATTTGATTTAGAATTTTAATGAAAATATTTCACAGCTGACATATTAGTAAATAAATGATCCGCTCCGCTGACCAGTGTCCGCATTGACAAGCTGATTGATTGTCCTGCGTAACCGAAACAATAAATGCCAAAAAAAATACACACACACAACAATTTCAATTGCGTTTATTTGCCTTTCGGGAACAACTAAAATTTCAATAAATTGCTAAATTTGATTCGCTTGCCAGGCGTTTTATTTATTTTTCGGTGACCGCCTGCCCCGGCCGGCAATCATGTAAATATTATTTTTCATCAACAGAATTAAAATTGAATTTGCATCCTCAACGCATATCTGTTTTTATTCCGCTCCCCTGATGTATCTATAGATTTTTTGCAGGAGCGTGACATTGTGGTCAGAAATTGAATATTCCAGATATATTGTGTGTCGGAGTGGGCGTGTCGAACGATAATCCACTGGCCGGCAGTCAACTAATTATTAAAATTTGCACAGATTTCTGAATTCGGCATTAATGTTGCGTTGTGCTGTCAATCAAACATTGCGTATACGCCGCGTGTTCCGCCAAAATCGAGGCGTGGCGAAATGAAACGTAATCGATTTCATGCGCTTGATTGCATTTTCTCCTTAAATTCATTACCAACACGCTGATGCGTTTACCGTCGATGAATTTGATGACACGGATATCAACGTCGATGCGGATGCTAACGACGACTTCGATTCGCTTTTAATTGCATTAATATTGCGGCCGGGGCAAGGACCTCCGTATCCTTCAGCTGCCTTGTCCTCGTCCTCGTCGTCCCCAATCTGCGCAATTCAATTTGTCAGGCTTCCAAGGAAAGCTGGAAGGAAAGCATCTCCAGCCAGACAGCCCCGAATTCTCAATATCAATTTCAATTTAAAATTGTCTTTGCCAGAGAGTTCAGATTTCGGGAGCTCAAGTTTCGGCCATGGAAACGGAGAGTTACTCTTGAAGAGTTGAATTCTGGGAAAATTAAAGTCAATTTTAATTAGAAAAAGGCCAACTAAGATCATTCTGGGTAAGAAGGAGCTCTTAAAAGTTTTCTTAATAGTATATATTTTGTTGGGAAAAGAAATATTCAAAGCATCTGCCCACACAGATCCCTTTGTCGCCATTAGAGCCACCACTCAATATTCAATTTCTGGCCAAAAACACTTTAATGCGCGAACGTGGTCACGGAGCCTGAGTGCTGTTTTCTCTTATAAGCTGGGTGCTTTCCCAGCCGAAAATGGGCAAAGGGAAAAAAACAGGGAAAGGGAAAAGGAAAAGCTTTTCCACGCCCACACCGTCGATTTGGCCGCTTCATAACCGTTTGCCTGTGGCGCCCCTTTGACATTTTGTCTCATTTTTGGCAATTTTTAAGCAATTCAATTTAATTTTATTAGTTTTGGCAAAACTCAAACAACTGGGGCACAACAACAATAACAAGGTGACCCATGGCCCACACCCCTGCCAATACCATCCCCATAGATTGACCCCATAAAACCAGAAAGTGTAGCATAGATCCGGAGATACAGAGATACCGATTCGGATACATATTTATATGGCATTTGTTAAGCTTTTCATTGGCCCGGTCTATTTTTGAGATTTTTATATGTCTCGTTTCTGGCTCCATCGTCTCGTCTCGTCCGCCACATAAGTTTTAAGTCATAAAAAGGCCATAAAATGCATTCGCAACTTTTTTCTAGCCCCTGTTCCGGGCCTGACTTTAGTTGTTGTTTGCTTGTTTTGTTATTCCCCCGACTTGGTTTAGTCTCCGATATTTGATTTTATTGTTATGATCGAGCAAAATGATGTGCCAAATGTGGGTCCGAGTCTATATCGAGTGGGCTTTGGGTCCCAGTCCCGTTGGTCCGAGTGAATTATGCTCAAAAGTTCGCCACTTAAGCGTTAATTGCTTTTACGGCTTAATTATGCGACCCGCATCTGTGGAGTCATCAGTTTGATACTTTATTCGGAAAATGCTCGGATGCCATGTAAAGGGCACATAAAAATCGCAAGAAATTAGGCGGTTCGGTCCTAAAACTTTGGGGTTGATATGCGTGAGGGCGGCACATTTGGAAACAATTGAAAACTTGGCTTTGAATGCAGAAAACTAGAATGCAATTAATTAATTGCATTTAAACGATATCGTGGTCTCAGGAACGAGGAAAATGTTTCCTCGGATTTTCCCATTTCCGGTTTTATGTGCGAGAAAAGTTGGTCGACGAGCAAACATTTTTCACTTCCGCACGGAATCACGTACACGTTGCCTTGAATGCGCTTTTCTTGTACGTAATCCCTCTTATATGGCCCATTGTTTCCCTATTTTCCCTACTTTTCTCCGATGCCTTTGTTTTCACACGTATTGATTTCAGGGCGAAAACTTTGCGTTTGGGCTCCATGGCAGCCTCCTGTTACTAATTCAATTCCATTACCAGCCCTACGGGGGATTTATTGGCGAAAGCAGACTAAATCGTCGCAATTAGCTGCCGCTGCCGCTGCCACCCAAAAAATAAGTCAATCAAAACAAAACAATTGAGGTGAATAAAAAATACAAAACAGCAATTAGCAAACATCGCAGGAAAATAAAAAATTCATCGGAAATCAGTGGGCGTTTCAACGAGCCACCACCTGACTTTTGTGGAGCGGTGAATCGCCGAGGCTGGGATTGCCGCATTTCATTTCGCAATAAACTGGACTTTACTCAAAATGAACGGCCAGCCTGTGAACGCAATAAAAATGTTAAAAAAAAGAAATAGAGCCCGCGCCGAACGGAGCAGAATCCAAAACCAACAAGCAACAACGGATCGAATGGAGGCGAATGGAATCGAATCGAATCCAACGAAACCAAACCAAACCAAACCAAACCGCCAAGCCAAATCAATGCCCGCAAATGGCACCAAACAACATGGGTGTGGTAGGGTGTGTGTGTACATCGACGAGCTGGAGAGATTTTCCAGAAGCATACTGATTTCACACACAACCAAATACCCTGCAGAAGTCCTTGTCTAAATTTCGATTGTTCTTACATCCATGGTTTCGGGACAGGTAATTAGCATTGGGTTTCCTGGAAAACATTTCAGGAATTGCGCAGAATTTTCCCTAATTGGGAAATGGAGAAATTGAATATCTTGGATAACAGATGCAGAAGATTTCGTTGATTAGCAAATTATTTTTTAAATTTTCCTAAAACTCCTGAAAACCTTCTTAAAAGTATGCCACTAAAAATTATGTAGCTTCCAGAAATTGATTAAGAGGTGCCTATACAACAAATTTAAAAACAATTTTAGAATTTTAAGAATGGTAAATTACATTTTTTCTAGTATGAAAAACAAGAAACATGTACTGAAATGTTTGAAATCTTTCTAAAAAGTGCCAAAAAGTATGCTGCATAAAATGTTATCAATGATTTTCCAAAAACTTTTAGATGGCGAGATCATTTTAAAGGTCAATAAATTGGAAATTCGGAGTGCAATATTTTAAACAGGCTTTTTTCGTAATGTTGAGGTCTTAAAGTGGAAATTTGTATACGGCAGATTGAGCCATCGCACTGTGGACTCCGGCTTTGCTAGTGGTATTGGCACTGGCATGGGGCGGCGGGTTTTCAGAGGCATGCAGGTTCGTAAATTCAGAGATAAACATAAATCGAGCGTAATTCGGGTATAAAGCGCTGCTGCAGCTGCTCTGCGACCGTCACACATTGGCGACCCGACCCGGCCAGCTGTCCACACGAACGCGGCCAGGGACAATCGAACGGACTATTTGCGCAGATCGAATAAAAATTGAATAGCGGCCATCAGGAGGTCCTGCTGACCTACGACCCGAGGCAGTGCCCAGCCCCCAGCCCCCTGAGTTGCCGGTCACAGGGGATGCGACATGGCCATGCCCGACTGAGTCGGCCAGAAGTCACAGCAAATGTATCTCGATGGTGGCAGTGGACAGGGCGGAGCACCAACAGGTGTCCGATCTGACCTCCAACCTTCCGACCCCCTGCAGCTTTAAGGGCGGCCCCTTTAAGAAGGCCCAATTCCGCAATCCGCTTAAATTGATTGCACTTTCCTTTTGTCGCCGAGGGGGTTGGACCCAGCACTCTGTTGTCATGGAAGCCACATGAAGCCCCCAGAATGCCCAGGATGACGGAATAATGGAAGCTTTTCTGGAGGAGCCGCAGTCAGAGTCGGACTCCAGAGTCCACAGTCCACAATCCAGAGTTCAGAGTGCAGAGTGCATGGGAATCTGTTAATTATAAATTCTTGAAATGATTTTATGCGCAAATTTGTGAGTGCCCAGCAATGCGTGCAATGTCTTTGCAAGGCAAGCTGCTGCTGTTTGAGAATTCTAGTTTTATTAAAATGGCTCAGAAATTATTCTGTGGTTTTATTGCTCAGGGAATGAAAAAGTGAATATTAAAGTTATCTTAATAAATGAAGTGGTACCTACGTTATTGCACTTTTAATGAACCCTATTATTTTAGGATGATATTAAAAACTAGCATTTACTTTTTTAACTCTAATAAAAGCTACAGGTATTAAAAATATTAATTAGCAGAATGAAAATCTTGTTAATAGTATTTTAGAAACATATATTTAGTTTTGAAATAATATATTTTTGATAATTTTGGAAATTTTTATATTGTTAAATCCTTTTGATTAATTTCATGGATTTTTTAAAATGTAAAAACAAACGCTATTATGGGAAATAAGTATATTTCAGCAATCCCTTTTCATATCTGAATGAATATTCCGATTTCCAGGGTTCAAGGTGGCTTAAAACAAGGGCTTAAAGTCGCTCATATTTCAGGCCCCCTGCCGCTGTCAATAAATATTCCTTGGCAACGTTTGCCTCGCTTCCGTTCCACATGCGGAAAGGATGGCCCAACACGTCCCAGCTCGATTCCATTTCCATCCACGGAAGTCGTCCTGCAGTGAAATGATTTTAAATAACAGCAGTTGCCCGCCATTCCCCGGGTGATTCTGTCTCCTGGCCCTCGGATGGAACTCGAACTCCCGCTGGTGGAACACCTGCCCCTCCGAATCCATATACTGTGTATATTCCGGTCCGGCAGATGGCACACATTTTGTAATTAATGTGGCAGTGATTATATTGAACAACAGGCAAAACGATTAGTTGGGCGCATACGCATAATGTATGTCCTTGAAATCGAACCGGCAAACATTGCATTATCGCCAGCGGCAAATATTGCAATTAATATTGGGTCGTGCGGAGTCAACTCCGTTGTATCTGTATCTGTATCTGCAAAGCCATGGCTGGGTGTATCTGGGATATCTGTAACTGGGCCCGAGGGGTTGCGTTTTGTTTGTCCCGTTTTATGACCTTACTGCACGCAGGGCCAGCTGTCCAGTGTCCTGCGTCCTGCGTCCTTTCCATTCCAAAATACCCCCCAAAAACGCCCCCGGCTTACTGCATTTATGAGTTATTCGGTATTCGGCATTCGGCATTCGGTAAGGACAATAACAAATGCCCAGATCCTCCGGTTCTCGATGGCTGCACTTTGTGACAGGAGTCCGTAAAATTGTTTCGGGGTTCTGTTCTGCTAATTTATCTGCAGCATTTGCCTAATTTATGTTATTGCCGAGTTGTTTGCCCGTCCCTAAATCATATTGACGAATGGACAGATACCACGAAAATCCTGCTGCCCAAACAAACACACACACACACATCCTGGTTTTTCCGGCTTTAAAGCGTTGAAGGACAATTAAAAAAGGCCGACTGAGGCAAGCGGGCTTAAAAGCAAAAAAACAAAAAAAAGAACGGCGAGCTGGGAATAAATAAAATTAACTACGAGTTGCGGTTACACATTCCAATTTGCTGTTGTTGCATTTTATGCGGCTGTGAAAGAGGCGGCTATGAAAATAAAGTGGCCGCCCTGAAAACCCGCAACCGAAAACCCCTTTTGCCCCCCTTTTACCGGCGGTCCATTCACAGCAGCAAACAAAAAAAAAGAAAAACAAAATCGAGAAAAATACATGGGGAAAAAGGAGGAAAATTCCAACAAATACAATGCGCAATTGCAAAAGCGTTAAAAAGAGCAACAATGTTGTGCCCACCAAGGAGGGGGTTGAGTGGGTGGTTGGGCGATTTGGGTGGCTGCAAGGTTGGGTATCGACATTGGGGGAAAACCCAAGGGGCATAAAAGCGTGTGCGTGGCCATAGAGCGGTATAGGTGATGCTCGCCTGTCTCCCTTGGTTCTTGTGTCTTTGTTGCCTTTCACAATAGTTTGCGTTTTAAACAAATGGAAAGCGTAGCCAAAAATAAAAGCCGAAACCATTTTATTGAAGATTGCGAAGCGCAAACACAGAGACATGCTTTTCCATACACACACATTCGAATCGATGCAGGTACAGAGAAAGAAAATTCTTTTTTTTAACTATTTATTAATTTATCTAAATATTTTAAACTTCTAAATTAATATAAACGATTTGAATTTTGAAACCAGATATAATTCCATTTTTAAAAGGTTCAATAACTAATATAAAAATCTAACTTTACCAAACTAAAACTTTTCAAGCCGACTTATATTTCCGCAAAAATTATGATATCAAAATTTTTAAAAATCTATAATAATTTGAGTTTTAAAAACCCTAGGAAAAGTCTCGGTTATTTTACATTTAAGAATTTCTTTAAAAAATTTCATTTTCAGAAAAAAGTTTGGAAAAAAGTAATTTTCCAAAGTTCTTTTACAAAACCATGTATTAGTTTTTAATCAATATTTTCTCAGTGTACATACGCACATACAAAATTGCCAGGCAGCCGGGAAAGGTACGCAAAAATGTTGCCAATCGAAATTCCCTGCCTGGGAAATGCACTGCCACATTTTTTGCCAGTCGTGTGCCATCTCCCAGAATTCAAGGGGGCGTGGCAGTGGTAGTTAGGTCCTTTGGAGGGCCAGGAATAGGAAATACTGCTCGCATCGCCATCGCTGTGTTGTGTACACGAATTAAGTCCACTCACTTCAAAATGTTTCAAACATTTCGTCGTAATAAAGTGCGTTTTGCAAGCTTTTCCTGGCTTGACTTTTTTTGTTTCCCTCCTGCGAGGGAGAGTGTAACCTTTTTGTGCAGATCTGGATAGTTGATTTTGTTGTTGTTTGCGCTGACAGTGTTTCAGTTATTTTTCAGCAGTTTCGCTGAGCGAGCAGCACCCCAAACACATAAAGTTTTTCAGGAATCCCGAAAGTTTTGGGGCATCGGAAGCACATGTATGCTCAGTTTATGCCGAGCTATCCAGTAAATTACACCTTAATTTCTTTAATTGTTTCAACAATTTAATGGCTATATTTTCAAAAGCTTTTGGGAGCTTATTAGTTACTTTTTAATTTGCCTTAGTATAAGCTCAATTTACATAGATTAAGTTTATTCAAAGCCCCAGAATTTAACAAAAAAATATTTTAAATTTAAGGGCTAATTCTGTGAGGTAAAGTTTCTTGCATATTCTGCAAAAAGTTCAGTTTTGATTACCAAAATGAATGTGGTTAGAGCATAAATTGTGTGTAATTTAAAGAATAGTTGGTGGAGAACATTTTTGACTCCCCAAAGGTTTGTTCCATATTTAATTAAGCTTCTTGCTTGAGGAGATTTCATGCACTGCTTCTGGTTTTGTAAACCCACCATGGAATTTCATTGCAACTTTCGATCCTGCCAAACCGTAACACACACCCTCCAGAGCCCCAAACTTTTATTTATGGCCGGCGTATGCAAAACTATTCGCGGACGGCCACTGTGCACTTTAAAATGCAAATGTTTGTGGGAGCGGGAAAAAGAGGAGGCGGTTGGAAGACCGAGGAAAATGGCGGGGGCGTGGCTCCGAGCTGGCCAAGATCAACAAGCAGTGTCAGATAAGATCCGAGTGGTCATTAGTGTCCTGCAAACAACTGGCGAGCCTGCTGCTCAACGCCCACGGCACGAGGCCAGGATGAAAAAAATAACAAACAAGCGCTGGACGAAAAAAGAAAGGCAAACCACTTGACCATAAACAAACTTCACACCTCGCATTGTACACTTTATAGAGAGGAGGGGCGGTGGGAGGACCTGAAGTGTCCAGGAATAAACACTTGAAAATGCTGGCAGGGAAGGGTCGTCGGTCGCTGTCCGTTCGTCCTGGCATTGTTGTTTTGTTTGACAAAGGCCCGGGACGACCAGGACAGGATGGTAATGGGGCGCAGTTGATGTCTGCAGGACACGCAGGGTGAAAGGTCAGTAGCCAGACGTCATCGGCCAGCTGCTCTGCCACCAACTTCATTCCTAAGCTGATCAATTATCGGTAATTAGGCGCGCGTTTTCAATTAGCCAACTGCATTGCGAGCGTTTTGCGGCTAATGAGCATCACACACACACACACACTTCACTTCACTCCCTTTTCCATTTGAAAAGTGTGAAATTATCGGGGAAGGTCGCACAATTGGCATTGACATTTATAATTACGAACAGCTCGGCAGCGGCACAAAGGACCAAAAGGACGAACAGGACCGGTCGAACAATGCCGCTGTGGGGCACTCAGACACACTCGATGGCAGCCGCAGATACAGGCGCCACCCGCTAGCAGTTACGGATACACCGACGGATGAGCCCGATTCGGCACAGTCAGACCACCCAATCGTCGGCCCAAAAAGACTCCCATTTGAATGGACGATTCGGAGTGTTTGTGACATTTCAGACGGAGCAGGAACCACCAGAGGGCGGGGTCAGAAAAGACTGGGCCACTGGGCGTGGCTAATTATGAGAGCCCATTGGAAATTATAAAATCAATATGGCGCTGGGTGACAAAAAATGCACTGACAAGCAGAGACAACAATGCAATGATCTCTACTGCAGAGGGAAAAATATACAACCCGGAATGAGGCTACCCACACACTATTTTCAGGGATTAAACAAGAATATTATTAATATAAAAATATTGAATCTTTAAGACCTGAAAAAATGTGTGATTACGAAAGATATCGAATTGGAAATGTAAGTTTTAGTACCTACACTTAAAATAAATTATAAATATATAAAATTTATTTTTTTAAATTTGTGTATGTATGTATGTTTCCATTTGTGTTACAATAATTATTTGTTCGACTGTTTATACAAATTATAATAAAATTGGTAAATGAAATGCAGGTATACTTAAATTTAGTAATTTAAATATAATGTTTAGTTGGTTTCAATAATTGTGTTAATTTTCAACTCTAATGAACATATAATATATTTTCATCAGATATAAATACATAAAGATACATATCATCTGATAAAAGAGTAAATATTTGTATGGCTTGATGTGCTGGTTCGATAGCAAAGGGTTCCGCCAATCAGCGGACCCATTGTATACCCACAATACTTTGGTGGATAAGTATCTCCGAATCGAAATGCGTCATCGGCTCTTGGGAGAGGGTATATCGGGTTCATTGATCCCCTACCCTCACGATATTTCCGCTTAGCTTCCTCCTTCTCATAATGTGCAGGCAAATGGTTGCCATATGGCCTGGAAGTGCCTGACAACCTTGTTGTTGCCGCCCTGGTTTCTGCTCCTGAGGTTGTCATTGTTGTCCGCTTTTGACACGCCAACATGACCGCAAATGAGATTCTGTCTACCTTTCTCTGTCTGATTCTCGCCTGCTGTCCCTTTTCCCTTTCTCCTTTCTCTGGCTCCCTTTTGCATCTCACTTTTGGCCGTCGACACGCCCACACGCACCTATTGAAAAACCTGTGCACAGGATAACCCCGGCTTTTTGTTGTTGGGGAGCTCCTGTCAATGACTTTTCATAAGGTTCATTTTGCCGACAGTTCATATTACGGATTTCTTTTCCCACACTCTGGCGAAGGTGTTGTTCTGCTGAAAATTGAATGTTTAGTGGGCAGTTGAATTCGGAGTTGGGGGCCTCATCAATAACTCGCAATTAAGGAACCCTCATGCGGGGAGGTGAGAACTCGAGTGCGAACGACTCCTTGGCCGATTAGAAAACATTCCGAACAAGCAAACAAACAATGCCAACGAGTGCCGGCAATTTCCTCTCACTTTCTATCTATCTATCACTTGGGGGGAGATTCGGATCTTGAGCCGACTTTCCCTCATACTTGTGGTCCTGAGCCACAATCCCCTTGGTGCTTCTAGCTTGGTGTAATTTAGATTTATACGTCCCGCGGAATGCTCTCACCCTCGCGTGCACAGGGAGAAATTATGGGAGATTATTATTTGAAATTTTAAGTCAATTTTATTTAAATACCTCTAATAATATAAAATACTTGAAAAAAGGAAGTAAAGTTGGTTTAGGAATTTTAGAAAATTCGAATCTTTTGTGGGTAAGTGAATTGATTATAACTAGGATTAAAGTCAAATGCAGAGCACACAAAAAACTATGTATATTCTTACAATACTTGGATCAAGTTGATAGCACTAAATATTTTCAGATAATTGTTATTTTAAACTAGAATAAGTTGTATCCCTTTGAATGAATATGAATATATAGTATAATTTGTAAATCATTTGTAATACATGAAATGTTTATTGATTTAAGATATCCTTGTTTATACCTAAAAGATTACCGGAGCTTATCAGGATTTTTCTGAATTTTACTTTCAAGAAATGCTGTCGATTTGATTTTAAATCCGTTTTCGAGCTACCTTTGCTCAATATTGTTTTATAATCGAAGCCGTTACAGAAATAGGAATAAATTATTAAGCCTTCTATGCGCAAATCGAATTCGATAAAAGACTCGAAAGTGAAAAACGGGACAGACCTGTGTTTGGCATTTTGGGAAAATGAGAAGTATCGGTAGAATGCCTTTTCCCAAGTGTAGCTTATCTGAAAATCTTGTATCGCAGTCCATCTATAGCAAGTCAAGCCGCATTTCGCGTTGATTATGGTTGATTTATATGACAGCCCAGCCTCTGATCCAAAGACCTAGCCATGAGGGTTGTCGCCTCATCGGGGAAATGTTGCCCCGGGAGACGTGTTAATCCATCGATGGGCCGGTCTCTCTTGTCTCTTGGTGACTTTTGACTTGGATTCCAATCCGACCCATCCCGTTCCGTTTTAATTGAGCGCCAAAGCCAAACACGCCCCCATAAATCAAGCCGCCAGTTGGTCTGTCTTCCTGTGAGTTATTCACTCAGCCACAATGTCCAGCTGTCAATCATTTACGCAGTTTTGGTGCGTAAAAAAGGAAACGACAGTTTAACGGCAGTGGTTGAAATAGTGGGGTCTTGGCCCCACTGCCCCTTTAATGGGAAACTTCATTAGACCAGAAAGGGAGGGCTGCCCCGGGGCCAAAACGGCAGCCACTTTTAATGAGCCGCCCTCGACTGAGATTGCCAGCCAAGTGGGTGGGCTGGGAAAATGGGTGCGTTTTTCCCTTGGCAGCACGTGACGTGACAGCTGGAGATTTTCTTTATTTGCAGCGTCAAGCGGCGAGCCTGCTGGCGATGATTTTTCGGATTGTGAGACATAGGAAGTTGTTGAAATCTTGTGATGCATTATAATTTGCAAGTTTTGACTTGGCTTTGTGTGTGTAAGGGGGAGTCCTGGGTGTCCTGCGAGTCCTGTCTGTGTGCTGAGTGCGTGTGAGTGACAGTTGTGTGTCAGTGGCACGCTTTTCCAGCTTTCGGGACACACGCACACACTGGCATTTTATGCAAATGTCGCTTTTCTGCGTAGCTGCCTCGCCTTTTAATGAGCACACACACACACAGCCACAAAAGGTTGTGTGGCAACAACCACATTTGACTATGTGTGTGTGTGTTTTCCTTTCTCCCTGCGATTGTGTGTGTGTGTGTGAGCCGAGTCCTGCGACTGTGAAGCAATTAAAATGAAATAAGCAAAGTTTTTTCACCCGGCAAACAAATTTCCACTGCAACATCAAGACAAATGCACAAATGTCATAGCCACACCGAAAAGAAATATCTTAAATGATGATTAATTAGCTGAAATTTAATTTGGCCAAGCTCTGCGGCTCATTTGGGGGAAGTGAAAGGAATATAAAATAGATAACTTAATGGTGTTAAAGAGGTCTTTGCTCCTTTGGTCCTTAATCTAAGAAGTATATTGTAATTATGAGATACGAAATAAATAAAAGTAACACATTAGAATTATATTTACTTAGAAAAATAAGTCATAGCATAAGTAACATCTTTAAATGAGAACAAAAATGTTAGCATACTTATAAAAAAGGATTTAAATTAATTTTTAATCACAACAAATAGTTGTTTATATTTATGTAGCTTAAGAAGAGATAAGATACTTATGAAATTGATTTCGAGAACTGATTTTAAAATACAAGAAATATATATTTTTGTGGACTTGGAAAGGATTGAGTCAGAGTGTGTTAAAGAGGGAATTAGAATGGGGCCACGCCCCAATTAGCCACTGAGCCCCCTGGAAACTCCCGCTTTGGCTTGAAAGCCCATTTGCCACTCAATCAGCTGGCATCAAGTATTGCTTTAAAAGCATTTGCAATGCCCCCTTGCCACTCGGCCGCATTGCATTTGTTATGCCCCTGTTATCCTTGATCCTATTTGCGCCTTTCTTCCCAGCATTTCTTTTCTCTCTCCTTTTGCCTCTGCGGCGCTCAAGTGGAAGTGGCCAACAATGCGAATGCCATAGGTGTGAAGGTTGCCGCGGGCCAGCAGCTGCCACATGCACATCAACATCGGGGCATAAAAGGCTAATGCCCCGGGAAAAGTGGGGGCATCGAAGTGCCCCGGGGGGAGGTGGGGGAGGGGCGGCTGAGAGGTGCAACAGCTCGCCAACTGCAACTGCAACTGCATTACCATGCGACAATCTGCTCCCATTTAACAACAGCGAATATTTTTATGGCCAGCCGGCGGCAGTATTCACACTCAGTTAGGAAAAGTGGGTTAGGTATTCCCACTCTGAGAAAAAAACGATCCCAGTTCTGTATAAAAATAAACAACGAAGTTTACTAAGTTCGTTGAATATATATATATATATATAAACATATATTTCAATTTAAGCTCAAAAGAAATCACATCCCACCTTTAATCTTTGAAGTGATAAGAATATTTTATAAGGCAAGTTCAGCCGTAGGCCCAACTGATTGCTATGTTTAAAAAAACAATGTTATTGCGCATAAATTTGTTTATTAAGTATTTACTTAGCCTTAATGGGGTACTAATAAATTTGTTTAATCTAAAAGCAATATGTTTAATTTTAATCATTTCCAAATATTGTACATGTATCTTCTCAAAAAATGTTTTCTACTATATTAACTAATTTGTAATTATTTATAAAGATATATTCAATTTTTTACATCCAAAGGTTTTTTATTTAGTTTTAATCATTTTCTAAGAAAAATAAAAGAATTTCCGCAACAAATGTTGCCGTCTAGTTTGTTCTGCAACACTTAACGAAAGCAACATGTTGATTTCATTTAATGCCAGCAACATAAGAAATGTTTCAAGGATTAGACAAGCAACATGTTCCCTGTTGCTGCTTTCGAATTTGTTGACAATGTCATGTTGCTAGGAAAATAAGTAAGAAAATAAAAAAAGGAATAAATGTATCTTTATTTAAGAAGGTATTCCTTTCAGATGTATAAGTCCAATACGAAAAACTAAATATTAAAGATCAATAGTTTTCCTTTTTTTATTACAATATTAAATAATTCTTAAGAATAATAAAAAATCCTTGAGTTATTTTGTAGGCATTCCAAAATTATATATAATTTTAAGCATGGTACTTTTAAATCGATTTTCTTGATTATGATTTGCCACTGAGCTACATCTTTGTATTCCATGATAGTATTATCTTTCAAAATAAGGCAGAGACACCTTGACATCCTGCTGATCCAAAGCTTTCCCAACCTGCCAATAAAGGTTTAATGGAAATGCATCTGACCCCACAGCTTACGACAGCCCATGAAAATTAAGCATTTCTAAGGACCTAATCAGCAGGCAGTACAGTAAATGCTCAGAGGCCATTGATAATCCTTCGCCAGGACGACGACAACAAAAGCTCCCTCATGGGGATAACTCAATTATGGGGTTAGTTATGCTATGGACACGACTCGAGTGCCGGGAGAGCCCAGCGTTGACCCCGCCTGACCCCAGAGGAGGGATAAAGCCTTTTCGGCCACTTTGCTGTCAAATTAGTGCCTAGTTTCGGGGCGCATAATTGGCCAAAAACCTAAACTTTCTACACGCGGCCATAAAAGATTTATGGAAATTATGCATGTGTTTTTGGTTTTTTGCTTATCCAGGAAGCGGCCAAATCGGCTGGGATTTATGAGAGGTGCCAATAAATCACATGGCGAGTGGCCCATTAATTGGCTGCAAGCGCGGCCAAAACAACACTCGACCAGTTGCCAAAGGTCACGTCGCATGTTGCTGCCGTGCGGCACACGAGCAACATGCAACACGAGAGCGGGAATATACAATGAAACACAGAGAGAGCCCCGTACTCGTGACCAACAGAACCGAAGTTCATCCCTGGCCCGAAGTGAAAAAGTGTGAATGATGTGCGGCAAGTGTTGCTACCCCGCAGCAACACCAGCCACGAGCAGCAGCAACACCAGCAACAGCAGCAACAACAGGCAGCAGCAGCAGCAGCCGAGCAGCGGCAGCTGCGATTGTTGTTTAGTTCTTATCCGTGGCTCACAGCGTTTGGTTCGTCGTGCGGGTGGCGCTCTATAAGATACCATATAGTATCTACATAATTCCTGGCGGATCTCTGCAGGGATCTCTGCTCTGCTAGACAGTGTGTTTTGAATTTTTTGTGCCCGGCCAACTTGCAATTTATGTGGCTAATTAGAGGAAAAACAAAAGAGGAGGCGGTGCGTGACTCTCGAATGCTGCGCATCCGTCAGGATTGCGTGTGCCGCGCCCCTTTCGCCCACTAACAAAAAAAATAAAACAACTAAAAAAAAGACTACGTGCCGGAAAGAAATAATAATACACTCCAGTTATCAAAACACTCGAAAAGAACTGGCTAGAGGAAATACCAGAAATCTGCAGTGCGAAAAAACCCCTCAAAAGGAATTGAAATTTAGGGCAAAAGCGGATTACGGGCAGCAATAACAGCCGAAAGCGGAAAATAAGTCCAAGTGTGCGGGCGAAACAACAAAACTGAAAAGTGAATTGCGGAAATTCGGAAAATCGGAAAATGCTGCAAGCAAATAGACCCGAGTAAATCATATGGAAATGTGAACGCGTCACGCTGGCTCATTAACGTTTGGCCATCGCCACTCCAGTTGCGTGCGGCTCATCAATTAATTCCAGTCAGTTTTCGCACTTTAAACGCCAAAAAAGAAGCGGTAAAAAAAGTAGTAGTATGCCACAAAGAAAGCGGAGAAATTAATGACACAATAACACACTGCGGTTTCATTTGTAGTGGTCAGCACACACAGATACAGATACATCGTGCGGGAGTGAGTGTTTTCATCCAGAGTGGGCGCAACAGTTCGTCGGCTATATGCTTATAGACCATATAGACCAGCCCCTCTGATTCCGAATCCGAAACCGAATCCGATCTGCCGCGTGGCATATAATTTATCACAATTGTCATCGTCTGGCAGACCGAAGTGAAAGTGCATGGACGCATCCGCAAGATACAAATTGCTTATGCAGACATCTATCTCCAAGCGAATACGGGTCAGTGCATTAGAACAATAGCTGGGGGCAGCCAAAGTTTTGCCCTCTCTGTTGGCCAAGCAAAAACATAAATTAAACTTACCAGTTGCCGAGTTGGAAGGCCTTGAAAGTTCCTCTGCCTTTTGGATTAGCAAACGGAGGAAAGAAGGAACCTCGGGGTGAGTTGGTCCCTCCGCCTCTTCCCTCTGATTTGTAGCTGTAAGTCCGGGCTTACAGCTCCATCTCGATTCGCAGAGCCATTCCATCTAGATCCCTGCCAGCTATTGGATCCCCAAACAGCCTGCGTGGGCTTGCCTATGGGACAGATTTGTTTGCCTTTCAAATTTTCATGTCTGAGTGGGATGCTGTTTTGATGGTCAGTTCTCGGGAAAGATGCTTGAGAATCGAGATTTATACGGTGATTATTATTGTTGTTTTCAGGGAGCAAGACAAATTAGACTGGGAAAAGTAAAAAAAACATAGGAAAGGTATATTGACAAAGTTATTAATGTATAACATTCCGAGAGGGTCTTAAGATTGTTTTTATTTGACACAAGATTTGTTTTCCCTCTTTATTATTTTTTGTATTTATATATTCGAGGAATAATATAAAACCTTATGTTACTTAATTATTTGTATTTTTATTTTTAAGATTTAAAACTATACAAATACACAAAAGGTTCGCAAATTAATGTTATTGTTTAATTAGTAGAACATGATAAAAAAAACCTTGATAAAATCGTACAGTCCTATTAATTTATCCCTATTTAATCCTTGTAATGTTTTCTTCATCCTAAGACTGGATTCATAAAATGACGGGATCTAAAATATAATTATTTTCTAATGAATTCCCAAATGGTTTCATTGCTCAATAAGAGATTATAACTAAAGTTCCCTAATAAATCCGCTAACCAGAAGCGGCAGAAAATCCACCTTTTCCTCTTCACTTACTTTCTCAGCATTTATTTTTTGGGAACGGCAACCTTGGCAACAATCCGGTCAAATCTTTGCATGAATTGCGCTAAGCGCCTCTTGGCGCCTTACAACCAAAACAAGGCCCCAGCCCCATGTGCGTGGCCCCATTCCCATATTACTCGTAGGTAGAGGTCCATGTGGCCCATATGGCACACATAAAAAGCAAATCACAAAATCCACTGAGCACCTCGCACTCCCCCGCCCTATAGAGGGGGTGCAGTAAGCTCTCATATGTATAAACGCCACCGCCGCAGGATATTTGCAAAGCCAGCGCCCCTCTCCTCCAGGATACCGATCCTGAGCCAGTGTTGGCACGTATATATATGCATACTATATACTATATGTGCCATATGCGCTGGCCTGTCCAGAGTTTGGTCTATTAAAGCAAATAGAAATCCAGCAGAACACACGAGGGCAAATATAAAACCCGAAAACACCCGCACAGAGTTGAAAATATGAACAAAGCGAGGCAAAACGGGGCGATGAAAAAGAAAAAAATGCGTTCATAAACTTTTCCAGCAACAAAAAACGAAATTTAGGTAAATGCATAAAAAAGATTTCAATTTTTAAGCAAAATGCCGGGAGCGTCACAAGCGGCAGTTCCACATGAAATGTGTGCCATGTGCAAATATTTGGGGGGAATTGGAAAGGGAAAACGGCATTCACTGCGCTGCCAAACAATAAAACTTTCAATACATATTTTATTCGACTCTCTGCTGCAATTTTATGCATAATAAATCCTTTCGCCAGACGCCCGAGAGCTTGGCAAAATGGATAAATATTATGGGTAAATACCATCAGACCGGGCAGCTGGAGGAAAGTGTTCATCGAGAGACTTGTGCATAATGAAGAGACTCCTGGAGCGATAACCATTGGGAAATTCCATTAAGCGGGGAATAAAATAAATCCATTTCGGGTCGGGATCACGCATGGCGTTCGGGGCATTTGGGAAATAGATGAAAATGAATCCTGGCACATTTTCCAATTAACGAAAATTTACAAAATGCCAACGCCGAGGCGGCTAAGCCGTGCAATTAAAAAGCTGGAGCACGTAGAGTGCCACGTGGGTGGTTGAAAATCCCGGGGAAAATGCCTGGCATTTGGTGTGGGAAAAGCTGGAAAAGTGTGCTCCAGGTGCAGCGGAAAATGACGCTGCCTGCATCCGCACGTAGTATGCAAATTATTGCAAATTATCGGCGTAAATTGCATTTGGCTTTAATGAGCAGCGGAGCAGAGAGTGTCTGGAGTCAGGAGATCCTCCATGGCCACAAAGTTCAATTATGCTTCCGCATCTTGGTTTTCGCCACTGTTTGCATTTAATTTCACATTTTGTCCCCGTGCTGATTTATGTATTTTGCCCCCGCCTTTGCATATTTACATTGTGTCTATTTCAAGAGCTGACTGGTTGGATGTGGGATGTGAATCTGCTTTCCACCGGAGTAGGCTTCGATTTTATTTGCATGCTGTCACGTCGCGGCTTTCGAGGAATCGTCGCCCTTGTGTGAAATCGCTCTTTGGATATTTGTAATTCTAATGCCCACGAAGTGTTTGCCCTGATTTGCATACGCATCCATATCGATATCCCAAAGAATTCCAGAGTCTGCAGACTTTCGTTGACCTTACACGTCTCAATTGCAGCTGACATTTCTTCACCCCTATAAACTCAAGTGCCTCGATTGTCCGGATTGCCAATATAGATATGTTATAATGTTGCTTACCTCTTATCACATAATGCTAATTGTGCTTTTTTGCCCAGCTAATTGCCGGCAATTCATAGTCTGTGGCTGTGCCATAATTTATCAATTTAGAAAGAAGCAAATGAAGCGAGCCGGGAAAACGAGCTTATCTCATGTCAAACACACTTAAGCAGAGGAAAATTCCCCCTCCGTGGCGGGAAATTCTCGTGTAGGTGTAGGTTGCTTGTAAATTTTTATTGGCCCTTAATGCAATAGGAACTATGGAGCCAACATGAACATATCCAATTGAATTGGAAATGGGTATTAACATGGCTGTCTAGTGCATTGCTATCCGCAAAAAGAGTACACTGAACGAAATTCATAATCAATGAAAGAAGAATTTCAGATTGTCATTTAATATTTTATAGTCTACTTCAAGTACTTCATAAAGCTTAGGGATTTTGATTTGGATACTCAAATTTAAGCCAAATGTATTTGAATATTTTTTAAAAGAAAAGATTTTAAAAGGATAATATTAATATCAGATAATTTTAAATTTTTAAAGAATCAGTGCTGTCCAGAAAAATTAAGACAACTGTGGAATAAAACTTAGATACATTTATAAAAAATGTTTTAAAGAGTTAAAATGTCTGGAAAAAAAAAAAAAAATCTCTCCTGAAATATCTAATAGAAATATCATCGCAGCACATAATATCAATAAATAATTTTGTAAAAATTTATATTGAAATATTCATATGGATAAAAATAAAGGGATATACAAAAACATCATATGAAACATTTACTCTTTTAAACGAACTTAAAGACACCTTGGAAACACCCAAAAAATGACTAGTAAAAATCGTATACAATTCCACCAAAAAAGCTGTGTGGAGGACAATTGCCATGATGCGGAATACTGTTGACCAAATGCGATTCCTGCATTAAGCTCGGCGAATTGCCTTTACCTTGCTTTTTTATAGTGGGATCCCCATTTCCCATCGCGATATCTGCAACGAGCTTCGATTAATGTCTGAGTCGCTTAATTGGCTTTCTGTGTTGCGATTTCACCTGAATTGCTGTTGCTGCTGCTGCTGTGGATGTTGCTGCTGTAGGTGTTGCTGCTGCTCCTGCTGCTGCTGCTGTTGTCGCGGCTCAAGGATGAAACAAAAAGCACACCGCAAGCATTTGCATTTAGATTGAAAACGCCCGGCGCTCGTTCGATTTGGTTTTTTGTTCGACTGTCGCCCGATTCGCTTTGACTGATGCAAGCTGAGGAAATCAAAATCTCGCTAGCCCCAAAAACGAACAAACACACACATGCAGATGGAAAAAAAGGAAAAATGAAAATGGAGTCTCTGAATTTTTGTTTACCAACCCAACCCACTCACCACCCATCGCATGCGGATTTTTGTGGCAAATCTTAATTAAATGCATAATTCGTATTTATTATTCAAATGCTTTTGATTTATGCAAAACGCGTCGTCTCTGCGTTCATAAATATTAATTAGAATATTTTTACTTTTGCCAAATATGAAGAGGAATTTGCATGCCATCGATTCCAAATTAAATATCTATTATGTTTATGTGGTTATTATTAAAGATAGAAGGAGTTAAACAGTTGCCATCTGCCCACCGCCCACATTCTGTGGAGCGTTTGTGCAGTTTGGAAATGCTTGTATCCCCTTTGAATAAATTAATGTCAAAAGTACTTTGGCTTTTGATTTTGATTGATGATTGTGCGCCCGTTCGAGCAGCAGGGCCTTGAAGCTCCGACCAGGAACAGCAAAGGCTGTGCAGGCGGGCCAACAAAGCCAAAGCTAACCACTTGGATTGGGCGATGAGCTGGGGACTGAAACTGAAGTGGCCGCCATCCTGGGAGCCCATCTCCACACCCATCTCCATACCCATCTCAATACCCATCACCATTCCCTAACCAGGATGCCAGGATGCCAGGACGATGAGCCGAAGAGCCTCTGCGTGTGTGCATAGAAATTACGCATAAATAACCAGCCATGAGAAAGCCCGACTTCCGCCCAAAAACCACCCAAAACCACCCAAACTCCCCCTGGTTGTCTGCTGCAGCCTTTGAAAGCGGCTGCATCATCATCTTTGTCATCAAGCCCGCTGCATCGTTGACAACGCCAATCCGCAGTCAATGACAGCCAACCATGGCTCCTCCTCTCCTCATGTCTTTTTGACATGGCTCGAACAGGGCATCGGATCAGCCAGAGTACACAATAAAAAGTTATGCTGAAACTAGTCCTTTTACCAAATAGTTTTTAGGTTGAGATACAGTTTTGTATTGATATAAATATTACATTTCCCTAAGGGGATTTTAGATATCACTTATAGAGGTGTCAGAAAGTATGTAAAATTATAGTTTGAATATAAATATTGCATACCTTTGTACACCTACATATGTGTAAAAGCAAGCAATAGTATAGCTTTAATATAAATAAAGCACACTTTTATACACCTTTGGGTAAAAGCAAGCAATAGTGTACTTTAAATATAAATATTGCTTATGTTTATAAGCCTCTTCAAATAATATACTAGAAATATAAGTGTTGCATACTCTTAAACACCTTTATAAATGATTTCATAATCAAAATTATTCTATTAAAATTTAAAAACATAGCCGTGACGCTTTTAACTGTATAAAATGGGTTTTCTTCATTTTAATAGAAACCATTTCCAACATATTTTATGATTTAAAATAAATGATGAAGTGACCTGGTGAAATATTCAGCTTTTAGTGGGTACATCATATTAATAAATTATCAATTTGAAGTCGAAACAATAGAGCATTAAATAAGTGTAAAAAAAATTTGGTTTGTGACCGTAGAGCTTTTGAGGGTCCATTCTTCCTGTGTAGTCATGTGCCACACGCACGTGCGTGGTCGCATTATGATGCTGGAGATCGAGATGAAAATGGGTCTGTAGAGTGGAGCAGCTCGGTGAAGTCGGGTGGAATGTGGATAGGGTATTGGGGATGGTGCTGTGAATGTGGATAGGGATGTGAATTGTGGGTGCCTTTGTCCCGACCACAGACGCATCAATCAGCTGTGTGCCTTGCCGCTGCCTTCGATGATACAAAATCATGCGAAAGTTCGAGTTGCCGTTGCCATTGCCTTTGGCTTTGCCTTTGTTTCTTCCGCTCTTTTTTTTTTTTTTTGAGCCCGGCCTGGGCGTGGCCGTGTAATCAATTACGTGGCTTCATTAATCATGCAAATACCAACAGGAACAGCAGCAGCACACAGAACACAGGCCGGCCAGGCTGAAACAAGAGCAGTATTGCCATTATTGATTTTGTCAAGCGTGTTGCTGCTTATCAGCTAGCTGGGGCCGACGTCAAAGTCTCCCTCGTTCCAAATGCTTAAAATTAATAAATTTTTCCAGCAGCCAAAGCCACAGGACGACAGTCAGTCAGTTAGTCAGTTAGTCAGTCGGTTATTCAGGACAGACAGACATATTCTGGGGATAGCACCGGTCTTATCGGAGACATCCATGGTTGCTGTGCTCCCCAGCTTATTTGCATAATTTCCCCAGCTCAGCTTCGTTTTGACAGGCCGCTCTATGTGGCATATTCAAGGTTAATTTGTTTCGGCAAACAATCTTTGACTGCGCCCCCGAAGTATGCTAATATTTGGCTCGTCCCTCTGCCAATTCTGGGCCTTCCATTTGCCTTCGACTGGCATTTTATTTGCAGAAATATTGAGGCTCTCATAATGAAGTTTCATGGCGTATGCATACAGGCATTAAACGCACTCACTCACATGAGCCTGGTTTCCTGTTTCCCTGTTTTCCTGCCCCGGATTGTGGCAGGAATCGCTGGGGACTCGGAGGAGAGTCCTGAGAGGACATCCGGGGGGCCGCATTAAAAATGAAAGCCTTTGGAATTCGCTTGTTAAATAAAATTTTATGTAAATGATTGAATGAAAGCCGCTCGCGCGAGCTCTGAATGCCGTCGTTAAAATGCTTTTCAGGCCCTTTTTTTTTGTTGTAATTGATTTTGCCTTCAATTGCGTTGCAGGGCGATGCTCTTGAAAAGCCGTTTAACGTGTCGCTGGAGTGCTGGAAAATCCATCGAGATGCACATGTCGCCGGTGTTTTGGCCCGACAATTGCTTAACCGCTTTTCCCTGTTCCATTAGACTGCCAACTTCTCACCGTCTCTTCAGCAGCTTAAAAGCATTTAAGTCCTGCGGCGAGTCTCGCGCTCCCGTTTCCTGTTGCGCATGTTTTGCATTTTGTTACCTTTGGAGCTCTGTACTTTTTCGGCCACCTCCTGCTAAGTCCTTTTTATGCGTCTTAAAAATGCAAATTTACGGTGACATTTAGTCGGGGTAGTTGGGGAATGGGTGGGCGAAAGCTTGTGCTAGTTAAGTGGCCACCGCTAATTATGTGCAGCCCGCCAAGTGCCCGCCTTCTGAGCCCGCTTATCTGCCCGGCCAACTTACCCGTACTTGCAGTCGAGTGTCGGGTTTTACGACTCGGTAATCGTAATCTCCGGCCCTAAATTCCCAATGATGTGGGGGCATTCAAGTCGCTGGAGCGACAGTTGTCATAAATATGCACATACATAATACATGACATCTAGCACATAATAAGCACATAGATGCAGAGAGAAAAATTAACGGCTTAATTAATATTAAGGGATTTCAAAATGCCTTAGAAAAAAGATTCTATAAGTAACTTGTGAGATATTTCGACTACGACAGTCCTAAGAATAAATGGTGTCTACATTTTCAAATTCTGATTTTTAAAAATAAGATGAATAAGAATACAAATAAGTAGTTAATACCCTCTATAAACAATTTTATATTATAATTTGGGCATTATAGTTATTAAAATACATATATTTCGTTAAAAATCTAATAGCGTTGTAATTTTTTAGCCTTCTTTTAATCATGTTTTTAAGTCAGTGGCGGATCCAGAATTTGGTTGTGGGGGGATACAAAAAAATTGTTGAGTAAAAATTAAAAAATGTGGAATACAATACATATAACAATTAGTTTTTGACTCGAGTGGGGAATATCTTTCCCCTAAATCGCCCCATGGATCAGCGCATGCATTCAGTCTTTTGAGAGGATTAAACAATTAAAATAAAAGTTAGTGGTTGTAAAAATGTTTGACCCATTTTATTCAATTTGTTTCACTATTTAAATTATCTTGTTTTACAATTTTGTATTGTGCCTAATCTTATATGGTCGCAACTTCCCTAAGAACAAGGTAGTTTTTCATAATTATTCAAAGATATTCCGAGTAAGCCTTAGTATAATAATAATGTGTTTTTGATATTATATATTTGTTCAATGTTTTTTTTCTCTGCACGAGTAAGTACATACTTTGCCGAATTTGTGCCCCCAGCATGTAGATTCTTCTTCTGGCTAATGCGATTTTTGTAAATTGACAGCTACGTGACAGTGCTTTCGACTTTAATGACAAGAACAACATGCGCGACGGACGGCGCTTCATCGATGACAAGTGGCAATATTTTATGGGCGTGGCGAAAGGGGGAGAAAGTCGGGGGTGGAGAGAAAGGGGGACCACTTCCCACAGAGATCAGCGGAGCAGGCTCAGACGGCTGGGCTAATGCGATGTGGGAGCCAAAACATGTGTGCCTCACATGCAACTTCGGCTCTCACAATCCCACAATCGGCATTGACACTTGACATTTCGAAACGGGCTTTGCCACTGACAGGCCAAAATGCGAGGCGAATTGCGGATGCAAGTGCAGCCACCGCTGCACACCATACCATCCCATTCCCAAAGATGATAAATTGAAAACTCATAAATTATGTCAAATTATGGCGGGGCAAAAAAGAAAGTGCGCACCCGCATCGCCACCCACTTTCTGGGCTATCTTATTTTATTCTCCCCGCTGATGACGTTGTCTGCGGTGGACAGTCAGTGTCAACTTCAAGCTCGTTGCTCATTTTGTCAGTTGAGTGGAAGCAGTCTTGACATTTATTAACATTTCTCCGCCCCCTTCAACCGCCCGCCGGCAATTAAATATGACCATTTTTTGGGGTATTTATTAAAGTCTCTGGCTCGTAGGTAGCTGAAAAAAACATAAATCATCTCTTTATTTCACTCGGGCTTACTTATTTGTTATATAACGCTGGGCAACCTAGCTGGGGCAATGAGATTCGAAAATCATTTAAAGGCAGGCCACTGAGATACTGGAAACAGGGCCCATAACTCACTGTCAATTTGAGCCAGAACAGACTGTGGCCAGGCAACCACAAGCCGATTGAGGAAGACGAGGCTGAAGCTTCCTGGGCCTTGACCAAAATGGAATCAAAATATATTTGGTATTTAAAATGACGAACGGTCCCCCAACCCCCATCTCCAGATACTCCTACGGCATCGGAATCATCTACATATGTATCCGCATCTTGTGGATTTGGGACTGCTGCTGCGAGTCTGTTTAGCACGTTGCCGGAGATTCGTGTGTTTTATTTTCGGCAAATGGAAATTGTATTATGTAAAACATGCTCCGATTCACAGGCAAACACACAGATGTCTTCCTCGTAGATTCTGGTACTTGTTTTATTCAGCCTCTGCTTTTCATTCCCTGGCATTTTTGCGGCTGATGCTAATTTTGATTTATTTAAATATTGTTTTATTTCCTTGAACTGATTTTGTTGTTGTGCCTGCATTCCGTCTGCTGGTCAGTGTTTTTATTGTGCAAATGAAATTGATTTTAATGTGTTTGCTGTCTTTGCACTTGAAAGCGGTATGGTGAATTTGTATAAGTAAATATTTTGCTTAGAGGCGGACATTCTGCAGGAGCATAGGCTACGGCTTCAAAGGCTGCCGTAGAATTCCGGAAACCCTGGGGAATATGCCGCAGCAATCCCTTTGGAGCCGACTGCATTTGTAAATTCTGGAGAAATATCTCCCAAGACAAGACATTTTGTCTGGCTTTGGCTGTCGCCGGAGGGTCTAAATTTATCACAGACAGTCTCGATTTATGTTTGCCAACGCTGCAGTGTCAATCCTACGACCGCCGAGGGCCTCGGGGACTTCGAACTCCCAATTCTTTAATATTTAGACACATATATCGGCACTGATTTAATGCACTCAAAGTTATAAATTAATTTAAAGAGCACGCGCCAAATGAATTTGCGCTATTTTAAATGCGCCAAAATGTATGCAATAATCATTGTTAATGCATCACGCGCCATCCGATGCAGCAGCTACATATTGGCCAGAATTTAAAATGCCTTTTTTGAGCGAATGCTGTAATTAATTGAAAAACTGTTTATAAAATGCGAGCCATATGGAATTTTTTCTGTTTTTTTTTTTTTGTCTGTACTCGTGCATAAATTGAACGTTTAATTATGCGATGCTACGTGAGTGTTTTTGTGTATGCCGTGTTATTATGCAAATTATTTATTGTGTGAATGAAATGTAAATTTTTAATTGATTTAAAAAAGCGCTCGAATCGAGAATCCCTCCTCGTTCCGAAACTCGGTCACATGTCAGCTCACGCGATTTTTGCCGCCAGTTCTCGGTAGTTGCTATTTTCCGGCATTTTCCCCGTGCGACTGGTAAAAGGGAGGCGAAGGCAGGGAAGCAGGAAAAAGGGGGCGTGGCAGTAATAGTAACTCTAACTGTGACTGCACCGAAACTGTTGACATTCACGCACAAATTGGATTTACTAACGAGTTGGCTTTGGCCAATGGATGGCGGCAGCGTTGACGGTCGCCTGCTGTTTGTCACTTTTGGCACTTTTGTTATCGTACACCCCATACCAAAAATGCCAGAAAAAAAGGCAGAAAAAATGCCCAAAAAAAGTAAGGGGGGAAGAGTGCTGAGTACGCGGAGCTTTCGCGCCTGTTATTTATGGCTTCGATTATCCCCGCACACAATGGGCCAACAAAGGAGCGGGGAAAGTGTTTGCCCTAAGCAAACCCAGTGGAAAACGGCTTGGCAACGATTCCTAGCTGGCAATAAAACAAAACGCACACGCGTCCCATTCAGCCGGAATTTTTGCAGCTCGTCGGCCGGGGAGGAGCAGCTGGAGCCTCCAGCTCCCGTATTCGGGGCACAATTTGGGAATTTTCCGGGGGTCAAAGCCAGAGCATCGAAATCACAGAAGCAGCACAAGGACATGCCGAAAGAGGCTTTGCGTATTTTCAATAGTTGCCATTGTATACACACGAAACAATCGAAGGGGGCGGGAATTTTTGGGTGGTCTAGAGAGATTGGAGGTGAGACAGTTGTGGACAAAATAATATAACTTATGGTAATATTAATAGGCACTAGCAACTATACAAAAAATATGAAATATATATTCTATCTTATAGGTTTAAGTACTTAAACAATTTAACAAAGGAGTATCTTCAATGTAAATAATGTTTGCTTAGGGCACTTTAATAATTATTCCATTTTTAGAGTTATTCGATTGTCCTTAATATGTATAAAAATATCTATCCAAAAAAAAGGTAGATATTTACTTTAAACAAATTTCATTAATGCCATATACTCGTATATTTTTTAGACATATTTTAGTAAACACATTAAGACAAAATTAGAACTGCAATTACCTTGATTTAAATCTTCAAAATCTGATATATTCTAAACTCTAAATACCTAAATTTGGTGCTATTTTCTTGTCAGCAACTGCCTTTACGCATATGGTTGTGCGAAAATCTGTGTGCTGATTTCAACGTTTGAATTATGATTTTCATGGGGCGAACTTTTAGTTTGATTTTTGCCATCGGATCGTCGCTTTTGTCACGGAGGATGTCGCCGGGTTTTTGGCTTCGGTTGTGGTTTTGATGTCGGTTTGGGTTCCGTTCCGCCATTCTCTAAAGACCATTCGCCATTCAGCATTCGCTGTTTTCGGGTCTACGGACAAAATTTATATTCGCCACTAATGCGGGCACTTAAACTACACAAACAAAATGGCTTCGATGGCTTGAGTTGGGCTTGAACCCGTGTCTTTCTCCCCCTGAAATGCCGCCTTCTTCTCGTCCCGATTCTCCCTGCGGTTCTCTCTAGGTCGCTGGAGACTTTTAGCAGGGGCCATGTGAAAATGACTGAAATCGTATCGAAAATCAAAGGTCACTTTTGGGATCAATTCAAAAGGAATTGCCGCATTCAAATCGCTCTGAGGCACTTGTGAAAGCACATACATAGAGAGTCGGAGGGGGACGGAGAAAGGAGATAGGAGAAAGTAGAAAGAGAGGAAGTCATATGTGTATACAGATGGGGATACAAGGGATGTGGATGTGCTGCCATAGATATTCAAACTAAATGGCGTCATCTATAACGAATACATGTGTGTGTCTCTGCTGACTGTCGATAGGAAATGAATTTTAATGATTGCCCCCGAAAAACTTTGGCCATAGCTAGATGGCTTGTTTGTCCCGACGAAGAGTGGCCTTTCCACAGGATGGCGATGAGGATGCCGATGAGGATGCCGATGAGGATGGGATGAGGATTTCCATATCGCCGCCTGATTGCTTGTTGTTCTTGCGAGGCAGCCCGAAAAGTTTGCACATTAAACTGTTTATTTTAAGTAGCCGATAACTGGGGAGCCCACTCTGCTTGGGTGTGTGTAACCCCCGACCCCCACGCCCCTCTATTTTCCCAAGGGGGGGCGTGGCGGAAAATGCAAACTATTTTCCATGATGCGGCACGTGCTACGCCTCAGCCATTTCACTCATGCATCTTGCCGCCTCTCAGCTGCTGGCAATATGTCAAGAATCTGCGATTCCATTGCCCCTGGCAAGGGGTTTATTTCTGGTTTATTTCTGGCCCGCTGGCTAATTAAAAATCAGCTCTTTCGCATATATAGAATCTAGAATACCATATGCAAATGCATTTCGTGTCATTCGCTATTCATGACTATTAATTAAATGGCCAAGTAAATATTTTCCCCGGCATAGATAGACACTCGAAGTAGCAGAGCAGTACTTTTCCCCAAGAAAAACAGATAGCTGGTAGATAGCTACCCCTGCCAGAGTCTATAATTGGTTTTGGCTTTTCCGAGAAGGGGTCCCTCTAGCCCCCAACTCGATTTCTCAGCTTGGCCCCCTTTCTTCTGCTCTCAATTTACTTTTAATTTGATTTCTCAGCGCTTGGCGCTTTGTTTATTTTTCTAATTAATACGAAAACAAGTTGCAAGTTGTTCTGTTGGCCAGCAGCCAGGTATTGCCCTCTTTCCATCAGTTCATCAGTCCATCACACAGAGGATACCCAGTGGGATAAGTGGATTAGCACGGCACGTACTACCAGTTTTGCCCCTGTATCTTTTATCTATATAACTAACTCATACGCCGAAAGTTAAACTCCGCTTTGCGAAGGCATAATTAATTAGTTATGGGCGATGGTTGGGGATGTGTGCCTTTTGCCGGCGACCTTATCACTGCCTTCCGATAAGAGAATAAATAATGAAAGATAAACAAAGTCAGTCAAGGCTGAGACAAGCTAACAAAAACAAGGCAAAAAGGACATCTGTTGGGCTGGTTGGTTGGTTGGTTGGTTGGTGGGTGTGGGTATGGGTGTGGGTTAAATGTCATGTGTTTGAATGAAAATGAAATGATCCCCGTCACGCCCCCTCAGGCCAACGGCCTTTTGTGTAACCAGGTGACAAGCTGAAATCTTAAAGTTCACATCTGCCTGCCCCTTTTCCCCTAAAACATTAAACTTAAGCCCCCGACAGCATTCCTCGAAGCGAAATTTAATTATTGGCAAGGCCAAGACTTGATAAATTAGATATTTAATTCTGCGAACAAGGGAATATAAAAATGCAAGGCCCAAGAAGCGAGCGTTAAATAATTGTTTCTGACAAAAAATTCCAGCCACGAAAAGGGTTCGTCGACCAGGCCCCAAAAAAAAGGAAAAACTCTCCCTTGTTGTTGGGCAAAAAGTTGGGAGTTGAGGATTATTAATTGAAGGATTAGAAGGCGTTCAAAGGGAAATGCTGTGCGGCTTGCTGGCAAACTAAATTCCATTTAAATTCTAATTTCGGGGTTGCTTCAGGATACGTGTAAATATTTTTGGCAATTTAAAACGTTTAATTTAATTGCAGCAGCTGTTAATTTAAATTGCAAAAAACTCACAAAAACTTTGTAGCTGACAAATGCGACGACATTAACATTGGGCAAAGTTTTGTTAGGGGGAAATATGCGAGAGCAGATAATTAAAGCCAGCCATGACTGTATAAATAAATAAGGAATCGCCGCCTTGATTGACGGATGAGCCGGAAGTTTGGAGTGGGCTTCTGTGGGCCAAACTCAGGGGCCAAGGCCTAAATGAAAGTCTGCCGCAGATGCGCCACCTGTGAGCCAGGCGCGTGTTGTCAAATTTAAGGTAAATTTGGTGGCAACCGCAGCCAAAGCAGCCGTCGTGTTTACCCATTTGTTTTATTTATACAAAGCTGTCAGGTGATGGGAGTGAATCACAGCCATATAAGGATACATCCGCATGGCTGGCGACGAGTTTTCCCCATTTTCCTGTGACTGACAGCCACCCTCAGGAGGGGGAGAAATTGGAGAAAGCAGAAAGGGGACCAAGCTGCCCAGGAAACTTTCACACCCTCTCCCCGGGGGCCCTATGCGTGTACTAAATTAGTCAAATGGAGTAGTTTTTTATGTAATTTCCCTTTGTGATTTCCGGATTCCACAGGAAAATTGCCCAAGGCAGGAGAAAACACAGAGATAAAGTGAATTCCTTCACTCCATTGTTCGTATTTTTAAACCTTTGTGAGTGACTACCATGGCTACCCATTTTCAGATGCTTTAATTAAACTTCAGGTGTTCTGGTCCTAAAAATTGAATTTTAATACCTTGTTTCTATACCAACCAACCTACATTTTATGGACAACATAAAACATGTAAAATCAGAAAGCTGAAAGTTTCCAACATTATTTTTATAAGACTGGTTCGTTCTTTAGTGGGGATAATTCTTAAGAGCTTCTTCTGCAGTTTTCTCTTCACTTTTGATTTAAATTTATTTTAAATATCCCACAAAGGGAGAGAGAAAAATCAAAGACTGTAATCTTTCAATGAAAGAATGAAAAATGGAAGTGCCCACTATAAACACATGAATAAATTCTTATATAGAAACATAATGTACGACGAGCAGCTTTTGTACATAGGAGCTGGCTCCTTTGTTTGCCTTGGCCGACTGCCCAAACATGAGCTCGAAGCCTGGAATCCAGTGAGTGCGAGCATCTCTATGGGGAAAACATAAAAAATATAAAAACACAAAAATGAAAACTTCAATCAATGCAAAGGACGCATTGAGGCCAAAAGGTCAGTGCCTCGACGGCAAATATTTATTTAAACAGAAGAGTCAAGTGAAAAAAAATAAAACATACACTCGCACGCAACAAAAAATGTGAAGAGAAAAGGAACAAAAAATCATATTAAATATTTACCCTGACCGAGGAGGCGTGCTCTGGGATTTGATTAAAGCATTTTTGCATGCGCCCACCTTTGAGCATTAATTTTTAATTTTCATTACACAGAATGCTGACTTTCGTCTTGCCAATTATCTGGTGTATCCAGAGTAAATCGCCACGATAAGCCCACTGGAGCGGGACAAATAAATTAGGCCAATTATATTGAATTGTCTGATTGATTCGACCAACTGCCTTTTGCCAACGGCCTAATTGCCATTTTTTCTGCCCGCTCTGGCGGACGATGTTCTGCATTAATTTATGTTTTTTCATAAGACGCCGCCTGCTGATGTAATAAACGCATAAAGGATATTAATGAGCTGCTGTTTGCTTATCCACCCCTCTATGCCCCTCTTTGCCAGCCACTCACCCGATTTGCTTTTATTTCAGCTGAAAAGGCAACTAATTGCTTACTTACACACACACACATGCTCTTGGGGCCAGGGGTGAACTTATTGCTCATGCTGGCAGGCTCTGTTCTCACATATTTCACAAATTGCGCATACGACATGTTAAACGCCTCGCACGCACACATCGCGGCCAACACACGCTCCGAGTCACGGCCAAGTCAGCGCCAAGCGCATTATCAGGCCGAGCTGGGCAGGTTGCCGCTGCTGCTCCCTGTCTTGGCTTCCGCCACTCGCTAGTGGCTCCTTTTGTCATAACTCAACTTTTATTTATACACACAAACAGGAACACTGAGAAAAAGGAGGGCCTTGATTCAGGAAATTATTGACGGCCATTGCGAACAGTAAGAATTTTGCAGGACTATATTTGCATTAGAAATTTTAGATGACAAGAAAAAACTTTAATTCGGGCACTGTCACATAAATTAATAGATATTTCAATATTATTATAAAGGTATCTAAAAGTATGCTATAAAAAAGGTCGTCTGTTAAAATAAACAGATATATTATAAAGGAAAATACTTATTGCATACTTTTAGGCACCTTTTAAAAAAAATTTAAATAAGGGATGTTGTAAACTGTTCTGTCAGTTGGTTGGTTGATCTCTGTTGGTTTTCCTCACCTAATAAAAATAAATATGTTATTAAAAACATATAGGGTGTTCTCAAAACCAAGCATTGATCTAAATAAAATAATTTTTAATGACTTTATTATCTTTTATATTTGATTAATTTAACTGGAATTCGTTTTGCTAAGTCACAAATTCTCCAGCATTTTCAATATACAATTCAAATATAAAAACATAGTAAATTTCTCTCAGTGCACGCACTGACACACACTCACAATGCCAGTAAAATGTTCTTTGAGTGGCGCTAAAAGTATGCCGCATGGTGTAATAACACGCGTCGTCGCCGAGGAGTTGGCGCTTCTTGAGGAGCTTCTGCCACTTCTGCCCCATCTGCCGCTCCTGTTGGTCCCGTTAGTCCTGTGACAGTGACAGCGGCGGTACTTACGCTTGTCAGACGCATGCTTATGATATATCACGCGGTGGCACACTCGGCTGGTAAGGAAGGCAAAGGCAGGATGGAGCCGGAGCCGGAGCCGTAGCCTTTGAGCCCGCTCCCAGCTGGCCGATAAGATGGGGAGGTTGTCAGTTAAGTTCACACTGCGTCTATCTGTCGCCTGCATGCGCTGACTGACTGCAGCTGAACATATACTTTATTTTATATTATTATATTTTATTTCAAAATTTATGCCATCTGTCAACGCCCGCTTACGCCGAGAGCTGTGCGTCTTTGACTTTATTGAGCATGTGGATTGCACAATCCCCATCTCCCATCTCCATTCCCACACTCAATCCTTAGCCCCCCTTTCTATTACCATATGGGAGTGTTCTTAGGGTTTTTATGCGGCGTTAAATCTTGAGGAAATTGTGTCACATTATGATGAACATTTATGGCAAAGTTGAGCATTTGCCCATAAATTTGTGAGCCCTGATGACGGAGTACAGGGATCCAGGAATTCAGGCCCTGGATAAATTCGAGTGGGTGAAGCCGAGGTCCCAACGATGATGGAGTGGCTGTGGTAATTTGACAAGGCTAAAATCTGCAGCGACGGCTGATGCCTGATAGGTGGGCTCTTACGAATGGCACTAGCACCTGACTGGCAAAACCAATCAATAGGCAAATAAGCAAATGGACATGCCCACTGCCTGCGGCAGTAACCAAAATACCAAACTTGGCCAAAAGTGTGTTATTTTCGACACACAATTCCTTATAAATTGGACAACTAATTCTTTGTCGGTAAATGCCTCCTAACTTGGCCAAACTGGGGCTTTAAGCGTCAGTAGTTGGCAATAGTTACACGATACTTGGCAGCAGCATCGACTGGAACGAACTTTTCCCTCTGGCCAGGGGAAAATCTCTTTCATTTGCCCTCTCGTGTTTCGTGTTCGCATTGGCAAACTTTTTTAATTAGCAAATCTTCCACTTGGTGTCATTAAAGTTCAGGCCCGAACGTCACAATGCAACTTCGGAGTCGATTCGAGACGCCCAGTTAATTAATCAGCAATAAAATATGCAAACCGAATGCCACAGCAGCTGACTTTATAGGGCTAGATATATACATTCGTGATATAATACAATATACAATGTATATACCCCTTAGAGCAGACAGATGAAGGAACATGCGTTGCTTGTCGGAAATTTACTAATGAGCAAAGTTTGACTGTCAATAGCCTCAGTCCTCAGCCAGGATAATTTATGGCCAGGTAACAAGAAAAGAGGGCATAAAGAAAACATGAAATATAGATACACTGAGGGAAAACCCATACGTACATTTAATAAAGAAAATATTCTTAAAGGCTAAAATGTTTTTGTAATATTAAGAACTTCATGAAAGCAAAGTGCAAAATATCGCTAAATCGCTGGGTTGACCTACATCATACCCTATATGTATGTTTTTTTTCAGTGTTAAGACCCAAAAAGAAAATAGGGGGTGTTCTGCAAAGACACACACAAAGACAACACACTCGCTGGCAGCATTTCAAGTTATTATCTTTTAATCAAAAGGCATCATAAAAATTTATGAACTTTTTTCGCGAGAGCTATATATAATTTATTTTCACTCCTTGGCGCACACACAAATTTCTCAACTGTGTGTGCGTATGTAGTTGCTCATTAAAACCAGCCTACCACACACACATAAACAGAAAAGGAGCCAAGTTGTCGCTTGGTTGCCGATACAAAATGTTGCATAATTAAGTGAGCTCTCTGGGCTTTCTGGGTTAAGGTAAAAAGTCCTGCGACCTGAATCATCTTCACTCCATTAATGCAACACCATTTGGCTGAGGACCAACTAACCCTGACGCACGAGCGGTTTTCATTGGAAATGCAGGGGAGCTTGTAGTATTTTGGCTTATCAATTTCGATGCGTTGTTTAATTGTCGACACTCGTGCTGCTCAAACACGCAATTAAAGGGCGCAGCAGCAACATTTGGCTAGGTGATAAAGCAGCACTCAGCGAGGGCTCGATTTTATGGGCCGACAACCAGGGGTTAAAGAGATGAAAGTTGAGAGTTGCTGGGGCGGTGGTAATGGGGGTTCGAAGGTCATGCCTCAGCTGGCAGCGAGCACATAAATCCACAGCCTTAATTACGCGTCTCACATTGAAACGCGCCATTAATCGCACTTCATCGATGCGATGGCCACATAAAACAACCAATTTCGAGGAGTGTACTCCCCTCGATTCCTGTGACTCCTTTGTGAGTCAGCCTTTTGGGCTTCTTATTTCGAGTTCCGAATTCCCGACCCTTTTGGCCAGCTCTTTACAATCCACATTTGCCTGACGCCCAATGTGTAAACATTTTATTAGCACTTTTCATATTTCTGGCAGCGAGTTTCTAGTACACTAAAAGGAAATATGTAAAAGCATTTTGAAATAATATAAATTATAAGATATTTTTGAGGTTGAAAGGATGTGTGAGGCTCTAAAATAAAATCTAGAAAAATAAAATTATTTAAATAATTTAGAAAAACATTTTAAGTCCATTTCTGATTCCATTTTCCTTGTGTAGCTCCTAGCTACCACAAAAACAATCAGCTCTTACTCATGTTTCCACATTTGCTTTTCTATTCACAGAATTCCCCATTAACAATACTCCGAAAAAAAGAAAGTCCATAAAAGGGCAAATAAAAATGTAAAGGCACATTAAGCGATGCTATGGACTTGATCTGAGCTGAGTCACACGGACATGCATTCGTAAATGCCGGCGGAAATGCCCTTTTTATGGGCCACGAGTACATTGGCGCTTCATTAAAGCCAACGGCGGATGCGGAAATAGCCGAGCGGCCATAACAAGGAGACGCGTGCTCATTGGCGCCAGGTCACGCAACACGGCAAACTGCAGTCGACTGCGTATCTGCAACATTCTGAACTCACTTCTGCACTTTTTCGTACTCTTGCGTTTCTTTGACACCCTGGTCAAATTGAAGTTTGCCACATAAATGACGAGACGTTCTCGCGTTTGGCACAACGCACCGCAAGCACAACAAAATGACAGCTACAGCCATGCAGCTTTTATTACCAACCAGCGGAACACCAGCAACCACCACAAAAACAGCAATGCAAACGACATATTGGCAACAGCAAACCGGCAACAGCAATGGCAACATCAACACACATCGAAAATCACGAACGAGATGCCCGGACAATGGGAAAACGATTTGGGCTGTCGGCTTGACGTTGGCCCTGTTGACTTGCCTGCAGCAGCTAAAATCGGTTTTGGCGGACGAGGAATCGCAGGATTTTCAAAAGAACAGTGAGTACAACCGACAACCGGCAACCAGCAACTGTATTACGTGTAATAACAATAACAGCTAACGATTGGCAGGAGTTTCTGACTGCGGACTGAAAAGAAACTCGGTCTCAAACTCAGTTATTCGCAGCAGTAACGAGCTGGCGGTTTCCCCTCAAATTATTGAAGGGACCTCTTGCTCGTTTAGGTCTGCGCTCGTCATTATGATTTTCCCAGACAATAGAAACTGTTTAAAATGCAGGAATATTTGCTCGGTATTGAAAAGAATATGGTTTGGAAATCCAAAAGTTACTTCTTGGGTTTAAGACTGGATTTTAAATGATTGAAATTACAACACGATAGTTCAGGAAATATTATAATAATTTTGTTTATATTATCATAGCTTAAGGTCCATAATTATTAATTGGTTTTATTATTACGAGATATATATATAGGCATTTATAGAGCCTTACAAATTTATTTGGCTAATGGAAAATCCATTTTATCGATGGCTAAACACTTTTATAACTCAAACATCTCATACAGCTCAAGAAAACCTTCTAAGATATGCATAGTTCACCATAAGGTGCCCACTTAACGTTTGAAAAATCCATCTGCAAGATGTTTTATTCTGAATTTAGCTGACTTCTTTTCCCCCTAAGCCCGAATTTCATTTCATGCCCTGGCCAACACCTGTTCGCAATCCCATGAGCTCCCTATGCTGGCCACTTGATTTGATCATCGAGATGTAAATCCTGTGGAAAAGAGCCAAACTGTGCCAAGGGGTCATCGCATTTTCGCTCACGTCTGCACAAAACGTTCATCTTGCCGAGGAATTTGTGCAAACTTGCAAATCATGCGACGACTGCCAAAAATCCTTATCAATGTGCGTTAGATAAAACGTGCAGAAGTTTTTTTGGCTCTTTCTTTTCGTTCTCCTTGGCTTCTGGCACATTTTTCAAAACGAAGACAAAACTTGCAAGCCATGGTGCGAGAAGCGTCAGCACTTTTGGCCAAACAACTTTATAATTTGCGAGGTCGAGGATGTGTTGGGTCTGTTCCTTTCTGCTCGAGGATGTTCGAGTTGATGGAAAACCGTTGGTCGCTTGTGCTTTTTACGAGTAGTTCGCAGTCGTCGGTAACCTTGGGGAAAATCTCATTTCCCCAAAAGACTGATAACGCCCCTTTCTGCCCGCCGGCCAGTCGACAAAAACAAATCATAATTCGGCATCGACATCAGCATATTTTCCTTTTGGGGTCGTCTGCGTGTCGGCTTCCTTTGTTGCCATTGCCCCCCGAGAATCCCGATCCCTGGGATATGAGATGGGTTCGCTTTTGGCTGCGCCTTGCCAAAGGCTGTCGAAATTTATGACAGGATTTGCCGATATCGAGACACATTTTCCAGTATTTTCTATTTCGCTGCCGTTTGTCGTCGAGCCCATCGATGCATGGGATTTCGTAGTAAATTGAATTTCAATACTCGGATTTAGACATCATGGTCGTTTGGCTTTTGTCTGAGCATCTCGGGCATTAAATTTAATTACGTTTGTCGCTTTATTAGCGGCAATCCTACGGCTCTTTTTTCAACTTTGCATGGCACTTTCCCAGAGCCAGCTTTCAAGTGCCTTCTATTGATCCGGCTAAAGGAATTTCGGCATGTATCTGGGGCTTTTCCACTGCCGCTGGCTGCACATTGGCCAAAACATACATATCCAGATACAAACAGTGGTGACGCCTTAAGTGGAATCCAAATGTGCTGCGTATCGTTGGCACATAAACAACTCCCCAGAACATCGCGTGTTTTGGGAGGGAGCCGAACCGAACCAGCCAGGAGATATGGCTTCCGTTTGTCGCATGAATATTTTCATCATAATCGTCGCTATTTTTATGTTCTTGCTGACGGTACAGCAACAACTGCACGGGGAAAAATAGAATCGAAAATGGGTGTTCTTAAGGCTTTAATTGGTCCTCGTTCGTGACATTCCAAATGGATTTTGAAGTGGGTATATTTTGGATACATAAACAATCATCGAATAATTATGGTAAATATTATGTGCCTTGTTTTGTTTACCAATAATAAAATATTCATTTAATTTTACAGGCATCTTTGGTAAATATTTGTGAGATGGGAGCTTAATGATTATGATTGAACTGATGTGATTTTTGAGATATAAATATATGTCACATTTTAGCTATAGGACTTTCATTTTTCCTACTGATCGTGTTACATTTTCTGCAAGTGTACAGAAATAGAAGCGTTTTCGGCATTAGGGGGATTTATTTTCCTGTTGGTGGTGTGTGCTCTATGCAAATCTCTTGCTGTGCTCCTGCTGCTTTTCCTCTGGCCTTGGCTTTGCTTTGATGGGCAATCAACACGCTCGCAAAAAATACTCATATATATTCATGCATTTACACTGCGAGGCGGAATCAACCACCCCAAGGACAGTGGGCGTGGCGGTTTAGAGATCACAGGCGGCGTCACTAAGCGCACATTCGATTGCAATGAAAACATTTACAAGGGCACTTCTTAACCTACCCACACCCTATACCTCATATCCCATACCATCCATTCTTCACTCGCCTCATCAGCGCATCGTTTGTGTTGTAAATTGATTTTTTGTTAATTTTTATGAACTTCAAAGGAAAAGTAGCAGCAGCAGAAGGGTGCAGCACATGTGCACCAAGCAACCATCCATCCCATCCACAAACCAAAAGAAGCGTGGAAAAATTTCACAAATATATATTTCCATATATATTTTATTTATAAACACGCGCGCGTTCGCAGTGTCAAAACAGCGTCATAAGCGCTGCGAGGCGGTCAGAATGGATGCCCAACCATGTGGAGTGGTGCAATGGATGGTGCAGTGGTTGGGGGTGACATGGTGGTGCACATGGGTGTGGAGCCGGAGATGCTGGTGCTGCCAGCAGAAGCGCCACAAGTCAAGTGCAGCATCGGCGCTGGCAAATGAAAATTTCGTTGCATTTTGTATCTCTGAAGTTGCGACGCGTCGCAGCAAGATGCAAAGTTCAATTCCACATGTGGAAAATAACACTGGAAATACAACAAAAAAAGAGAAAAGGGGGGCGCTCAAAAATACAACAGAGGAAGCACATGTCACACTGCACAGTACGTGTTGGGAGGCTGTGGGATGAAAATGCTGGAAAAAACAGGGGGGTTTGACAGACGGCAGCGACACGAGAGTGGAAAATAAATGGATGCAGCGGGAAAGCGAAGAGTGCCGGAAAGGAAAAGCGCACCACGATGGATGGAATGCCAGGAAAAAGAATGTCCAGCCAGGTAAAACACTATAGCGATACAACTAAAGATAGAAACAGACTCTCGCACATAACTCCGAAATGCCTGAAGGGCGAAGAATCCAGGTATTTCGAATATTATTCAAATTTGCAAGTCATACCTTGAGTTCACTGCCAAGAATTTTTCGAATAGTGCACCAATAATGCAGGTAACATGAAGTGCTGGTCTATGCTAGAGAAAAAGGTTTTAAAAAATATATAAAATAATATATATTATATACACTTTTATTACATTAAAGTTTCACTGTCCAATATGTAAGAAAGGATTCATTTAAAAGCTAAAAAGTAATGCAGCGGATCGATATGTTGACATTATATTGAGAACAACTCGCTCTTAAAACTCCCAGCTCCATTGTTTGGGTGAACAAAGGAAGACGAGTGGTCCGAGGATAGGAACATGTGTAGTATCTGGATCCGAAGACAATGACAGTTCCCGGGCTAGAAACTGCCCACCCTCCCCATTCTTTTCTGTATGTTTTTCGCACACATTTCACATTTTCTCCGGACTTCGGTCTTAATTTTCTTTTGCACTCGCCTCCCATTTACCCATCATATCTGCCTCTTTCCCCGGACACACAGAGTGTTTCTCATAAATATTATTGCATTTTCGCATCTCCTGCTGTTGTTTATGAACTGCATTTTCCCCACATTTTCCTCGGCCATGTGCCACTCAGTTTTCCATGCCCCCCGAAAAGCTTTCAGACCCAGTTGATTCAGAGCAACTCGAACAACTTGAACTGGCCGCAACAAAAGCGCTGGCAATAGCCACTTCCTGTTTAGCGCGAAATTTCAATTATGAGCAAACACGACCACGCCCCCCACGCCTCGAACGCCCCCCGGAAAAGTAGAATAGATAAAGTAATATGCACAAGTTTCCGTTCTCTTTATTAAACAGAAGAAATCACTTTTGGCCCATTTTCATGGGCATCGGGGCGTGCACTCCTGCAGATGTTTCATTTCTGGTCGGGAAACGTTTTCCCCACGCACCATCTCTATATATACAAACACTATATACGCCCCAAAGAGTGTGTGTTTGTATTCACAGTTATAAGTTACTGCGCCCGCTGACTACTCAAACGTGACTGGCCAAAGTTTTTCAATAAACTTTAACAAGAAAACATTAAAAAGCCACAACGTTGGCGCATTTCCATTTCCAGTGGCTCAGCGCGAGCAGCCAAGAAGTCAAAGCTTCAACTCCATAAAAGCGGCAAATAGTTGTGTGAAAAGGCAGTTACCCCCATACCACGCCCATCCTACCATCTTAACATCTTACCATCTCCATAGATCCTCTTTGTGCGTTTCCCTCTGAATTTTCCCGGGAAGGCGGCGAACTCGCATATAAATTTCAAATAAAAAGCAAATCTACGGAACTTCTTCTTGGCCAGCTTCGGTGTCAGCTGGTGCCGCTCTAGCTGCTCAGCTTTATGCTCCTGATACACTCAGAAAAAGTGTTTTGAATGACGGTCAGTCTTCCTAAATGCCCCTCAATATATAATATATATATAATAGATCTCTTAAGACATCAAGGTAGATCGACAAACTTAAAGATCTGTGACATAAGTCAGTTTTAGATTATATCTATTGAAAGTGGTAAATTAGAAAAAAATGATTATTGAATATGAACTATAAATGTTAAATATAGGTACAAAGCAAGGATATTCTTAAAAAAATTAAACTAAAATATTTGTAAAATTTTTTTGATGATTTATATTTAATTGGCTCCGTTTACTGGAGCTACGGTATATCCTATATTTTGCTTGAATAGGTTATTCGGCATGTTCTAATTTTATTAAAGTGTTTCCATCTGTGTTAGATAAGAATTGCTCAGATATTATTTCCAGCACTCTCACTGTTATATTTAGATATATCTAGATATAGATATATTTCTCCCCGTGCAGGGATTCCTCATCATCGTGTTTGGGTCTTGCGATGATGCCACCCGCGAGGCTGCTGATGGCTGCCAGTGCCGCATTACGCGGCAGCGGAATGAAATAAATATCATTTTATGACTTTTTAACTTGTTTCTCTCGCTCGCGCTTCCCTTTTTAGATGCCTTTAACAAGCGCAATAAATGCAACACTAAGGTTGAATGGATGGGGTTGGGGCTGCGGCTGGGTTATAGGGGGATGAAATCGCTGGAGGGGCTCTATAAAGTCGGAACGGGAGCGTAAGATCTGGCACTTGCAGCTGCTGTTGGCCGGCTTTTATGGGCCGCAACATCCCTTTTGTTGCTGGTATTTTTAGCTGCTCAGCGCATTTGCATTTTGCACTTGATTGAGTGCCCGTCGAACTCCTCGTTTTCCCCCAAGGATCCCGCTGGATCCCCCAGTTTTCCCCCTCGCCAGATTTTCCGGGCCATGAGTAATGCTTCCGTTAATCAGCACAGCACCACCACCAAAGCACCACTTTCGACCTTGTTTGTTAGCCAGCTCCAGCCGAAAGTCAAAAGGTGCAAATCAGTTAACGTTCGGCATCGACAGCGTCGTTTGGCCCTTTGCACTTTGTCCTTTCTGCTTAACGCTCCACTTCACTCCAAAATTAACCCTTCGGGGGCATGGGTTTGGTTTCGTTTCGTTAGTCATAAAAAATTCAATTTTATGAGCGCTTTTATTTGTCCACTCCCCACTTTGTCTGCCCAATTCGCAGCGGGTGGTCGGGGGTTGAAAGTCGGGTGCTATAGTTACTCTTAAATGGGCCACTTGCAAAAAATGGAAATATCCTATAAAAATAGTAATAACAATTAAATATTTGGGGTTTTTTCAGCAGTTTTCTTAATCTGGCAATTACCCAAAAAATATGCCTTTTACTTTAAACGTTTATCCATAACGTGCAAGTGTGTGCCACTTAGTTTTGAGAGCTTTAATTACTGCACGTTACTTTAATGGTAAACTGTGTAATTGAAAGGGGTTTTTATTAAAAACTAAGTGTCTTAATAAAGATTTCACTTGATATACAGGCATTTCGAATTTTTTGACTCTCAACAATATTTTTGGCAATTCGCTTACAGTATGACTATAAAAAAGAAGTATGCAATCTAATATTATATTTCATTTTCAAAAACATTCATATATGATATTTTTGTTGTAAAACATTTGGTAATATAAAACCGGAATGCAAATAATGTTATAATTATAAGAACCTTAGTTATTTCTTTAAAATTATTAAAAAACTAAAATCCTGTATCTGTTTACTAACCTCTACAATAAACTCCTTAATCTTAAATTTAGCTCATAAACTCAAAGTGATTCCTCGTCCACCTGCCTTGGTAATCAGGTCTAGTCCCCTGTCTGGGTAATTCCAGCTAATCCCCAACCGATTAATATTGTATTGTGTCTGGTGAATCACGCAATCACCAGGACACGGAGACGGACACGGACATGGACACCCTCCGTCCTTCGGCCTGTCCTGACAATGCATCCTTTGGATTGGGAGTTCGAAGTCGACGCTCGAGTGCACACCTTTTACCGGAGGGCGATCCTTGAGGGGGTGTGAGAATTTGTAATTTTTATCGCCGGCGGGCACGCGTTTCTC
This sequence comes from Drosophila subpulchrella, assembly GCF_014743375.2. Classification (NCBI taxonomy): domain Eukaryota; kingdom Metazoa; phylum Arthropoda; class Insecta; order Diptera; family Drosophilidae; genus Drosophila; species Drosophila subpulchrella. The sequence goes on along the minus strand of NC_050609.1, from coordinate 6,863,890 downwards.
GTTGGGATGGGACTGGGAATGGCAATGGGCCTGGCCTTTGTTCAATGGGATCCCAAGTCAAAGGAGGGGAAGCCCCGGGCCACCGCCCTGTTTATGTTTGGACAACACGCCTTTATGATTTCTGTTTGATTGCCGCCGCCGAGCAGGATGACGATGACCGGACTACCAGTAAACGCCATTAGTCACACACTGCGGCTAGGGAAGGGGATCCTCAACCTCATCCTCATCGCCATCGTCGTTCTGGCGTTCAAGTGGAAAATTGAATTTATCACTTGAACATGCCAAGCAAACGTTTGCTCGCCCTCGGCCCTTTGGCTTTTTGTTTTGTAGGTACTTCTGGGTGATTTTTCCTTGGCTAATTTTCACTGGAAATTCCATTCCGATTGTGAAATCGTGAAAAAGGGCAAATCTATGTGAGACACGTAATCAACTCGTTTGTGAATATTTTACAACGACCCTGAGCTTTTGGACCACACCCCCGCACCATTTGTCTTTTATTTCTGCAACATTTTCCACTTGGCGGCCTCTCGATTCGAGCACAACCCTTTGACTTGGACATTTTCCGCCTGACGGTTAATTGAAAATTAGTCAAATGGGCGGGGTGGGGCCGTCGACGGAAGGGGCGTGGCCGGGCTGACTGCAATTTTGGGTAATTTGCATTTTTATTAAATTTTAATTTACCGACAGTTTTGCCCGGCGGCAAGTCGTGTGCCGCGGTGATTAGTCGCTGGATTTGCATAAAACGCTGCCATAAATTGTTTCAAATTGAAAATGGCAGAAATACAGCAATACAGCTGTGGAAAATCAACAACAACTGCCATAAATTGCATTGGTCGGAGTAAATAAATTAGAACGAATTACAATTGCTGCATTTTAAGCTTGGCATTTTCATTCCCAGTTTGGCCAGTTGCGGTCGGTCGGTCGGGCTTTTATTTATGGCCAGCGATCCATAAATCTGAACAGTTTGTCAGCTGTGCGTTTAATTAAAACAAAAATAATCTAAATTATTGTCAGGCGACGGAGAGAACTCATTTTATCTCTCTCACCGAAAGGCATAAATATGCCGAGATGCGTACGTAAATTTTAGGGTCTTAGATTTCGGCAAGGGCAAGGCAAAATAAACTCTATCGAAATCGCACTTGTAAATCTAAAAACACACACATATATGTATACGGCAGCCCCAAAACACAGATACTCACCAGCACACATTCAATCTTGTTGTGGCCCATAAGTATGCAATGCTGTGCATAAAATACAAGTACGCAACTTGTTTGCTGCTCCTTCTATACTTTCCTTTCCTTTTCCATGGAAAAGGGGAAAAGCACTGGGGGGTTCGGCCCCTGCTGGTCGTAAATTTACATATTTTGCATATAAATAAAACGGATTTTGTCGCCGGCGAAGCCAGCGCTGAAATGTCACAGCATAAAATGGCAAAAGAAGCGCCAAATAAATACAAAATAAAATAGCTACAAAATGGCCAAAAAAGCGAGCAATAGTTGGGCGAGCAGCCAAAGGCCAGGGTGTCGCGTCTGCCTCAGAGGTGTGCCCCCTGCTCCTGTCCCTGCCCCTGCCCCTGCCCCTGTCCATGCCCCTCCCACTACGCCCATGTCCATGTCCTGCCCCCTGATCCTGCTGCCACACTGTTGCCAAGTAAGCAAATTGAGTGCGCCACGTCTGAGTTATGGCAGTCTGCCGAAGCAGATACAAAATAGCACCAGCAGTGATAGCAAAGGCTTCCCAACCTCCTTGGGCTCCTTGGCTCCTTGGGCGGGGCCATAAACTAGGGAGCCCACATGGAGAAAAAATTACGACCAAAATGGTCAGACATTCTGGGGAAAAATGCACCCATGAATGACTCATGCTTACAAGAAATTTCAAAAGGGGTTATATACCATCCCTGATATATCTAAAGAAATGAAGCATAGCCTTTAAAACCAATAATTAAATATCAACAAACTATTTTATATTTAAGATAAATTACAAAGAGTTGCACCATATATTTTCAAGCTTATAACATCTTCAAATATAACATTTTTTCAGATTGCTGCTTTTTGCAGAAATATAAAAGGACTAGATACAAACTGAATGCACTAAAAAGCCAAATACTCTTTTGAAGATTTCACTTTGGATTTTTCTTTGAAAGTATACAAAAACCAAAAATAGAACACTATTGCACATTGCTGGCTTTTTGTGAAGGAAAAAAGTTGCACCAAAGAAACATAAAATGCAAAAAAATGTTTATGAACTGCAGAAAAGCTCTAAATTAAGAATTATGACCGACTTTTCAAGACAATTTCATAATTATTATATTTTTCATCAAAACAATAAGACATAACTTATTTTTAAAGTGGAAAATTTTTGAGGACAAATCGGAATGTTAATGCGGTGATCATTTCTTATGGTTTTTTCTTGCTCTGTGCCATATATTTGATATATGGACGATATGGGTTTATGTCCCTTAAGAAGCGGGCCAATGTGTTGAGGTCTATGGCCACTTGAGCTTGGAATTGAACTCGTTGCCGATTTGGTTTATGGCTCTAGAAATTGAAAGGCGCAAGTGTCAAATGCAGGCAGCAAACGAAAAGCGGAGGGGGGGTGAAAGCCGGAGAAAGTGGAGCTCTAATGTGTGTTTGTTTTGCTTTCAGCTGGGGTCGGAAATCGAGGGGATCGAGGGTTGAGTGCCACTAAATCATCTAATGCCCCTGCTCATTAGCAATCAATGCACAGCAGCAGCAGCAGCAGAAGCAAACAACAACATTTGCTTCGGAAGCAAAGCAACAGCACAGCAGAAGCAAAAGCAAAAGGCTGCCAACACTTCACACTTCATTGGAGCGCCGCCTTTGAGTCACTGGTGAAATGGCGCTAAACACACACAAATAACACACATACAGGGGGGGGGGGGTGGACTCGAACGATTAACAAGCAAATTAGCATGAAATTATTTCAAAACAGGCGCACACAGTAAATAAATCAATTAGCTCAACAACAAAAAAGAGCAATCAGCAGCAGCAAGTGCCGAGCTTCGAAGGAGGTCGCGACAGCCGGCTCATTGGTAAACAAAAGCGAACAATTAAAAGCTTTTCCAGCATATGCACAACATATTGCTGCACTTGGAAAAAGAGAAGCCATTAATTCAAGACATTTCCCACACTTCTGTCTGCCAGATAAACATACATTTCTAATCAAAAAGGTAGCATGTTCAGATCTTATTTAACATTCTAAAGTCAGATATCACTATGCAATACAGGTTCTAATGGAATACTAACATGGAAAATTTAAAAACATTATTCTTTAAAACACATTTCTGCTTTTATTGAAACTACGTATGCGATATAATCTATGAAGCCTCTTAGAAGATCTGCAAAAAACTCATATAAATTTTGACATACTGTTTTTGTTAATGGGTAGTTATTTTTTTTAAAAATTGTGCTATCTATGTGCTAATTCATTTTCTTTAAAATACATAAACATATTTATGATTTTAAAAGATCGAATATTGCGTATCTTTATTTTTGAGTGCTTGCGGGGTAGGCCAAAAATTGGGCCAAAGTCTTAGTCAACGCGGCCGCTTTTTCCCATGACTTGGCATCATCTGCATTTGCATCTGCGACTCCACTTGTCATGTGGGGGGTGTTCGAAAGTTGCGCTTGATGGCAAACGCAGATGCAGAATACTGAACACAGATATGGATATGGAGCCAAAGATATGCAGATACGCGCTGGCAGGCAGCTGCACTTGCCCCGTCACATTATTTTAATTATTTGTTTACGCAAGACAAACAAACTTGCAGGCGGCACTTGTCTTGTCTCGTTTCTGGATCGTCGTTAAAAGTTACGAGCTGGAATTCAGAGTTCTGAGAACCGACTGAACTGGGAACTGGCCGAAAACAAAGCCAAGGCGCCTAATTAGCCCTCCCGCTTTGGCGTCATGCGAATTTGTCAAATTAAGCGGCCGACGCGCCGCTTCAGCTCCAATGAGTCAGCTGTTCGGCATACCAGTGTCAGAATTAACGTTCCCGAAAATGTGCAGGCAATTATCAGGGCCAGCTGGCAGCGGAAAAAAATAGCAGAAAAAAATTAAAATCCGAGGACAAACTGGCTTTTTGGCAGGAGAAACAGACGACAACATGCAGGATGCGCGGCGCCAACATCTGCAGGAGAAAAACCCGAATCAGCCGCCGAGTAAAATGAAAAGTCCGGGGAAAAGTGGGCGAGGACAGCTTTAGTGAAGCGACACTGATTAAAAAATTGTTTGACAAGAAATCAGCGCGACATTTGTCCAACTGGAGAGTGGAAAATGGAGCAGGGACAGAGTACAGACTATGGAATACGAACTGCAGACTGTCGCCTGTTGACTGCCTCTGGGATACTCGTACAACGAAAAATGAAAACAGCAAAAAACACTAGAGTGTCGCTGTTAATTCGGCGTAAATTTAATTGTCAGCTATAATTAAATTGATTTTCACTCCGGTAGCAAACTGCTGACTGGAGGCATGGCTTCCCTGACTGCCGTGCGTTGGCCCGAAGTGGCGCCCAATCAGCTTCAATTTTCCCCGTCTTCCTTTTCAATTTTCAGATGGCTCTGGAAAAAAGTTGTCTTTTTTTTAACAAAAATTTGATTTATTTAAATCGGAATTACTGGGCTCTCTACGGCAAACATTTACGCATTTTTCTGCTTCCCTCCAAATCCAAATATGTCCCTGGGCCCCGGGCATCCCCAAAAGAATATATAAATACATATTTTTTTGGTGCGTGGGCAGAGAAATTAAATTGCATTAAAAACACATAAAAATATTTTAGGCCAGCCCGTGTCAGGGGGAATTTCTTGAAGCGGCTACAAAGCTATCAAAGTGTATAGTGTACAGTATAGTGTAAATATGTGTATAGGCCTAAGATCTAAATTTGTGGTACCTTACACAGGGACGTGGGCCAGGGGGATTTTGACAGATTGTAAAAACACCCTATAGGTGTTTTAATATAAATTATTTTTCCTAATTTTCTGTATCGTTTTTCTGTAGTAGATACATTAGCCTTTAAGAACTAAAATAAATATGGTGCCTATCATTTTATTGTGGGAAAGAAAAATATTTCAATCGAACCCAATGATTTTTTATTGAAATCCTATGGTGCCGGAAAAAATATGTATTTACAAGATTACTTAATCTTAAAAGTTATACATTAAGAGGAAAAGTATATGTTATCTTAGCAAACCCCTTTTCACCTAACTGGCGACTACGCCCCTGACCTTCTGATGTTCTGATGCCACAGGGCCGAGTTCTTTCGAGCATCGCGCTGTTTCGAAAAACTGGCACAAATTCAAAAATGATTTTTACGCAATTTTACGACAACTTGAAAAGGAACGGGCTATAAATAAATTGCCCCTTGGTTTGGCCGAACTATTTGTAGTTCGTATCTGTGAGTTACTTTTGTGCTGCTGCCTGTGACATGAGTATGAGTCACAAGGGGAGTCAGCCAGTGGCAGAAGCAGTCGCTGTCGCATGTTTACCTACGAAATTTGCCTTGTGCATTTTAATTGAAAATAATAAACACGCGTGTAAATAATGTGCCATGCCCCCCGTGTCAGAGCCACAAAGCACTCGGGCCGGCATATTTGGCCCAGTTTTGAGGTTGCTGCCGCTTCTCTCTGCTTTCTGCTCCTGTTTGCAGCCCGGCGAGCTGTGTCCTGTCGTGTCCTGTAACGGCGCCTGGGCTCCTCTTCAAAACCTCCAGCTGCAAGTACAGCAATGGCTCGTGTTGCGCAGCATGTGTTGCATGTTGCTGTTGCAGCAGCAGCAGCAGCAGCAGGAGCAGCACAGCAGCAATGCTGTGTCGGCGGAAAATATCCTGCAGCAAGTCGTTGCCATATTTTACTTTTTAAATGCCGTGCGGCTGCTTTGTGTGCCATTTGCTGGCATTTTAATTTATTTGCTCATTTTCACTATGTTTTCACTGTTCTCCCGCTTCGGTTTCAGTTTCGTTTCCCAGCTTTTTCGACTGGTTTGTGGTCCCCAGACTCGGCGTTTATTAAAACCAACACATTTCACAGCTCGAGTGAGGAGCGGAAATTGAGCTGACTAGTCGGGGCTTTTAGGATTCAATCCTGCTGGTGACACCAGAAAGTGTATTTGACTTTCGTCCTGCCACGTGGCTGGTTATTTTTACATTTGGCCCGAAATTAAAAGCGCATAAATTTGTGTAATTCATGGACAAGTGCACCAGCTGCTGTGGTTGCTGCAATTCTGGTAGAGGCGTAGCCCACATTCTTCCCATGTAATTGGTACCCAGTAATTTACGCGCCATTAGAGCGACCTGTCGAACCTTCTGGAGCGATGACCTCCAACCTGCCCACCCTCGATCCAATTAACATAAAAATAAAATTGCAACGCTGCCGCTGTTTGCATTTTGCTATTTTCTGTAATTGCAATGCTCTGAAATTTTAATACGCTGCAAGTGGCATTCAATCAATGGCAATTAAAAAACGGTTTGAGCAAATAAATAATTAAACACAAACGGCCAGGTTGCGTGGCCCATAAATCAAGGAAATCAGCTTACAGCAACATTAACCAAAGCCACAACTAATTTGGCCATTAATAATGCAGGTCGGTCCATGGAGCATAATAGGATTCCTGTTTAGACTGGCCGAGTGCTGCAATGTGACCACATTCTCCCTCTGAATTTAATGTGTTGCTTAAATGCCCCTCCTGCAGACGGACTCTCGAGCTAAGTCCCCGAAGCCCCCAGCAAAGGCGAGCAACAGTTGCGATGAAAAAACCCAACAAGGAGCCAGGACATCGGGGCAAAAACAAAAAAAATATATATAAAACAGCCACGTAATGGCCGACAACAAGGACAACAAAGCGCTGACTGGAATATTTTTCGTATTTTATTATTAAATCACGTAGCCAGTGCAATACGGCGTCCTAAATGACAGCGAACGCATTTTAATTGAAAGCAAAGGCAGCGCCGAGAAAGGTCGTTTCTCAGGCTCTGAAAAATCTCGGGGTAAAAAGATGAAAACCTAAAGCCAACTTGAACCGATGATGTGGCACAAGCAGACGAATGGGGAAAATGGGCTGGGAAAATCGTGGGAGGTTGGGAAATGCTGGTGGCTAGTGGGCGTTTTGGAAAACGGCGAGCGAGCGAGTGAGTCGCGCTTCTGCGAGAGACTTTGGCCGGGAAGTTTTCTAATTGAAAATGGCGTCGCAAAATTTAATTTGAAAACTTTCACTGCCAGGCCGGCGGAGTGCCGGCTGACCCACAACGACATCGACAACGACTTGCCAGATTTGTGAAAAAATCCCCAGCTGAACTGCGAGAAAATTCTCGGACATATAAGGGGCGTGGCAGTGGTTTCGGTCAGCTACATCAGTAGTCCACAGGAAAATGAATACTTTTCCAACACACGAAATAAATGTTGTAACTAAGAATGTTTTGATGATAAATAAAATGTAACAATGTAAATTTGAGCTTTAAATTATCATTATTATTTCTGTGATGAATTTGATACATTTCTACATTTTGACCTGTATATATAAATCTGTTGCAGCAATTGGAGAAATTGATACGGAGTTCAAGCCATTAAAGCTCCAGCTTTCACTATTTAACCAAAGATTTTTTCTGTAATGCTGAATTTAGCCATGAATGGATTTTTGGATCAAGTAACAAAGAGTTTAAAAAAAATCCAATGGTTTTTATAACTATACAGAAATGTAAATTAAAATATCAAATTTTTTAACAAAGTCATTAGTACATTTATATTTTATTACCCTTCTAGTAGGATTGGTTCAATTCTCTTATTACATAAATTACATAAAATATGTATTCTAACCTTAAGCCTTTTTTTCTATCAGTGCACACACTTGTTATTAATAAGCCTGCAAAAGAATGTTGGGGAACATTTCATTTCAGGGGGCCGCCAAGAAATATTTCGCCTAATTGAATCGCCTGGCGCGAACATTTGTTGCTCGACTTCTTTGGCGCCATGAATTCGCGACACTCGCCCAAAACATTTGGTCTTTAAATAATTTTTGAACCATTTTTCTTGCTTTGCCAGTCCCCTGCGAAAAGGGAGCTGCTTAATTTCTACATTACCAGTGTTCTGGCCGAAAACGAAGTAATGCAAACAAAGAGCTACGAGAACACAAGAGTCATGTACTCGTGTTGAGCACTTTTTGGGGTTTATTTGCCCCCAAAGATGGCGGCAACCGGAAGTGCACACACACACGCAGAGAAGAAAAATACGCAGAGGCAAAGTCAAAGGCTGAACTAAGGAAAACAAAACATTCTGGCATTTCTAATTATAAGTAAATATTCATACTCACATTTCTGTGTGTGCGAGTAAAGCACTTTAAAAGTTATTTACACACACACAGGCTGAATGGAGGCAACCATGTTAGGCAGCCCGTAATGCATGCTAAAAAGTGTGAGAAAGTACATTAGGGTCACTGACGACTTTGACTACACTACAAAGGGGCGTGGCAGGGGGGCGTGACCCGACAGCAGATGGAGGAATGGCAGCAGGGGGAGATTCGTCCGCAATGGCAACCACTTTCGCTCTCAACTTGCTACATTTTGTGGCAAGTAAGTGTGTGTGCGAGTGTGTGTGTGTATGTTTGCCATAATGTACAATTTAAATGTAAACAATTTGGCCCAACGCGGCAAAGGCAGCCGTGGAATAAAAAGCAGTAAGTAAGGTCGGCATTTCAGGGGGAGACAAGGGAAAATGAGGAAATGAAAAGGCCAGAGTCCGGTTGGAGAGTCTGAATAAAATATTTAAGAGCCGGGGCAGCATCGAAGAGTTACCCCATCCCTTTTTACAAGTAGAACAGAAGGGCATATGGCAAACTGGCGCAGTGTAGCATCATCTGCTGCTGCCGCTCTGAATAGTGAAACTCAAATATTTATCTTGGCAATTGCCTGTAATTTGGTTTAGTTCCGACTTGCCACCGTTCTAAATAAACTTTTCATTAGCAGCAGCTCAAACATACAGGCACACGCTGCGGCACAAAAAGGGCTAAGAATCGGGAGCATAGCACATTTATATTTATGCTGAGCCCGCCAACGCCTCTCTGATTTTCAGTTAATTAACTAACTTATATTTTGCGTAATTGACTTTTATGTGCGTTTGGCAAACGTTTCAATCAGACCCCAACCATTCGCCAGCCACCAGCCACCATTTACCATTTACCAAGAAGACAAAGCCACAACCGCAGAACAAAACCGCACTGCGCATACAGTGCGTATGTGTAATGTGTTATGTTATATGTGCTATATTATATGTGCTATGTGCTATGTGTCAACCCCAATGGCCCGATCCGAATTCCACTCGCTTACGCTTTAAATATCAATTGAACAGAACCATTTGGCCAACACAGAAAAAATGTGCACAAATTGAAAGATTGCCAAATACACTCGTTTTTTTCCCCCTGTTACAAAACCATTGTTTTTGGCTACTGTTTACAATGACACGGCACACTTAATAGGCAGCCTGTGAGTCTAAGTTTATTTAGCCAAACGCTTTGTTGATTTTCTATTATTGTTTTTGCAACACTTTTCGCTTGCCATGGGTTTATTTTGCCCAAAGTTCATTAAACTATTGGATTGCAGCCAACAAAGCCGCAAGAAGCAAAAGAAAGAAATCAATTAAATATATCCGCTGGCTGTACTACGTAGAAATCTTAAATCTTAAAGAGCCGCAGAGGCCTCCAACCACTGCATAATTAATGCAACGTTGTCTTGGGGCTGTGGCCTTGTGGCAGGGAGAAGCCGAGAAGGCTTCCTGGCCAAATGGGGCACGAAAAGCTGCTAGCTGCTACTGGTTTATGCATGCAAAGTAACACGCTGCGTATGCGCAATTTTCCCCGACTAAACTTAAAGCCTTAGGGCCATGGGGAAAATGCTTAAATCGTAAAATAAAACACAATAAAAAGGGCTTTCTATCTATGATGGATCTCATCCCCAGAGAGATCATCTCCCAATGCTTTTCCCATCCCCACTTCATTCGAAAACGCATTCGAAAACACTCCATTGTTCTTAATTGGAATTATAAAACAGCCATAAACACTCAACGCATTCGATGGAAATGAATTGATCCATGCTGCCTGAGAGCCTGTCAAATGCACCGATGCACAAATGATGAGCTACCCAGAAACTCCCTCATGCAGTGGAAATTCCAATTGAACGGGGAGGTGCTCTTGTCGCGCCCTCGTTCATCGGCATTCTCGGCATCTCTGGGTTAAGTAAATTACCAGTGGCTAAAAATAGCCAGAAATAATGCGATGTGTCAAAACAAAACATCAAAAACGAGGGTGGGCCGCAGGTAGACTCAGTTTTTCGCCTTGGAACACTCGGAACTTTGGAAGACACATCAAAGACGAGGACGACTGCCTGCCAATAGAAGAATTAAATGTGGGCATAAATCATTAGGAACGAGCAGACGATTGCCGCTAACAACTGGGCGAATGCCAGAGGCAATTAAAAATAGATCTGGATGCGATTGGGAGTGGGGGCAGCACATCAAAAGTGCTCCCAGCCCTGTGCTTAATTGGTCAGGAAGAGGAGTGGGATTCCGATTCCGATTCCCCTTCCGCTCGAGGGGATGGTGCAACCACATGCGTGACCCAAGCAGCCATGATTCAGATTTAGACACTGCCATTTGGCCTCGCACATCCGGGGTATCCGGGGTATCCGGAGATCCGGGGCCATTCATAAGGATTTACGGAGCTAGGTGTCGTCTTCGCTCGTTTGGCCGCATATTTGCACAGCCTGCCGCAAGCCAAAGCGTTTGACAAATTGCAGTAGCAGCGGCGGCAGCAGAGCTCCGGCAACAGAAGCCATTTTGTTTGCCATTTTGCTCAAGTTGTCAGCGAGTAAGCGCCGGCAAGTATGCAACGCATAACAAATGGCCAACTCTTTGGTTTTTGCGGCCAAAAGAACACAGCTTAGAGCGCTGCGTTGTGGGATTTCAATAATTTGCAAATATTTTTGCTGCTGCTGCACATACATATATAAATTTTTTGTTTTTCTCTAATCCCATATACCCGCTCGTAAAAAAAAACATTGCAACATCAAAGAGCAACGAAAATATATTATTCGAGTATTTTTTGCCAAATGAAAACTTTGCCTGGTGTCGCTGGAAATGAAGCCATAAAAGCTCAGCCGATCGAGTTGGGAATTTAAACTGCAAATAAACTCGGGGGCAATTTAAACACAGTGTCTTGCTTTAAGGAACCAGATAACGAGGCCCAGAAAAAACGAAACGACAGCCGCATTATTGTTCAGGTGGAGCAAAAATAAAAGAAGCCGCTCGGGCGGAAACAATGTGGAAATTTTACAGGTTGCCCCCTGTCAAATAAAGTAACACAAAACATGGGCCCAGCACAAATTCACAAGAAATCATATTCTTTTTTTCAAATCAAAAAAGGAATATATATATATATATATATAATATGGGGGAGCGAAAAACCAACCGACAAGGACCAAAAAAGAAACATCAAGCTCGACAACGACAAACTGATGGCGCTGGTGACGACAACCGGGAAACGGAACGGAAGACAACAACAATACTTGGGCGGTACAAGGCGGTGGGCGGTTTAAGGGGGCGTGGCCCTTGATCAGGTGTGGGCGCTCAGGCGTTTCCAGCGCTTTTGGGGGCGGGGCTGCCGCGAATAGCAAGCGGAAGCTTTGTGTTAAAATAACAAACAATCAGCCGAATCATGCAGGAAGTGCAAATAATAAATAAATATATATCGCACGGCAAGGTATTGCTCCTGGATCAACTTCGACTGGTGGCGGCAGTTCCCTTGCCTGGCTAATAAAATGGAAAAAAGTGAAGAAAACGGGGAAAATGTCCTTTGGAAATCAAGATGTTTTGAGGTCCAGAAGAAAATGGGAGTTAGGATGAGCAGTTTTATTCAAAATGGAACGTTTAAGTGATAAAGCTTTTTAAAGCAAGCTTTTTAAATGTTTTAAAGACATTAAATATACAAATTTTTACACTGTAAGATACTTATTGGGTAATATCCTGTAAATATTTAAAAAATGTATTTTTCTTAAAACTAAAATGCTGAACGTTTTTATTTTAGACTTAGGCAAATAAAAGCCTTGTAAGGAAATCATTTTAATGAAACATCTATTTTGTAATGTTTTTAGACTGTAGGGTATTTTCTCTCCATTCAAAGAAATAATATACTTTCCTTTTTCGCCCACAGTACCCGCTCGATTGGTTTGGGCCGCCCTGGGCAAAACCGTGGAGCTGCCCTGCGACTTGACCCCGCCCACGTCGCAGGACTCGGTGAAGCTGCTGCTCTGGTTCAAGGACACCACGGGCATTCCTCTGTACAGGTGAGCGAAACTACTTCCCTATATGTTCTGGTTATCTCCCGGGTCACTGGTGCGTAATCATCCACTTGAAGAGCCTGCCAGACAGCCGTCCATCCATCCATCCATCAGGAGCGTGAAATAATCGTCAACATCCCTTTTCTTACACCTAACGTGTTTTATTTTTTCTCGCCGAGCCGAGCGCTTTTGGCTTATTTCCGGCAGCTGCCACACATATGTGCGTACAATGTACATGCGAGGATGTGTTTTTTTTTTGCGGGCAAGGATGCGCCTGTCATAATCCACTTTGTTATAATAAATGTAAAGCACATCCGATTACGGCTGTCGTTGCTAAAGTGTAGCAAATTTTCACGCACATGGAGACCCCGAAGCCATCGGCCCTCACACACAGGGATTTTTATAAATTTGCGCTGATAAATTTTCAATATAAATTGTGGCAGCCAGCGTGTGCCCTGCATGCCAAGTGGAAATGCCTTCCGACTTTGCGTGCGGCAGCCGGGAAACACTCGGAAAACTCTCTCGGGAGTACTCATTAGAAGGGGTTTATGGATGGCTGGAGGGATGGATGGATTGGATGGGATGGTATAGGGGGGCTGGGGATCTGTGTCAGCCAGTCCTGTGCACGTGAAGTGGCCGGCACTCGATAATCATAAGCGGGGAAAATGCAGCAGGAGCACTGGCCACCCCAAAGGTCCTGAAATAAACTGAGTAATTTACTAAAACAGCAACAAATTACTGCAATTTGCGCAAAGCTGCCAAAGTCGCGGAGCTGGGGGTGAAAATATGCTCCAAACAGGACGAAGACAGACGAAGGACCTGAGCACTCCACACTAAACTTCTGGTTCTACTGGCTCTCATGGTGTGCAAATTGAGCGTCATTTTTTATGGACCTAAATTATGCGAGGGGCGGTCGAACGGAACGGAACGCATATGCTTATTTATGACATCTAATAATCGCTACATGCTGCCACGCCCCCACACTTGTACCCGCCTTGGTTTTCCTGGATTTTCCTTGATTTTCCATTTTGGTTTTCCACAGCCTGGACTCGCGGGGCGGAAACGTGAAGTTGGCTCCTCATGCGGCCATAGCTAGCGATCTGGGGCAACGTCTGTTCTTCAGCATCGGCGATAATCCCAAGGATTCCCGCCTGCAGATCAACGATGTGAAGCCGGAGGATGGCGGCGTCTATCGGTGCCGCGTCGACTTCTTCAACTCCCCAACGCGCAACTTCCGGCACAACCTGACCTTAGTTGGTAAGTGGCGATATTATATGGTAGTGGCATTGCTGACTCCCAAAGTGGCCACATTATCCTGGTTATGGTATCCATTTCAGTGCCTCCCGAGGAGCCGCGCATCTTCGATGCCCAGGGCAAGGAGATATCCCAGATGGCAGGACCCTTCCGAGAGGGCTATGAGCTCTTCCTCTGTTGTCAAGTGCGGGGAGGTGAGTAGTTATCGGATTCAAGCTTCGGGCTGCAGTTGTCAGGCTACATGGAAAAAATAAAATAATGGAATATCTGATAGATAATCAAATTGTCATAAATAAAGTTACATTTTTAATGGATTATTTTCCGTTAGCTTAAATATATATAATGAAAAGTAGTCGGATTTTATGTGAAATCTGTTTTTTAATATCGGAATAATCATCCTAACATTACAAAAAGTGTACAGAAATTATTTTAAATATAAATGCCTTATTTTAAATAAGTGAAATGAATAAATTATCAGTACATTTTTAGGCATTAATTAAAAATCGCATTAGCTTAACGACCAATAATCTCTGTTGTTGCTAAGTCAGAAAAGCAGTGTTAATCCCCTTTAATTGCCAACTGTTTTGCACCGTGCACTTAAACGCACTTTATGCGGTGGTTTGACCCACTTATCCATCGTACGTTTAACTGCATTTGTCAGTGCCACAGCCACCGCAGTCCGACGCATTGTTTGCCATGGCACTCAGGAGTGTCAATTGCAACCGGTGGCAAGGATCCGCCGTATCCTGCTGCCCCCGGGTTAACGCATATCAGCCAGATGGGATGAGAGGCCCGCATTCCATCTGGCTGAAAGGGAGCAGCTGCATCCCCTGCTGATGTAAATCACAACCCACTGAGCGCTCTTCCATCTCTTTCTACCCACCCCCCACTCTCTGCAGGTCGCCCACCGCCCAAGGTCACCTGGTGGCGCGATGACACCGAGCTAATCGGCACCAGCCACACCTCCGTGGAGGAGGGCACCACCGTGATGGTTAATCAGCTGCTGATTGGAACCACCACCCGGGACTTTTACGGAATTCGCATCGAGTGCCGGGCGCAGGGAACGCGACTCGTGGATCCCGTCCGCAAGGATGTCACCGTGCAGGTTTACTGTGAGTCTCCCCCCTCCCATAAATATTTGCATTTCATTACCTTAAAGTTCCGCCAGCTACTTGCAAATAAAGTTTTGCATTTCACTTAGAGATACGAAAACATTCGCTGATTAGTAGTCTTGTTGACCAAAAGATCCTTTTACCTTTATTGCTGGATGAAAATGTTGTCTAAAATATATACAGTACTGATATACCCTTTGAAGAAATGGGTTTTAGGCAGATGGCAACCAAATCAAAATATTTTAAAGCCAACTCTTAAAGTTAAAAATATAAAAAATATAACTTGAAACAATTTTTAGAATTATTTAAATTGTTCTAAAAAAATCTAAAAAAAAAAATTTCCATTTAAAAAAAACATTTTTATGAATTTTAAAATTATTATTACTAAAAATAGAAAAGTAACAAACGTTAAAAGGTTTCTTACGTTATTTTAAAATAGGTATGGTAGAAATGGTTTTTACATATTGTTATGCCTTAAATATTTGTTTAACAGTGTAAACAGTGTAAAGTTTTCCTATTTTAAACTAAATTTAGGTACTTAGTTATAAAGTAATATTATTTTTTCCACATTCCCAGTGAAACCTGTTCGCGTGAAGATTGCCACTCCCAACGAGCTGCTTACCGCCGGCCAACCCATGCCCATTCGCTGCGAGTCCTGGGGCTCGTATCCTGCGGCCAAGATCACCTGGCTGCTCGATGGCGAGCCCATCCGGAATGCTGAGGTCACCGTGCACAGCGACAAGGAGGTGAGTAAATTTCCCAGCCAAATTGCCCCAAATTGTCGGACTATTTTAAGGGGCGAAGAGACATAAGGGGCGTGTATCCCGGATGAGGAGAAAGTTTTCATTCTTGTTGCCTGTTCCCAGGACAACGCAACTTTGTGCCGGAAAATTTGCTTCGAGCGTTTGACATTTGATAGCTGGCCGCACTGCAGCAGGCACTTGTACACATACACATATATAAAACCCCGGGATGGGAGGCGCTTAATAGCTTCAGATTCGGGGACAACAACAAAGGCAACCCAGGCGACCACTGGGTGACCCTAAGTGCGAGCAGGGCAAACTTTTCCAGTTTTCCGCCAGCCGCAGAAGGACACAGAAAAGGATTAGGGTATCGGAGGAGCAGGAGCAGTAGGAGAGACGAACCTTCTCTTCTTTGATGAACTGCATTGGCGAAAAGTTTCGGGCAAGCTGCACAAATTTTCACTCCATGGCCCCGGTTAATGTGCGAATTTTTATTGGAATTGGGGCCTTTAGCAAATGGAAGCAATTTTTTTCCACTTCAACTCGCATTTATCAGATCCTTCTGCCAGTGCTTTTGGAGATGTCTCAGTTTTCGGCATCCATTAGTACGCTTTCGTGGTGGCACTGGCACTGCCTTTTTCGTTTTCTAATTATGCCATGTAAATGGATAGTTGCTGCCAAACGTCGCCAGGCATTAGTCAACTCGTGCATAACCGACTCGACTTCGATCCCAGGGACAGATTTCCACATACACACATGGCAGGGAGAGTCCTGCGCTTGTTAGTTTCCCTGAACTGGCTGCGATTGTTGCCAAAACGTGGCTCGACTTTGGTCCTGTAGCTGGTTGATGTCGTAACTTAATACCCGGTTTGCCATGAGCTCCTCCACCGCTCCTCCGCTCCATCCCCGCTTTTCCGAGGGCTGACTGGGCTGGGCTGCAAAAAAGACATCGGCTTAGCTCGAAATTCGAGTCATTATTTTCAAAGACCGAGCTGGAAAATGCTACTCGAAAGGCCACAGCACATACCCTGAGCTGAGTAAAGTTGCGCATCGAACTCGGGCATATGACAGTCCAAAAAGAGTTTAGGTTTCACTACAAAATATCTCCAGATAGGGTGTATCGCGTTCCCTTGGTATATAAAATATTTTCAATAATAAAAGAAAAACGTTTAGCTTTTTCAAAAAGAGAAAGATACAGAGCATAAAATGTATTAAACGTAAAAAGATGTTTATAAAAGTTTTAAGCAAAACAAAAATATTTTATTTATTTTCTCTAGATACTTACTTGGCCTCCAGGACTTTATTTGATTTTTTAATAACCTTGTTGTTCGATTATTTTCTACATTTTAATCGCTGTAAGCTTATAATCCCCATATGTTATTCCCTTTTCCACCTCACAGGACGGCAATATCACCACGAGTATCCTGACTCTAAAGGTAACATCGGAGAACGATAATGCCGAGCTGACGTGTCGGGCCACGAATCCCTGGTTCTCCGGTGGCGCCATCGAGGACAAGCGCATCATCCGAGTGGCATGTGAGTACACACAGGATATATTCCTCCTTTGCGACAGGTGAACTCGGAGCCTGTTATTAGCAGAAATGCGGCCAGTGGAATAAAGGCTGCCGGGCATTTGGGTCTGGGTCTGAATCCGGGGCCATATGGCCAGTAGAGGCTTTTGTGTATCCTTGGCACAAACTGCCCAGGTCCTGGCCTATTTGTGTGCGGCTGTATGTGTGTGTGTTAGCTGGACCGAGGAAAGTCCAATTAGACGCATATTACGGCCAGAGCCAGCGTAATTTTATTAAGGCCAAAGGAGCCAAAGGAGCCAAAGAAGCCAAAGGATCCGTAGCCGAGCAAGTTGGCCAGGGGCCACATCAACCTGTTGGCCACCTATAGCCATCGCTAAGCTGCTTATAAAATGCAGTCAAGTTGACTTCAATGTCGTGTTCTTCGACTTGCCCTGATTAAATTTGCACCGTTATGTTTCTATTGCTCTTTATTTTTTGCCGGCCTCCATAATATTTGCAACATCCGCTTCCGGCTTCCGTTTTACATTACTCCCTCCGCTGCTCTCGTTCAAGTTTCTTTGTATAAAAGTGGGTTGGACGAGAGCACTGGGAAAAAACATGATCAAGATTTCGTTAGTCTTAAATTTGAATTAAATTTGGAATTTAATAGTTTTTTTAATATTACACCAATTGGTTTTATTTTTTTATATTTTATATTCTTTTATTTATTTGACTTTGAGCAATGAATAAATGTTAAAACATTAAATTGTAAACTATATTCCAAAGGTCATTCCATCTTTTCGGAGTGTTTCACAATAAGAAAGGCTGAATTACCTGCACTTAAATCAGGCCGGCCTTTGTCCTGCCTTTTAATAATTTACCATAAATACCAGAGCTTTTTCCTGCCCAACAGCCCACGCAATTTGACATTTGAGAGCCGTAGAATAAACCACTATAGTTTGGTCCCTTTTCCATACTCAAAATGTCAGAAAAACGGGGGAATGTGGCTAAAGACTGACTGGGGCCAAGTGGCGCCGACAGTCTCCGACGCGTATTAGATTTTTACAACCGTAACTAATAGTCCCATTTGGCGTGTGGTCAAGAGGCCTTCTCGTCTTCCTCGTCCTTCCGAAGGATGTACGGCAGCTGGGGCTAAGTACATTACGCAATGCCGCTGACCAGGAGCAGGACCTTCAGCTCACCTCCCGGGGCCATTGCCGTTTATTATTTTGACTTTTATTCAGCAATTCGCCGCGCTCATTAAGCCGGATGCCGCACTTACTTACTTATTCCTGCCGTCTGCCTACTCTTACAGATCCGCCCACGGTATCGGTGCACTTGGCCAACGAGGATCCCAGCCGGCTGGTGACGAGGGCCGAGGGCCAGAATGTGACTTTTAAATGCCGGGCGGATGCCAGGCCGCCGGTTACCAGCTACTCCTGGTTTAAGAATGTAAGTAAACCCACTGATTTAGCCTAGTTCCACACACTGATCAAAAATAATAGTAGTTTCCCCACATTTTTAGTCAATTTAAACATATTTCATTCGATTTTCATCCAATAATTTAACATATAAAAAAATATGGCATTTAATAATTGTAGTTAACTTAAGTATTTTAAGCATTGACTGAAATATGAACCTGTTTTTTATTAAATTTAAAATTGGGCTATAATATAACTACATAACTTTATTATAAAAATCCATTAATTGCATAGTATTTGCCATACTATCAGGACTTAAAGATTTTTAATTTTGATTTTAGTATGATAATAATAACATAGTTTATTATATTATGTACCCTAATTTAAATACTTTTAAAATGTAATATTTCGCAATCTGATATTTTTGGAATTATTCCACCATTTTTATCAGTGTTTCATTTTCACCGCCCCAGTCTAACGACCAACAGCTGACGTGTATCAGACACTTTTCGAAATTTTTATTATCAATTGTTGGTGGCCCCAAGGCGTCGACATTCTTGCGGCTCTCTATAAGCAGACACTTTTGCGGTTCAATTTCATTTGGCAAGATGAACCCCGACTTCTTAAAGACCGAAATGCCTAGGATTCCTCTGATGGGCGGAGAACAATGGTGGTCAGGAAAGGCTGAGAGAAACGGTCCCACAAATGCCCAGCTCATTTTTCAAACGTCTTATAATTGGCTCATGATGTCCATTGAAGTCCATTCGTGTTGCAAATTATTTAACTATTAATCATGCGACAAATAAACCGAAAGAGATTGAGATTGCCCCATTTTTGTGCTATTTTTGCTGGCCGAAAAACCATTGTTGACTAGCTGGCTGTGACTTTGTCTTGGCTTTTTATTATTAAACCGCATGATTCTGACATCCTTTGACAGTTTTGTCCACATGGTCACATCATCATTTTTCATAACTAGCAAAAACCATAAACCCGAGCTCATATTTTCCCTTGGCTTTTTCCTTGCCATTTTTCTCCTTTGCCCAGGCAGTTAACAAATTGCCAAAATCATTTGGCAGAATGGGTGGGTGGGCTGCTTTTCTAAAAACTTCTCTTTATTTAGGGCACTTTGATTTTTGATTTTCAGTTCGGTTCGGTTCGCCATTTTCTGGCTCTGGCATTAATAGGCTGCCGAGAAAATGAGGCAAAGAATTATGAAAAACGAGTGGCCAAATGTGCGCAAAAAAGTTCTAAAGAACCAACTTTGTCACTTCCTCGAGTTGTTCGACGTCAGTTTTGGGCGTATATAGATTTTTATTATCAGCCGCTTTTCCGCTTTTCCTTGGAATTTGCCCACTTTTGCCAACTTTTGCACTGGGTCAACTTGAACTTTCGCTGTCGGTAAATTAATGAAATCCCACAGAGGAATCAAATTAAAGCAGCTTTCGAGGGGATACACAAATGTGTGCGCCCTGCACTTTCCTGCATTGTTAAATGCATTATTGCACAAGGGCCAATGCAATTACCGCCCTCCATCAGCACCGTCATGGCCTTTTAATGAATTTTACAAATAATCAAATGATGCAGCATGGCCAATTTGCGGCGGATCTATAACGCGTGTCTCCACAGAGGCGCGGACGGTTCGCCCTGGTGCAAATTAGCTGTCAACGATACATATACCTATGGATATATCTGCAAACTATACACTGGCGGTGGCAGGAACTTAAGCTATTTAAATTGCATTATTATTATTATTATGAATTAATTAAGCGCATGTGAAAATGTCAGTCTGGATTTTGCTACTAAATGCATAATCGAATTATTCCGGAGTCAAGCTGTGCTAATGGAGCATTTGCATCCGCATGGAGTCACTTTATCGGCATCGCCTGCGATTCAGGATAATTCAATGAGCAGTTCGAGTGCCGGCTGTCAAATGTCGAATGCCCAATGTCGGATGTCGACTGCTATATGCCGAAAAATACATTAATTTGATTTAATAAAATCCGTTTATTATTCGACCCACTAAAATACCGCATTAGGCGGTGGCAACCACTGCCGCTCGGCAAATAGCAAATGGCAAATGGAGAATAGCCAGGCGGAAAGCGGGGGCATTGGCTCCATTGTGGTTGCCATTTAGTGCTGCTAGTGATGGTGGTTGTGGGTGGTGTGGTCACTCCACAATGCAGCCGGCACCACCGCAATTTGACCCCTCTGAGGCCAGTGGGACAATACTTTTCGGCATATGTGTGTGCCATTGTTATTCCAAAACAAATGGGGAAAGTACTCCAAATTAGTCATTAAACATTAAAACTATTTTGAAATACTTGAGCTATGACAATATTAAAATACCATGCGGATGTTCTCTGCATTTTGGATTTATTTATGATACTAAAATTATTTTTACATTGATACATTGATAATTTAATACTCATATAATAAAACCTCAGCAATTATGTGTAATAAAAATCTGTTTGCCAAATAACTCCTTGAAATTTCATTTATACTTATACATTGGATTTCATATTGGAAATTAAATCAAGTTAAATTAAAATAAGAAAATATTAAAATGGACGCTATTATTATTTTCAGTATGTTTTTCAATCAAACTAATAGTCTACAGGGCAATATTGGAATACAAATATTTTATTTCATATATGTACTCAGTATTGGATATTGCATCAAAGAACGAAACATCAATAAAAATTGAATTAAATGCCAAAAAGGAAAATACATGTATGGACCTGTTTTTGTTTTTTTTTAAATAGCAAAAATAAAGCAAACATATATAGATTTGAACGGCTTATAGTAAATCCCTTATTTAAAATCGAAATATACGTATCCTCTTTGGTATTTCCCTTCCCTAAACCGCATTTTAGGAAGTTTTAAACAGTTTGGCCCCCAATTTCATCTGCTCTTCTTCCCTATCCCCAAAAACCCGCCAACCCCATATCAACCAATTGAAACCCGCAATAATATCCCCTTGTTCACATTTCAGGGCATGCGAATGTCGGGCGAGAGCACGGAAATAATGCACTTGACGCAGCTCGAGAGGGAAAGTGCGGGGGCGTACGCCTGCGGGGCCACAAATACGGAGGGCGAAACCCGGAGTTCGAGCCTCACTTTGAAAGTGCAGTGTAAGTACGACTTGCGAGATGCGAAATAAAATATACCCGTATACCAAAACCGATATAGCCAGAGGGGGTACGTGATGAAATAACATGGCAAACCGGAAGCGGAAGCTGCAGAATAAAATCAAAATCAACAAGCAATGGCTGCCGCCGGAATGAAAGTTGCCAACTTTTTTTCGGGACGTTCGGCGGATGGGGAAATTGCTTAGAAATGATGCATGACCGTCCCTAACTCCATCTGTAACTGTCGGCGTTTGTTGCGCGCTTGTTTACAATTGTAGAATTGTTAAATTCGGATTCTGGTTCGAGGAAAACCCGTGCTGCCGCTTGCCTAAACAACCGCCATTGATTTATACACACGCACAGACAAAACTTTCGCCTATAAATCCGCCCCGGAAAAACTTTTCATAAACCTCACAGTCCGATTTTTCCGCTGCCTCTGGTCGGATCTCCCATGCCTTTTGGCCATTTTTTGCCTGTGATTAATGTGGATTTCATATACTACTCGCACAAGCGATTTGGTTGCATAAATCAGAGCGAAAGCTGCACAATCGATGTGGAGGGACCAGGGAACCAGGGACTCTGAGCCACACGAGTGCTTCTTAAGTACACTATTTGGCCGGGTTCGTGTACCCACATACAATCCCGAGAAAGGGATTCTGATTCTGATTCCAGCGAGCGATGGTGCGTGGCTCTTTGTTGGCAGCATTTATTGTGTTGTCAGCTTACAAGAAAATGTAAAAAAAAAACGAACCAGAATCTTTTCATGTTAGCAACGTCGGAAAACCGGAAAACTGCCATGGTTCTTTGGCTGCCACTTTGACAATCCGAAATGCATTTCTGCAACCCCTTCTCGAGGACCATACGACAGTTTAAGTAGTTTATATTTGAAATTATGAAAGTTTCCCCGAGAGAGACGTCTTTGCATTGAGTTTCGGCCTTAGGTAATGGTAACTTTTCCCCACATTTGGCCACCACCACACATGCTCGTTCTCCAGCAACAAGTTCGCAGACGCAGACAGATGGCTTAAGTATTCGACGATGAAATGCAGGCCAACTTGTGATAAAAGCCAAGAACGTAGTAATGAAGCTTCGAATGCTTATCTGCCTTGGCGTGACTTACATTTTAAAGGCGGCTTTCAGCACACAATCTGTGATACTGGTATATACTTTCTACCCACCGAGTCTTGGGTATTCAAACAGACAGACACATTATCCCCGGGGCCAGAGGCAGTGCTTCCGCATATCTGCTCCCATTTCACAGCCAAGTGAAAGTAAGCGCCGACTGACTCGCTTTTCTTCCGATACCTGGGCTCACACAGATTTCCCCGCTAAGCTACACATAAAATAAACAGAAAGGAAAAAGTGAGGAGAGGATGAGAAAAATCCTGGGGAACACAAAACACCCTCGTTCGTGAAACGGAAACATGTTAATTACTATGCTCAAGGCTATGTAGCTGGCTCGACTTCCCTTTGGATTCTTGCCTCATATTTTTTGTGTATATTTCGAGGGGGTCTGCATTTACCCCCGAGACAAGGGCGGCGGTTGTTTGCTCTCCAAGGGGGTGGCTCAGCGAATTTAAAATGGAAACTTTTTGCTGCCTAACAACTGGATGCCGTGTATATTTATGAAGCTCCCGATTCGCTCATCTTTCTTCCAGTCTCACCGCGCTGCAAGTCCGGAACCGAACAGACCTCCATCGGAGCCGTCAGCCTCCACTCGATTCTGGTCAAATGCGAGGTGGATGCCGATCCCCCGGACTCCGTGCGATTCAGCTGGACCTACAACAATACCCGGAACGTGTCGCCGGTAAGTCAGCCTACAAGTCCTACTTTTCTCGGGGCACGGAAGAAAAATCATTGAATGATTTTAAATTTAAAAGGGATTTTTCTTAAAAATAACCAAAAGGTTGTTTTACGTGAATAGAAAAATATAATAAAATGATTTTACAGAGATATTTTAAAGTGGATTTTCCTAAAAAAAATTGGTTACAAAAGACACATAAAGATAGATTTTGTTCGGGCAACACAAAAAAATATTAGAAAAGTGATTTTAATAAATATAATAAATATTAATCGTATAAAATGTATATAATAATTAAAACCAATCATAATTATTTACGTGGCACATTTGTTTTGTCGGATATCTGGATAAATACCCCACTTTAATCAAGTAAAAATAAAAACTCAAAATTAATTCAGTTACTCAAAGTTTCAAGCACTTTTTTGCGTGCATCGAGACTGGGGCAAAGGTACGTTGTCCGGAATCCAAACCGAACTTATTGTGTCTGTAATTATGCCGGGGAACGTGCTGCAGCCGGAGCTTTTGGCCCGACTGTCGCAATTACTCGGAATGCCAGGGAATGCCAGTGAATGCCCAGGATCCAGCAGACGGAGTCGGGTAGGAAGGAGCCAAGTTCGAAGTCGGGTGCTATTAGCAGAACTTGTGCTAAATACTCGAGGGTTGTCTGGGATTTTCGTTCGACAATTCAGAGCAGACGAACAATGGTCGAAGCAGGGAATCGGGTGCCGTACGTGACTGAATTAAAATTTAATCAAAATGTATAAATTCGGAATGGCACGGTGGCGGGGACAAGGATACTACCCATGTACGATCAAGGTGGGGAATTTAAAATGCAAACCGTTTAGGTGCCAAGCAGAGGACTGCAGAGCTGGCAGAAAAAACCTGAAAGATAGATAGATAGAAAGATAGATAGATGGGAGAGGAAAAATACCAGAAGCAGTCGAATGGCTGGCCAAACGAACCGAAGGACTTGCATATGTGACTCGACGGCTGTGGGACAGCTGTGCACAATAAATAAAGTAATTCATTTACCGCAGAAGTTATTTGAAAATCTGCACGAAAACCCGGATGGCCACCGGATGACTTATCCCGTCTCCAGCTCGATTCGTTTGGCTTGCAATAAAAACTTATTTGCCTTCAAATATTTATGCCCCGGTCTGGGGAATCGTTTCTCGTTTTGGTTGGATGGTTTCGGGATCTTGGGTTTTGCTTTGATTTCGTTTCGATTCGACGACTCCTACTGCACTTGATCCTGCCTATGTTCGCACAATGGAGCTGGTCTAATCCCCCGGCTTTGGCCATCTGTCTACCATGCATTTCAGGTGCTCAACTCGAGGATTCAATCGAACGGACTGGCCAGCACGGTGACGTATCTGCCGCAGACGGACTCCGAGTTAATAACACTGGCCTGCTGGGCCAGCAATGCGGTGGGTCGCCAAACGACGCCCTGTCTGGTGCACATCCTGCCGGCAAGTAAGTAGATGTGGAAGTCGAGGAACCCCAGCCCAAGTCGAGGAAGTTGTTGCCACAAGATGCCGGCACTTACCTCCATCTTCGCCGCAATTTAAACAAGACTGGTGTCGGTATTGCCACCGGTGCCGGTGTTGTCCTTCCCTTTTCCCCCCAGTCCATCTCTTATGCACACATAAGGATCTACTTACATAATTGGCGAGTGTGTGCTGAAGGGTAGGATATGGGGAGGCGCCAGGAGAGGGCCAGGATGGAGGACGAAGTGCCGGTGTACTTTGCCAAAATGTTGCCAAATAATCCTCAGGTTGAACTGCCTGCCGTTGCTCCAGGTCCTGGCCAAATTCGGTTGTTATTAATGCAAAGTAGGGGCGTGGTCATGCACTGAGAGAAAGGTTTTCTATGCCCCACTTGTAAAAATGCTTTTAAAAACTCGAACTTTAAAACAAATTAATATTTTTGTTTTTGGCCTAGGACTACATTATGTAAAAGTTTCATAATATATTAACCTTGTACAACTATGGTTATTTTAATAATTTCCAAATAAGAACCTAAAAAATACAGCTTTAAAGTCCCATTTAAAATAGAAAAAAGTAAGAAACAAGTTGTTTAATATTTTATTCTTTTGAAACTACAAAAAGAAAATTTATATTTTTCTAAATTTTACCTAATATGCTAACATTCTTTGATCACAAGTGAAATTCCAATTTCATAACCAAAACACCTACAGCAAAGCTTTGGTAAATGTACACATTTTGAATTCAAGAAAGTGCAACATATTTCGGAGAATATTTCAATTCCCCTTCATTTTGTGCAATCCCTTGGGGTAAAATCAAAGCTGACTTAATAATTTTAAGGGCGTACTGGCAGTCTTTATTTTTGTTTTAACGGGGCAACGCCTTCATTTGCGGCAAAGTGGCGCTTTAAGGCGACGGGAGCTGCTTTTAAATGCAATTACGGATGGCTGGGTGGATGGTGGATGGTGAATGGTGGGCGGTGGTGGGCCATTAAGCCCCGGCTTGTCCATGACTATGACTAACTGCTATCTGGATACCCTCTTTTCTTCCGCACCCCCAACCTTTTCCCCTTTCGCAGACACTCCGGAGGCACCGAAGGCCTGCGAGTTGCGCAACGACACAGTGCTGGAGGTCGTTTGTGTGGCGGGCAGCGACGGAGGCCTCTCGCAGTACTTCATGCTGGAGGTGGTGGGCGGGGACCCCCTCTACGCCAGCGATCCAGGTGGATCGGCGGGCCAGGGACGAGGTCAACAGTTCAGCGAGGCCATTGGCCTGGGCGACAACGAGATATCCACGCTCAACGATCAGGTGAGTGTCCCTAGGCTGAAATCGAGTTAGTCTAAGTTGATAAGTTCCGGCAGGCTAAACGTAAATTGCTCAATTAAATTAAAACTTACTCACGGTTCGGCGAACAGCCGTCGGCTCACTTAAAAAAGGGAGAAAGCTGAGAAACTGACAGAAACAAGCGTAAGACTTGGCAATAATTCACTTGAAATCCATATGGCAAATTAGTGTGCATGTCCTTTGACTTTTCTGCTTGAATTATTAATAAGTATTTCGGGGGGTGCATCATGTAGCTAGGACTGGCGGTTCCTTCAGCTCCACTCGAGTGTAAAAGGGACAACATAATTAATGCTGTGAGTCCGATGCCCCCGTATGGTATAGGGGCTACTAGGTCCTGTGCACCCTTTGTCCGGCACTCGGGGAGTGCATGCTGAGTTATTAAATTATCCCTGTCACTCCTAGATGCGAATATCATATGAAAATTTCATTTCATTTCGTTTGGCTGCTCTCAACAGCCTTGATGAAGCGCTTGCCGGGCGAGTTTATTAGCAAAGTAGCCAAGCGCAAAGCTCATCACGAGGATGGTCATGAAAATGAAAATGAAAATGGAACGATGATGATGATGATGATGCTGATGGCAGCAGGACTCTGACCCACGCGTTGGTCCTTTGGCAGGCAGCTTTAAAGTCTCATGCTAGATAAAGGACACACACATTCGCACGCAGGACGAAAAGTAGGAGGGGGGGGGTTGGGTTGGTATGAGGTTGGAAAAGTGCCGCAAGGACAACATAAATTACTTACGCTTACTTGAGTGGGAATTTGTGCGTAACCAACGAAGCTCACTCGATTGTGTCCCATTACGGCAAACGGATATTCAGTTTAAAATTTCAGACACTGTCCTATTTCAGCTGCTGTTTCTGTTTCGTTTGCCATTTCTCCTTACAGTACAGTTGCGTATTTTTTAGGCATGAATAATTATTTATGCGTTGGGTCTGCAAAAGGGGACTGAAAAGTTAAAAATACATGGCATATGACGAGTGAATTATAAATGCGCCCGTTGTCATGCTCGCATCCCAAATCAGCCAAATATGCGTGTATATAACATAAATGTGTATAATTCCAGGCGACATCTGCACCCATCTTTCGCATGCAGGAGAACAGTCCACAGTTCCGTTTGAATAATTTAGAGCCGGGACGTGAATATCAATTTTTAGTTTACGCCGTCAACGCCAAAGGACGAAGCGAGCCGCCGGTGGTGATTGAGAATGTACGCGTGGCCGCCCAACTGGGACCATATGGTGAGTACCCCGATACCATCCTATCATATCTTGTCCCCAAAAAAAAACACACAACACCCAAAAAACTTGACATTCGTGGAGCGGAAACTGAAAAAAGGCAGGACTCTCCTGCTAATCACATAAAGAGCACAAGTTATGGCCACCCCGAGTTGCCAGTTTGTGGATCACTTCTATCCCAGGGCCAATAAAATACCCGGAGCCTGAAACTGGAACTGAAACTGAAACTGGAACCCTTAACCAGCTGAGAACGGAACTGTCTAATTCAACGCCTGACTGCATTTTCAAATCAACGCAAGTTCGGGGAAATCGTCTTCAATCAGCCGCCGCGAAAAGTTCGCACATGGCGTCACAGGAAGAGGTCCTTTGGAACCAGCCGAGACTGCCTAACTGGAGGCCCAGGGGATTGGGAAGTGAAGAACTGGGATCTGGTGAATCCAGTTCCACCCCAAAGACGAGACGCCCTTTTCTAATCCACTGACTGAGTTATGCAGTGGAGCGGAAAGCATTTCAGCATTTTCCATCAATTCTTTGAGTGGGGCACACGCATATTACGTATACGCAGGGGCGTGCCGCAACAGCCTCTTCATTTTGCTCCTGCCTAACGACATAATGCGACTGTCTCTGTGTGTGCGTGAGTGTGTGTACATACGTGGCGGAGAAGGTCCTTTGAGTGCCAGTGTGTTCGTGAGCCGGGCGTAAGCGGAATTGCTTCAATTTTCGTTTTGCTTAACGGCCACCGTAGACACTTTTCTTTTATTGTTCCTTTCGCCAGTTCTCTTCAGCTCTCGGCATTCAGCACACAACTACGAGTACGACAACAATGTTGTCATTATTTTCATGCTGATTTTTATTTTTATCTGCATTTCCATTACCATTTCCACAGGCATTTTCCTTGGCCCTGCCCGCCCTTGGCCATTTTCATTTCGTTTTTCGTGTGCTTCGCTCGCCCAGTTAGCCATAAATCACTCATATTGCCCCGATTTAATGGGGGCTAATTGCATTCGATACGCAAATGTTCGATTAAGCGCACTCACTAGATTTTCCCGAGCGGCAGTCAATTCGCCCTGCGAAACTTATTTACATGAAACAACAGCTGCCTTTTCCCGGCTTTTCCACGAGTTACTTATGTATGTTAATGGGCTGCCGCAGACTCGTAAAATCGGCCTCTGTGATTACACAACCGAGAGACTATGGACTCCATTTTCGGTTGCCCAGGGAACCTTCTAATTTATGCGGAATTTTAACAGCCGCCTAGCCCACGCAGATTTTTTTTCATTTTCCTAAGCTTACCATTCCAACATACATGTGTGGGGCAATAAATTCCATAGCCGTAGGTTGTCGTTGCCACCTAAACAGATTCAAGAGTATAAATAAAATGAAGGCAAATCAGCTGACGCTGATTTAAATCAGTTTACGCAGAACTCATCAAGAGAATTTATTGCACTCTTTGGAGCGAAAGGAAAACGTGAAAAGTATCAGGCAAAGTGGCCACTTGAGCTGGGAAAAAAGCATCAAAGGCGAATAAATAAGCAAAACAATGTAGGGGGAAAGGAAAACACAAGCTTGAGAGATGGCAACGGGGCAAACTGATTAAAAAACAGGCTGAGACGATGACGGAGATGCCGTGAACCATGGCATCAGAAGCCAGCCAGGCCAGGGCAGCCCATCCAGAGCCAGTCCAAAAGGCCAGGCAATAACAAAAATTAAATTGAGCCGCAGGTGTAGGCAATTTCCACTCAAACGCTCACTTCAAAAGCCAGGACGAGGAGCCGGGAGCCAGGATTCCATAGGACCTTAGGACAAGGAGGAAAATAAGGAAGAAGAGCTGGTATGGTGTTGGCAATGTTTCAATTCCGAGGCCGTTGCTTTGACGGCCCGCAAATCGAGCGGAAATGCTTGGCTGCTAACCGAAAATCGGGAAGAACGCGGGGGGTCTTGGCATTAACGAATGTCTAGCATAAATCTTGCCCGGGGATCATCTTACAATCAGTTTGCCTTTGGGCCCTTGGCCTCGGCTCACACATTATGCTGCAATTTCCGCTGGCTGGAAATCTAATAAATATAAACAATGCCTCACATGTTGCTCATAATTGCCGAGAAAGCTTAGCGGCAAGTGCCATCAAATCTAATCGGTGGTAATAATAGGTGCCCTGTGGTCTTTGATTTTGATAATTCCTCTTTTCCAGAAATACATATTTATTAACCCCGCAGATCTCATATGTATAACTCCTGTGACAGAGCACCCAGCGATTTTGCTAATTTCAATTTTCAACCCGAATTCCCATATTCCCAAGGGGCTAAGGAAAACACATTAGGCAAACAGTCAAAAGCAATCAGTTAGGCAAAAGAACACGGCACGGCAAAAGAAATAAATAAATAAACGGCAGCGAGCAGGCGAGGCAAACAAAAATCAGCAGGAGGAGCATCAAACTAATTCGGAGCAAATAACAAATCATTGCTATACCCCTGAAACTATCTGAAGCTCTACCTACGACACAGGCACCGGGAAAAAATAAACATGACTAGGATATTTTTCGGTAACTCAAAGCAGTTAATCGAGGATGGCAAAGAAATCCCAAAGGTTTTTGACTTCACTTAAAAAAGTGTCTAAAAGTATGCAGCAATGTTTTGTGAACCCCTTTTTTTTTGTTTCCACAGCATACTTTCAGACAACTTTATTAAATCCTGAGGGAAATTTTATAAAAAATATCTATTGTGTAAAAACTGTCAACTTTTAGACAACCTTTTTCTTAAATATATTTGTTTTCCCTTTATCATTTATTAAATTAATATTTGTCAGTTATATTCCCTACTTAAAAGAGATGTGATCTTTTTTTAAAGAGGCCCTCACAACATTATGATAGGCATACTGACTACAATTCTTGTTATATTTTCTCCCAGTGCTTTAATGGCATCGCCCCTCTCTTCCTCTCTTCCAGATGAATCCATTCTGTCCGAGGACCCAACGCCCGCAGAAACAACGCATCATGGGGGCGGCGGCGTGGGCGGAAGCGGCAGCTCCAGCGGACTGGGCACCGGCGCCAGCACGGGCAGCGGCCCCGAGAAGCAGTCGACGTTGCTCATCCTGGCCGCCGTCGTGGTGATAGGCGCCGTCGTGGTGACGTCAATTATCGTGGCCGGCATCGTCGTGGTCTGCCGGCACCGGCCGCGACCACCTGAGCCGCAGGAGGTGCGCAAGAGCATGCGGTGAGTCTGGATCCAGGGATCGCCCTTTGTTTCTATATTCGTATGGTACAGTAAAGTGTGGAAGCTGGAAAAACTAATAATGAAATTGTTTGCTGCCGACCCGGCATGTGTGTGTCTATGTGTGCAGAAATAATTACGAAATTATTTATGTGGGGCACGTGACTGACAGCAGGCCAGGATGAGGTAAAGCCGCGTGGGAGTGGAAACCATAGCATACTTTCTTGCGCATTCATCTCGCTCTCGCTTATGCTTATTACCCGGAAAGTAATTAAATGACAGCCGCAGTCGCGTAGCAAATGGCCGCTCAATCAAGGGGGGGGGGAACTACTTTAAACTCACCTGCCTTTTCGCTGAACAAAAGGTCGAAAGGCCAATCTGGACCCGGTGGCTAATGTCAGGGGTTCATTAGGGCGTGCGATCGCCTAAACAGTTTGAGGCCGCCAATCGATTAGAGCCCAGCACGCACCTGCCCAGTAAATTATGCTTAGTCTGTAATTAAATTAATTAAACCTGCACCTGACGACGCCGACGACCCAACAGGGTCAAAGTCCAAGCGTTGGCAAAAGAATGGCCGTAAACGAGGTCCGGAAACGAGGCAGCCGCACAAGTTAGAGTTTCCATTTAAGATAGGAAATCAGCGCTGTATCTGCGAAAGGGTCGCGCCCCCCTGCGCGGGCGGGTGGGTAATTAAGCAGCTGCTTAGCCGATGTACACGCCATGTGACCCCCCTTTTGCAGCCCACCGCCCCTGGCTAATGAAAGATAAACACACAGTGCAGATAGCTGCCCCCTGTCCTTTTGTATCGACGTGCCACAGGTCGAAGCCCCTTTCTTTGATTCCCCAGCCAGGGAACCACCACACTGATTGCTCAATAATGAATTCGGGCAACCACTTCAAAGCGAAGTCCAACGAAATATTAATTATAGTTGCCGAAAATAGTCGCTGGGACATCAAAGCGAATCGCATGCGGGTCATTAAATGGTCATCACAACTGTCAAACGCGCTCCGCGCATAAATAAAATCTGGCGCACCTGTGTATCTGGACCCCCGAAAACCCCCCGGTTTATATAGAATCACCCCCCTTTTTCTGGCAACCATGCATAAATTTTAATGATTTGCCTTTTGCGGCAAAGTATTAGTGCAAATATTTGATGCACACGCGTGTGTCAGTCACTCGCCGACTGATAAGAGACACAGATGGATGGCGGCGTAATTAGCTCCACCGTCGGCAATCGGTTTATATTTAATTTACAATGGACCATCGAGCAGGCTGATTAAAATTCGAGGGTCCTCGAGTGCAATGGTAATATTTTTGCCAATATTTATCACAGCGAATGCTGCCGAAGTCGCATTAAATGCGCTTTGAAAAAGGTGAACAGCGCGCATATTGCGCATACGCCGCGTGCCACGTCGAATTTATTTTATTTTCTGGCTTTCCCATACCACCATATTACCCCCAACCACCGGAAAAGTTGGCACAGTCGTTCCCCAGGCGATGGCGGGGTTTTGAATGTTGCTGTTTATATTGAAATTTGAGTCGCCTGAGAGCCGGCAGCTGGCTTAGTTTGTCCAGTACGCTAAGCTGTTTCACCTTGGGAACTATTAGCCACTAAAGTTTACCCCTCTATATATATATCTATATATTTTTTCAATGTCTGACTTTATTCTGTATTTTTTTAGGCCGGCGCGAAACGATGTGCCGAGCATGTACATCGAGGAGGATGAGCTGAACGAGCTGGAGGAGGGCGGCGGACGGGCGGCGGAGATTAGGGCGCGGGTGGCCCCGCCCAACGCCCACCTGTGCGGGGGCGGGGGGATGCCGATGCCGGGGGGCGT
This sequence comes from Drosophila subpulchrella, assembly GCF_014743375.2. Classification (NCBI taxonomy): domain Eukaryota; kingdom Metazoa; phylum Arthropoda; class Insecta; order Diptera; family Drosophilidae; genus Drosophila; species Drosophila subpulchrella. The sequence goes on along the minus strand of NC_050609.1, from coordinate 6,831,476 downwards.
GGGCTCGAGTGGCGGGGCCATTGTGGGCGTGGCCGGACCCCATCACTACATCTCCGAGAGCTTCATCCAGTATGCGCAGCCCAGCCTAAACGGTACTATTCCAAAATCTATACTCAACAAGCTATAGTAGTAGTAGCTGCACCTGTATCTATAGCTATATATATGCGTAGTCCGTAGTCAAGTATCCATTAATTTATCAGTCCATCTATCTATATAGCTATGTATTGTATGCCATTGCATCCCCCATTGGTTTGCTCTCAAGGACTTTTGAGTTGCGACTCGAGTGCGCTCTCGATGTTAATTTGTATTTGTATCCGTAGCTTTAGTTGATTGATTTGCCCAATTGAATTTATTGCCTTATGTAAATAGTTCTCATGCCTGTACAAACATATACACCCCACGTTGATTTGTAGCCATTATGTAGATTAGTATAACATCTTGTTTGGTCCACCATGCACAATGCAATGCGAAGCGAATAAATTGTCAAAAGCGTTTCGGAATGCACACAAACACGAATTTATTTGGTCACTCTTGTATACATAATGTTTTCTGATGGCTTCATAATTGTGCAAAAATTAATTTTTAGTTAAGTACCTTGGCATGTGAGTGGTGGAATCGCAGGAGGTTTAAAACACCACATGTAAAACAATTAGGTTGGCTTGAGTTCGCGCTAATGATGCGGTAGAACACCCAATTGGCAGCCAACTAATGAATAAACGAGCACATGTAAATGAAAAACTAATTGCCCCTCCATTTGGCATTCACAAAAGTAGCTTATGACATACGAGTACACACTTTTCTAATTAGCGCAGATCAAAGTATTTAATTTCGTTACATTGCGGTATCGATTTCGAGTTCAATTTGATTTCGAATGAGTTGAAGCGATTGAAGCGATTAGTTTCGAGTGTTTGGAAGATGTAAAGCATTAGCCGGGCACCCAAAATAGACCACTAACTAATGAAATCCCGCCTGACATAGTCATAGAACTCTCAACCCCACTTTCTCTGTCTCCCTGTCTTTCTGTCTCTCTAAATCTCTGTAGGTAGCGTAACACTCTCCACTCCACTTGCTTTCTACTCCCAAAACTGTCTTAATCCTCGACTTGAAGTTGTAAATACCTTGCCCAGTATTTAAAGCAATGTAGTGTGTCCCCACAAGTTCATCCGCAGCGTTGTCCCTGCTAGAGAGAGAGTGCTCCTAACTCCACCATCTCCTAACCACTCCGTGTTGTATCTGTATCTGTATCCAGGCGACGTGCTGCTGCCCCTGCTCGTAACAGCCAGCCAGCCGGGCAGCACGAACTCCAACTCCACCGTCTCGAGCGTCGTCCTGGCCATCTCGCCCCAGGCGAAACCATGTCCTGATCCTGCGAGCCGCAACCCGGCCTGGCCGCCCGAATGTATGCAAAGTAAATTTTATGTAACTAAATCTGTGCAGCAGGTCGAACGAGCACAGAAACAGAAACAGATCCTAAAACTGAAACTAAAACTGAAACAGGAGGAACAACTGCAGTTGCAGCTGCAGCAGATGGGCAGTCATGTCTGAGCTGTTCTCCTGTCGATTTGCGCAGGGCATACAGAGATACTCCAACCCGTCTCAAGTATTTTTAATATCCCCATCCCGTACTCTATACAAGGAGAACATGGCTCCAGTCCTTGCTCCATTTCACATTTTAATTTGTCGTCCATTTGGCATCCCAATTTACTTTGCTTGTTCCGTTGCCACATCCCTGCACTCACATGTCTTTCATCTGATTTCCTTTATTCCCTTTGTGCATTTGTAATTATTTTGGCTTGGCTATGTTGCCATGCAAATGCCGCAAAAATATCCAAAAAATTTTCTTTTCACTTTGCGGCATTCCCCTCTGATTTTCTTTGACGAATTTTGTTAACTCTGAATTGTTTAGAGATATTAAATCACAACTAATTGAACTTTATGAGTTTCTTTCTTGGCAAATCAAGGCTAGATACACATTAGAGTGCAGGCAAATATTGTTTTTAAAAAGGATAAATGCAGCACAGCCCCAAGACAATGGGCCAAGTAGTCCGGGGACATCAAGCTGTTTGCTTAGACATTGTTTTTTGTTGACATTTCTGTTTACTTCTCTATATAGCTATATGGTGTATATATATGGGTTCTCCACAAGATACTCCCGCTTAGCCAGCCGCTTATGTATCACTCAGTGTGCAGTGCCAAGTCCTCTTGGGATGATTCGCATAAATTTTGGAGCGCTGTCGACAAACAAACATATGTACTATGTGCGTAAACATGCCTCAGACAGCAACAAATTTGCAAAATATTCTGCTGCTCTAACCCCTTTGGCCCCCCGCCCCTGCCATCCTGTTTGCTGTGCGAGCTCATGCAGACTTTGTTTTAACTTTGAATTGCATAAATTTTAATTATTTCGAAAGCACTAAATTAAAACACAAAAATAAGCACAAAGACACACAAACAAACAAACAGCCAGCAGTGAGTTTTGCCTGGGTCTGACGTGCCGACATGCTGGCAAATGCAAATATTATTTAATGGGCATATGTGTCGTATACGTGATATTATTGCTAACACAACATGTCTCTTTCTCGTTTTTTCCTCTCTTTTGGCACCCGTTGCGTGGGTTCAAATGTCGCAAATTAGCTAAATTTGATTTTGTCAGCGATTTAATTTTATATTTTCATTACTTTTAGCCTGTCCTTTCGCTCGTTAATATATATATTTATTTTTTTTGCTCTACCCCACCGGCAGTCGCCTTAATTTATGTGCGATGGGGGACTGTTCGGCTGACATGACACGACATACTCACTTTAGTCCCCGCTCCAGTGCTGCCCTTTCACCCGGCAGAACGTAAAGTAAGTCAACTGGCTTACAAGACACTAACAAGTGCCAAAGTCGGGCTGAAGTGAAGAGTCTGAGGATCCCGAAGAGCTTGGGGAACGGTCCAGAAATGTTCTCTTAGCTGTTGCGCCAAGATGCCAACTAAAAACACACAGTTTGGGAACTGTCTTGGCCGGGATTACACTGAGCTGCAAAGCAGCTTAAATGATTCCCCGAATTCCGATTGAATGGAAAAACTATTAAACCCTATCTTGACTTTTATAAAAATTATTACAAGAAGTTTATAAGTCGTTTTGAAAGCAAGGATATTTCTAACCAATTTTTGCATATGACTTTATACTAATTAAACTGAAGGGTAAAAGTGATAGGCCAAGAACATGTTATCGTTATTAAGAAGATATTTAGCCCTAATGGGTATTCAATTAAAAAACCATATGTCATGGCTTCCACTACAAAATGCTATCTATATTTGTAATAAATCCCACAGATTGGCTTTCAATAAGTCTAAACATAATATAATAATAATAATTTATTATTAAAAGCTAGTTACGATTATTTTCCACCAAAACGAACAGCGTCAAGTTGGGGTTGTGCATTTTCCCTAGCTGCTGCCTAGGAATTCATAGTCCCCACATTTACACAGCGATGTCAAATTGAAATAAAAAGGCCCTGGAAAGAGCAAAACGCTTCCAGCGCCGTAACTCAAGGCAAACAAGTGAGCCACTGTATACACAAAGGGGTATATACATACGGTACACACTCACGGCCAGAAAAAGACAGCCATTCGCATCTTTACATCGTGGCAGTTGCTGTCATTAGCCAGCATTTTTAATTGCATATGCCAGTCTCGCGTGCTTCACTGTACAGGTGGCACTGGGCATGAGGGACCGAGGGAAACACAGAGGAACCGAAGGGCGAAACCCTCCGAGCAGTCAAATTCGTTTGACTTTTTGTGCCCCACAGTCATTTCTGCGTATGGCGTACTATAAGGTTGGGAAAGGGGATGGTTAAGAGGGGATGGAACTGCTTTTTTGTGCACATTTGTTTCATTTCATGCTGCTCCATTCATTTTGGCCCAGCATCTCGCTTTTTGTTTCATTGTTGCTGTTTGTCTTGCTGTTTGTGCGAGTCAAGAGTCGCGAGCGTCTGAGCCACGTTTGTGTGGCCTTCGTCCTTGCTGGCCGGGCTTTTTGTGCGAGCATTTGGATTGTAAGTAATGCGAGTGGGTTGTAGATTGTCGCTCGTAGGTTGTAGGTTGTAGGTTGTAGGTTGTAGGTTCCACGCTCCATGTGCACTCCAGCGGCACTCGTCTAATTAGACAAAGTTGAGACCCAGCCACACACAGCAGCCACTCGAAATGAGCACACGGCGCCATTTGCTGCGGCTATATGGGTATATGGCTATATGGCAATGTGGCATGGAGGCATTATCTTAAAGACTCCTTAAAGCACATGTGTGTATCTGCTCCGAGCCCTCACTTTGATGTCTCTGTCATGCCGCAAAAAATGCCGCAGAATTTGCTTGAGCAACATTGTTTATGCGGCAGCAGAGGCTTTACACAGCAAGAAATACAAGTATTGTAAGGAAAATGTCTTGTAAATAACGATTCTGCTTGCCACAAAATTCGCTTGATCTTTAAGAGGATTTAAAACCAACTGAGTGGAAGCGTTTGTCGAATCAGTATTTTTGAGCTCTGAAAAAATGCTGTAATTCTCTGGAATCAAAGGGGAGTTAAGAGGCAAAAACCCATAAGTAATTCTTGGTCATCAAAAATTCAAGCTTAAAAATTATTTCTAGTTTTTAACAAATTTATTTCCACTGTGCCTATGTTAAACAATTTTAACAAATTAATTTCCACTGTGCCCTTTAGGTCCATAAATATTTTAAATTTTAAAATTAAAAAAAACAAATTATATTTCTGTAAGAAATTGAAGAAATTTGCCATTCTTTATTTAATTATACATAATCAGGCACTCAAATTTCTTTTAGTGCACACACGCACACGCTCTCCCAAAGCTTCAATGTCAACGCTGCTCATTCATTTGTCGCCGCACTTCCGTTTCCGCCCAAGACCCCCCTCACACCCCCTTTGGCAACCGTTCCCTTTAGAGCTTTTTTCTGCTTTTTGTTTGGCTGGCAACATTTTTGCGACTTTTGACATTTTTTAATGCTGTCAGGCATGGCGTGAAAGTAAACGTGAAAGGACACAACCTCCCGAATACACACGCACACACACATAGGAACACTAGAGAGTTGCCTTAGTTTGTGCGTCTTTATGGCTCAAAGACGCCGCACAAATGTGACATAAAAGGCGATAATAATAAAATATCACAGGGTGCTGGGCCCGAGGAGCCACGTCAAATAACAAACTGCAAAATCGTAAACAACAAGCGCTAGATGACGCTCAAGATTCACTTGTGCCCGGGCGGCACAATAAGTCGGACCACAATAAAACCCGACTCGACTCGAGTCGACTCGCCTCGCTCGGCTCATAAATTCCTTCGAAATGCGCCATAAAAATTAAGAAATTGTTGAATTATTTTACGTTTACGAGGGGAAATGCGAAATGCGAAATAGGGAGCGTGGCCCAGTAAAGTGAATATTAATATTGAAGTGCTGCCCTGTTAAATGTTGTTAATGTCTCTGTTGTTCGATGTTTCTGTTGCTGTTGCTGTTGCTGTTTCTGTTTCTGTTCGTTGTTGTGCTGTTTTATTAGATGCTATTTATTTTGTTATCAGCGCACAGTTGGCCACGCTTTCGCTACGTACTATATTTGCTAATGGTTCTCTTTTCTTTTCGCCGCTCAAATCATAATTTGCAACTCTGTGTTATGATGTCATTTTGCAAGTGTTGTGAATCTGAAAAGCAATAGCCACCAACCAAAACCAAAACCAAATCAACTAAACCAAACCAAGCCAAACTAATCGGTATAAACATTTTTGCCTTTGTTTCTCTATTCCTGAATATACACTCATACCCACACTCACACTCGAACTCATTACTCACTCTCACATGAATTTATGTCTCGCCCACACACCAACACACATCCTAACTCTGAAAACACACACGTTCCCCCACACACACATATGCCATTGTTGTTGATTTTGTTTTATACCAACCAACCAAAGTGTATATTGCAGACCCGGATCTGATATTGCCGCGCGGCGAATTGGAATTTACGACCCTGGATCCAACGCTGAAGTAATTGTAAAAAGTAATAATAAATATCTACCATAGTCGGCTAGCCCACACACATACATAATTCACAGGCATTTCATTTAACATAGCTGTAAATTTTTAGCATAAATTTAAATGCATTAGCGTTAAAGGTAAATCGTATATTGTGTAATGTCTGCGGAGACAGGCAAGATATATGTAGATAGTGATAAGTCATTTTGTAATTGTCAGCTATTAAGCGAAATTGCCTAGGAAGAATCAAAAGAAAACGTTAAGAACCCAGAAGCTGCGCTATAAATACGCTACAAACTTGTAACTGAAATCAAAATAATAAACTTGTAAATACGACACAGATCACTCATTTTGCTGTTGCACCATCGACTGTACATAGAGAACGGGCAAACATTAATCAAACTGCATTTAAATGTTAAATATTAATTGTAATTAATAATGAACAACTAGCCCGTAAGCCAGTGTGTATGGAAAGTGTAATTAGACTCATAGAGTTATTGGCCAACGGACTTTGCACTAGGTATGCGAAAATATCTGGGCAGTGAAGCCAATACAAAGGCCGTTCATCCATTAATGTCTGCATAGCGATATAGGATTCACTAGCACTTAAAGGCCTATCTTCTTGCTATCCGGCAAATTAAAGTGTTTCGAAAAAGCTCTCACCTTTTCTGGGCCCGAAGAGCCCACTCTTCTCCGATCAGTCGCTATTTATGGCAATTCCATGAATATTCTATTACCACAATAAGCCGAACCAAGGGCCAAAGATGAATAACAACCCAAGAATAAACGAACAGCAACAGCAGCCAAGTGGGCGATGTTTGAGTGCATAATGAATAAATGTCGAGTGAACGAGCGAACAGCCAATTCCCAGAGTCCTCAGCAATTCCACTCACACAAGACCTAGACTCAAACTACAACACAAACAATAAATGCGAATTCAGTGTAAATGTTATAAATAACTAAAGTAATCGAGCAAAAGTACGACATTTAAATAATAATATTAATAATAATAGTACGCCATACAGTTTACACAATACTCCAATGTAATTCGAATTCTAATTTCAAATATACAAACATAATGTGAAATGGCAGACTAGCAAAATATACAGTGCGTATGCGTAATGAAATAAATTGAAATATTTATATATATAGATACATATAAATGGAACACATTGTGTCGTTCTCAGTCTCTGTCACTCTGGACAAAACCAAACTGATTGTTTTTAAGCAAAGTTAGATTTATAAATAAATTAAATTTAAAGGCGAATGAGAAAAGCGAAAACTTAAAAGTGAAATACATTAAAAACTAAGTCGAAACTACTGAGTGTGTTAATAATAATACCGAATACTGAATAAATAAACAAGATTCAAACCATTCACATTTCGAATCAATTCCAATTAAGCCGGCGATTTGGACATCAAAGCGAAGATTAATGCCGCGACTTGGTAGGAATTCGAAACCATTTCCGAAACAGGGTCGGCCCAACTTTGGCCTGGGGTTAAGTGTTATTAATGCGGAGCAAATCCTGGGGCGCTGCAACCCCGTCTGCAGCCTGATTGCCACTTGAGGCGCGTAATCGAAACATCGGCAAGGCGGTCGGTCAATGGAGACCGCCTTCATTACTTTGCACAAGGCTCCTTTACCATCCTTCGTCCTTTCCCTCTGCCCTCTTCCCTCTTCCCTTTCCCTTTTCCTTTGCCCCAAAGCCAAACACGAGCTACCCGCCCAAAAGCCGTGGATTTGAATTAAGGCTGTAAAGCTTAAGGGGGCGGCGTTGGAGCTGGTGGGTTGGCCTTGGCATGCACAGAAGATTAAAACAGTTGGAGGGAAATTTGCAACGCCAACTCCCAAGAAGGTAAAGTTTTCCAGGCAAACTTTCTGCAAATGCAAGTCTGTTTGCCGTAATTTGTTGCACACTTTTCAGAGCAGAAACTGAGTACGGACATCGATGGGTAATGAAACACCCACCTAAACTTACCTCTAATTGTATACATATTCTTCATTGGTTCTCGGTAATAATAAGTAATGAATTCACACTTCGTCTAAGTACATGTTTCAATAATTAACAGTAATTAAAAAGTTTATAGCTTACTATGTGTTTAGTAGCAATGAAAACTTATTGGAGATGCCCCTTTCCCATAATTGGTTGCAGAGTTTTAAGAGCTTAATAGAAGTTGGTAACCGGACAGGATTCGAATCGAGTTAGGTAAATCGATTGGTAATGGAACACCCGACCGAATTTACCTTATGAATGCCAAGACATGCTCAAGACGGAGCTTAATTTCAAAATGCTGCTCGGAATCTGCATTGTGGTCTCGCATTTCCAATCCCCTGCTGAAGTATTCCCCGTAATTTGGGTTGGCACGTGCGGATTTACTTTTCACTCTACTTTCCAACTTACCTTCGCCATTGGAATTGCCATTGCCATTGCTTTTGTTGTCAATTTTATGGCGTTTTCATTTGCTGGCAAGCGCTTTCGTTGCAGCTTCAGCTTCCACCGGCAATTGCCAGGAATTTTAAGTTCCAAAGTTCCTCCGCCCCCACTTTTTTCATCCATCCGGCCCAAACGCACTTTGCAGCACTCGGACTAAAAATAAAGCCACATAAATCCGAAGATTTGCTGGCAAGTGCTCAAATCGAAATGAAATCCTGGGTCAGTCGCCCCACTTCCTGGGATTCCTCTGATTCAAAGCCGGAGTGCCTGTCGCTCCTGCTCAAAAAGAGAATGTGACTCCTTAGTCGCAGCGTGCTTAAATAAATTAAACGCCGCCCCTGGACATCCGAGACTTTGGCCATTCAAAATACCCTGTCACCGCTCACGAAGGCGTACTTAGTAGAGACAGGGCTGCTGAAATATTAAGGCCCCCAAACAGCAATTCCCCTTCAGCAATAATTCGGTCAAAGAGGGTTTTTTTCAAGGGCCAGAATCCGACATCTGCCTCTGACATTCTGGCTAATATCGATTATTATTTGCATTATACTCTTAACAGTAAATTAAAATCAAATAATCTACAAATAAATTACAGAGCGACGTTTTGGCTTTAAATATTATTGTCCTTATATTGAAATCGGTTTCTAAAAATCGTTTGAAGAGCTTTCAGAACGGGAACCCAAAACTGCGCTTGCATATTCCATAACTTAAGCTATTGAATCCGGATTTGCTCGTGGAATACCTCTATGAATTTGTGTTTTGGTTCTCTAATAATCTGTATTCAAACATTTATTTTAAAAGATGGTCAAGTTTTCAACCCACTTTCATGTTCGATTTGTTCTTATTTCCAATGGGTTTTAGAACGATATCCCAAAACTCCACTTCCAAATTCCAGAACTTTAGTAATTGGGTTCCGATTTGGACGTGATATACCTCATTGAATTTGTGGTTGAATTTTCTAATAGTCTACATTTAAATATTTCACTAAAAAGATGGTTCAATTTTTAACCCATTTTCATGTTCAATTTTTCGTTATTTCCAATGGGTTTTAGAACGATACCCCAAAACTCCACTTCCAGATTCCATAACTTTAGTAATGGGGTTCCGATTTGGACGTGATATACCTCATTGAATTTGTGGTTGAATTTTCTAATAATCTACATTTAAATATTTCACTAAAAAGATGGTTCAATTTTTAACCCATTTTCATGTTCAATTTTTCATTATTTCCAATGGGTTTTAGAACGATATCCCAAAACTCCACTTCCAAATTCCATAACTTTAGTAATTGGGTTCCGATTTGGACGTGATATACCTTATTGAATTTGTGGTTGAATTTTCTAATAATCTACATTTAAATATTTCACTTAAAAGATGGTTTAATTTTTAACCCATTTTCATGTTCAATTTTTCCTTATTTCCAATGGGTTTCAGAACGATATCCCAAAACTCCACTTCCAAATTCCATAACTTTAGTAATTCGGTTCCGATTTGGACGTGATATACCTCATTGAATTTGTGGTTGAATTTTCTAATAATCTACATTTAAATATTTCACTTAAAAGATGGTTTAATTTTTAACCCATTTTCATGTTCAATTTTTCGTAATTTCCAATGGGTTTTAGAACGATATCCCAAAACTCCACTTCCAAATTCCATAACTTTAGTAATTCGGTTCCGATTTGGACGTGATATACCTCATTGAATTTGTGGTTGAATTTTCTAATAATCTACATTTAAATATTTCACTTAAAAGATGGTTTAATTTTTAACCCATTTTCATGTTCAATTTTTCGTTATTTCCAATGGGTTTTAGAACGATACCCCAAAACTCCACTTCCAGATTCCATAACTTTAGTAATTGGGTTCCGATTTGGACGTGACATACCTCATTGAATTTGTGGTTAAATTTTCTAATAATCTACATTTAAATATTTCACTTAAAAGATGGTTTAATTTTTAACCCATTTTCATGTTCAATTTTTCCTTATTTCCAATGGGTTTCAGAACGATATCCCAAAACTCCACTTCCAAATTCCAAAACTTTAGTAATTGGGTTCCGATTTGGACGTGATATACCTCATTGAATTTGTGGTTGAATTTTCTAATAATCTACATTTAAATATTTCACTTAAAAGATGGTTTAATTTTTAACCCATTTTCATGTTCAATTTTTCGTTATTTCCAATGGGTTTTAGAACGATACCCCAAAACTCCACTTCCAGATTCCATAACTTTAGTAATTGGGTTCCGATTTGGACGTGACATACCTCATTGAATTTGTGGTTGAATTTTCTAATAATCTACATTTAAATATTTCACTAAAAAGATGGTTTAATTTTTAACCCATTTTCATGTTCAATTTTTCCTTATTTCCAATGGGTTTCAGAACGATATCCCAAAACTCCACTTCCAAATTCCATAACTTTAGTAATTGGGTTCCGATTTGGACGTGATATACCTCATTGAATTTGTGGTTGAATTTTCTAATAATCTACATTTAAATATTTCACTAAAAAGATGGTTCAATTTTTAACCCATTTTCATATTCAATTTTTCCTTATTTCCAATGGGTTTTAGAACGATATCCCAAAACTCCACTTCCAAATTCCATAACTTTAGTAATTGGGTTCCGATTTGGACGTGATATACCTTATTGAATTTGTGGTTGAATTTTCTAATAATCTACATTTAAATATTTCACTTAAAAGATGGTTTAATTTTTAACCCATTTTCATGTTCAATTTTTCCTTATTTCCAATGGGTTTCAGAACGATATCCCAAAACTCCACTTCCAAATTCCATAACTTTAGTAATTGGGTTCCGATTTGGACGTGATATACCTCATTGAATTTGTGGTTGAATTTTCTAATAATCTACATTTAAATATTTCACTTAAAAGATGGTTTAATTTTTAACCCATTTTCATGTTCAATTTTTCGTTATTTCCAATGGGTTTTAGAACGATACCCCAAAACTCCACTTCCAGATTCCATAACTTTAGTAATTGGGTTCCGATTTGGACGTGACATACCTCATTGAATTTGTGGTTGAATTTTCTAATAATTTACATTTAAATATTTCACTAAAAAGATGGTTTAATTTTTAACCCATTTTCATGTTCAATTTTTCCTTATTTCCAATGGGTTTCAGAACGATATCCCAAAACTCCACTTCCAAATTCCATAACTTTAGTAATTGGGTTCCGATTTGGACGTGATATACCTCATTGAATTTGTGGTTGAATTTTCTAATAATCTACATTTAAATATTTCACTTAAAAGATGGTTTAATTTTTAACCCATTTTCATGTTCAATTTTTCGTTATTTCCAATGGGTTTTAGAACGATACCCCAAAACTCCACTTCCAGATTCCATAACTTTAGTAATTGGGTTCCGATTTGGACGTGATATACCTCATTGAATTTGTGGTTGAATTTTCTAATAATCTACATTTAAATATTTCACTAAAAAGATGGTTCAATTTTTAAGCCATTTTCATGTTCAATTTTTCCTTATTTCCAATGGGTTTTAGAACGATATCCCAAAACTCCACTTCCAAATTCCATAACTTTAGTAATTGGGTTCCGATTTGGACGTGATATACCTTATTGAATTTGTGGTTGAATTTTCTAATAATCTACATTTAAATATTTCACTTAAAAGATGGTTTAATTTTTAACCCATTTTCATGTTCAATTTTTCCTTATTTCCAATGGGTTTCAGAATGATATCCCAAAACTCCACTTCCAAATTCCATAACTTTAGTAATTGGGTTCCGATTTGGACGTGACATACCTCATTGAATTTGTGGTTGAATTTGCTAATAATCTACATTTAAATATTTCACTAAAAAGATGGTTTAATTTTTAACCCATTTTCATGTTCAATTTTTCGTTATTTCCAATGGGTTTTAGAACGATACCCCAAAACTCCACTTCCAGATTCCATAACTTTAGTAATTGGGTTCCGATTTGGACGTGATATACCTTATTGAATTTGTGGTTGAATTTTCTAATAATCTACATTTAAATATTTCACTTAAAAGATGGTTTAATTTTTAACCCATTTTCATGTTCAATTTTTCCTTATTTCCAATGGGTTTCAGAACGATATCCCAAAACTCCACTTCCAAATTCCATAACTTTAGTAATTGGGTTCCGATTTGGACGTGATATACCTCATTGAATTTGTGGTTGAATTTTCTAATAATCTACATTTAAATATTTCACTTAAAAGATGGTTTAATTTTTAACCCATTTTCATGTTCAATTTTTCGTTATTTCCAATGGGTTTTAGAACGATACCCCAAAACTCCACTTCCAGATTCCATAACTTTAGTAATTGGGTTCCGATTTGGACGTGACATTTGTGGTTGAATTTTCTAATAATCTACATTTAAATATTTCACTAAAAAGATGGTTTAATTTTTAACCCATTTTCATGTTCAATTTTTCCTTATTTCCAATGGGTTTCAGAACGATATCCCAAAACTCCACTTCCAAATTCCATAACTTTAGTAATTCGGTTCCGATTTGGACGTGATATACCTCATTGAATTTGTGGTTGAATTTTCTAATAATCTACATTTAAATATTTCACTTAAAAGATGGTTTAATTTTTAACCCAGAACGATACCCCAAAACTCCACTTCCAGATTCCATAACTTTAGTAATTGGGTTCCGATTTGGACGTGATATACCTTATTGAATTTATGGTTGAATTTTCTAATAATCTACATTTAAATATTTCACTTAAAAGATGGTTTAATTTTTAACCCATTTTCATGTTCAATTTTTCCTTATTTCCAATGGGTTTCAGAACGATATCCCAAAACTCCACTTCCAAATTCCATAACTTTAGTAATTCGGTTCCGATATGGACGTGATATACCTCATTGAATTTGTGGTTGAATTTTCTAATAATCTACATTTAAATATTTCACTTAAAAGATGGTTTAATTTTTAACCCATTTTCATGTTCAATTTTTCCTTATTTCCAATGGGTTTTAGAACGATACCCCAAAACTCCACTTCCAGATTCCATAACTTTAGTAATTGGATTCCGATTTGGACGTGATATACCTCATTGAATTTGTGGTTGAATTTTCTAATAATCTACATTTAAATATTTCACTAAAAAGATGGTTCAATTTTTAACCCATTTTCATGTTCAATTTTTCCTTATTTCCAATGGGTTTTAGAACGATATTCCAAAACTCCACTTCCAAATTCCACAACTTTAGTAATTGGGTTCCGACTTGGACGTGATATACCTTATTGAATTTGTGGTTGAATTTTCTAATAATCTACATTTAAATATTTCACTTAAAAGATGGTTTAATTTTTAACCCAGAACGATACCCCAAAACTCCACTTCCAGATTCCATAACTTTAGTAATTGGGTTCCGATTTGGACGTGATATACCTTATTGAATTTATGGTTGAATTTTCTAATAATCTACATTTAAATATTTCACTTAAAAGATGGTTTAATTTTTAACCCATTTTCATGTTCAATTTTTCCTTATTTCCAATGGGTTTCAGAACGATATCCCAAAACTCCACTTCCAAATTCCATAACTTTAGTAATTCGGTTCCGATATGGACGTGATATACCTCATTGAATTTGTGGTTGAATTTTCTAATAATCTACATTTAAATATTTCACTTAAAAGATGGTTTAATTTTTAACCCATTTTCATGTTCAATTTTTCCTTATTTCCAATGGGTTTTAGAACGATACCCCAAAACTCCACTTCCAGATTCCATAACTTTAGTAATTGGATTCCGATTTGGACGTGATATACCTCATTGAATTTGTGGTTGAATTTTCTAATAATCTACATTTAAATATTTCACTAAAAAGATGGTTCAATTTTTAACCCATTTTCATGTTCAATTTTTCCTTATTTCCAATGGGTTTTAGAACGATATCCCAAAACTCCACTTCCAAATTCCACAACTTTAGTAATTGGGTTCCGACTTGGACGTGATATACCTTATTGAATTTGTGGTTGAATTTTCTAATAATCTACATTTAAATATTTCACTTAAAAGATGGTTTAATTTTTAACCCAGAACGATACCCCAAAACTCCACTTCCAGATTCCATAACTTTAGTAATTGGGTTCCGATTTGGACGTGATATACCTTATTGAATTTATGGTTGAATTTTCTAATAATCTACATTTAAATATTTCACTTAAAAGATGGTTTAATTTTTAACCCATTTTCATGTTCAATTTTTCCTTATTTCCAATGGGTTTCAGAACGATATCCCAAAACTCCACTTCCAAATTCCATAACTTTAGTAATTCGGTTCCGATATGGACGTGATATACCTCATTGAATTTGTGGTTGAATTTTCTAATAATCTACATTTAAATATTTCACTTAAAAGATGGTTTAATTTTTAACCCATTTTCATGTTCAATTTTTCGTTATTTCCAATGGGTTTTAGAACGATACCCCAAAACTCCACTTCCAGATTCCATAACTTTAGTAATTGGGTTCCGATTTGGACGTGACATACCTCATTGAATTTGTGGTTGAATTTTCTAATAATCTACATTTAAATATTTCACTAAAAAGATGGTTTAAT
Source organism: Drosophila subpulchrella (assembly GCF_014743375.2). Classification (NCBI taxonomy): domain Eukaryota; kingdom Metazoa; phylum Arthropoda; class Insecta; order Diptera; family Drosophilidae; genus Drosophila; species Drosophila subpulchrella. The sequence goes on along the minus strand of NC_050609.1, from coordinate 6,816,420 downwards.
TTTTAACCCATTTTCATGTTCAATTTTTCCTTATTTCCAATGGGTTTCAGAACGATATCCCAAAACTCCACTTCCAAATTCCATAACTTTAGTAATTGGGTTCCGATTTGGACGTGATATACCTCATTGAATTTGTGGTTGAATTTTCTAATAATCTACATTTAAATATTTCACTAAAAAGATGGTTCAATTTTTAACCCATTTTCATGTTCAATTTTTCCTTATTTCCAATGGGTTTTAGAACGATATCCCAAAACTCCACTTCCAAATTCCATAACTTTAGTAATTGGGTTCCGATTTGGACGTGATATACCTTATTGGATTTGTGGTTGAATTTTCTAATAATCTACATTTAAATATTTCACTTAAAAGATGGTTTAATTTTTAACCCATTTTCATGTTCAATTTTTCCTTATTTCCAATGGGTTTCAGAACGATATCCCAAAACTCCACTTCCAAATTCCATAACTTTAGTAATTGGGTTCCGATTTGGACGTGACATACCTCATTAAATTTGTGGTTGAATTTTCTAATAATCTACATTTAAATATTTCACTAAAAAGATGGTTTAATTTTTAACCCATTTTCATGTTCAATTTTTCGTTATTTCCAATGGGTTTTAGAACGATACCCCAAAACTCCACTTCCAGATTCCATAACTTTAGTAATTGGGTTCCGATTTGGACGTGATATACCTCATTGAATTTGTGGTTGAATTTTCTAATAATCTACATTTAAATATTTCACTTACAAGATGGTTTAATTTTTAACCCATTTTCATGTTCAATTTTTCGTTATTTCCAATGGGTTTTAGAACGATACCCCAAAACGGCACTTCCAGATTCTATAACTTTAGTAATTGGATTCCGATTCAGACGTGGGATACCTCTATGAATTTGTGCTTGAATTCTCTAAAAATCTACATTTAAATATTTCCCTTAAAAGATGGTTCAATTTTTAGCCCATTTTCATGATTGATTTTTCCTTATTTCCAATGGGTTTTAGAACGATATCCCAAAACTCCACTTCCAAATTCCATAACTTAAGTAATTCGGTTCCGATTTGGACGTGATATACCTCATTGAATTTGTGGTTGAATTTTCTAATAATCTACATTTAAATATTTCACTTAAAAGATGGTTTAATTTTTAACCCATTTTCATGTTCAATTTTTCGTTATTTCCAATGGGTTTTAGAACGATACCCCAAAACTCCACTTCCAGATTCCATAACTTTAGTAATTGGGTTCCGATTTGGACGTGACATACCTCATTGAATTTGTGGTTGAATTTTCTAATAATCTACATTTAAATATTTCACTTAAAAGATGGTTTAATTTTTAACCCATTTTCATGTTCAATTTTTCGTTATTTCCAATGGGTTTTAGAACGATACCCCAAAACTCCACTTCCAGATTCCATAACTTTAGTAATTGGGTTCCGATTTGGACGTGACATACCTCATTGAATTTGTGGTTGAATTTTCTAATAATCTACATTTAAATATTTCACTAAAAAGATGGTTTAATTTTTAACCCATTTTCATGTTCAATTTTTCGTTATTTCCAATGGGTTTTAGAACGATACCCCAAAACTCCACTTCCAGATTCCATAACTTTAGTAATTGGGTTCCGATTTGGACGTGACATACCTCATTGAATTTGTGGTTGAATTTTCTAATAATCTACATTTAAATATTTCACTAAAAAGATGGTTTAATTTTTAACCCATTTTCATGTTCAATTTTTCCTTATTTCCAATGGGTTTCAGAACGATACCCCAAAACTCCACTTCCAGATTCCATAACTTTAGTAATTGGGTTCCGATTTGGACGTGATATACCTTATTGAATTTGTGGTTGAATTTTCTAATAATCTACATTTAAATATTTCACTTAAAAGATGGTTTAATTTTTAACCCATTTTCATGTTCAATTTTTCCTTATTTCCAATGGGTTTCAGAACGATATCCCAAAACTCCACTTCCAAATTCCATAACTTTAGTAATTCGGTTCCGATTTGGACGTGATATACCTCATTGAATTTGTGGTTGAATTTTCTAATAATCTACATTTAAATATTTCACTTAAAAGATGGTTTAATTTTTAACCCATTTTCATGTTCAATTTTTCGTTATTTCCAATGGGTTTTAGAACGATACCCCAAAACTCCACTTCCAGATTCCATAACTTTAGTAATTGGGTTCCGATTTGGACGTGACATACCTCATTGAATTTGTGGTTGAATTTTCTAATAATCTACATTTAAATATTTCACTAAAAAGATGGTTTAATTTTTAACCCATTTTCATGTTCAATTTTTCCTTGTTTCCAATGGGTTTCAGAACGATATCCCAAAACTCCACTTCCAAATTCCATAACTTTAGTAATTGGGTTCCGATTTGGACGTGATATACCTCATTGAATTTGTGGTTGAATTTTCTAATAATCTACATTTAAATATTTCACTAAAAAGATGGTTCAATTTTTAACCCATTTTCATGTTCAATTTTTCCTTATTTCCAATGGGTTTTAGAACGATATCCCAAAACTCCACTTCCAAATTCCATAACTTTAGTAATTGGGTTCCGATTTGGACGTGATATACCTTATTGAATTTGTGGTTGAATTTTCTAATAATCTACATTTAAATATTTCACTTAAAAGATGGTTTAATTTTTAACCCATTTTCATGTTCAATTTTTCCTTATTTCCAATGGGTTTCAGAACGATATCCCAAAACTCCACTTCCAAATTCCATAACTTTAGTAATTGGGTTCCGATTTGGACGTGACATACCTCATTGAATTTGTGGTTGAATTTTCTAATAATCTACATTTAAATATTTCACTAAAAAGATGGTTTAATTTTTAACCCATTTTCATGTTCAATTTTTCGTTATTTCCAATGGGTTTTAGAACGATACCCCAAAACGGCACTTCCAGATTCTATAACTTTAGTAATTGGATTCCGATTCAGACGTGGGATACCTCTATGAATTTGTGCTTGAATTCTCTAAAAATCTACATTTAAATATTTCCCTTAAAAGATGGTTCAATTTTTAGCCCATTTTCATGATTGATTTTTCCTTATTTCAAATGGCTTTCAGATCGGGACCCCAAAGCCGCACTTCCGAATTCCATAACTTGAGTTATAGGATCCTGATTTGGACTTGAGATACCTCTACGAGTTCGTTGTTGAAATCTCTAAAAATCTACATTAAAATATATCTTTTCAACGGGGGACAAATTTTTTACCCATTTTCATGTTAATTCGGTTCTGGAAGATATATTTTAAGGATGTGGATTTCTTCAGATACTTTTAATTTCTTTTTAATTTTAAATAAAGGTTTTAAGATTTTTTACTTAATGATGGAACATTTTTTATTAAATTAAAGAAACTTACACTTCATTTTTTGTTTTTAAAGGCAAAACTAAAGATTCTATTTCCATGTTTTAAAGACGTGGTCTAGCTACTTCAAGCCACGTCAGCACTGTCTCTGCCAGAATGTCCGGCCAACGTAAAATGGCCAACCCTTCGCTGGGGGCCACTGCATAGGCCAGTTCGGAATTCAATTAGCAGTCGGATGGCCGAGTGGTTGCCCTGGTGAAACTCATAATGGCTTCGATTGAGCCCGGTGATTATTGCGATCGCTGGTTGGCTGACAGCTGCAGTCGCCGCGGTTGTAAGAGCCACTTCTCCGACTGACATTCATGGCAGCCATAAGAATGCCATCCAGTTTTACAGGCCCAAAGCTGGTTCGTTTGGGGGAGCAAGAGGTTGAGGAGGAGTGGGTGGGTGGATGTGCGAGGCGAGGTGGCTGCCAAAATGCCGAGAATGCCGTAAAAATGTTTTCCTTTTTTGCCAGCCTGTTCCTTTTGTCAGCAGTCGTCCTTTCGGCAGATGCTGAAATAATGATACCGGCGCCTGCGAAGCGAGCAATCAGCCCGCTTTTCGCATCTATGCCAAGGACATGTGGGCGGTGAGTGGGTGGGCTGTGGGCTGTGGGCGTGGCACCATTGTTTTGACTATAGCCACGTGTGTGTGTGTGTGTGTGCGAAATGCATGAAACAGCCGCTTCAATTTAGACATTTTCAACGTTTATTTTGCAACAGCTGCCTTAGGTCTACGCGGAACGAGAACTCTTAAAATGCGGAATTTATTATGCACTCCGCTCTTATAATTTGATATTTAAAGAAATCATTTTACTGCGAAATCCAGAGGATGCCGCTGTACTGACGCTGCTCCTGATGCTCCTGTTCGCTTATACAATTTAAAAATCGCGACGCTTTTTGTATGCAATGCAATTATTCTCCATTTACAATGCACTCAGCGCGAAGTAAGCAAACAAACAAACAACGGCTTGAATGGCTTGGCTTGGATGGTATGGTATGGGATGGGATGGTATGGTAGGGAGATTGGGAGGAGGGTGCACAAGCAGACAAGTAAATAAAATTGCAAATAAAGTAAAAATGTTGAAATGCCAAAGAAATGCACGGTACATATTTTACATTTATTCATTCGCTGATTCTGAATCTGCTTTAGCTTCTGCTGCTGTTGCTGCTGCTGCTCCTGCTGAACTCCCTCCCCATCCTCATCCTGGGACAAAAGCGACGATGGGCGGCATGTCCTCACGCCTGTCGCCTAGTCCTGGTAAGCCGAGCGTTAATAACAACGCTTATCTGCGGCATTAGGAGGATGCCAAGCAGCAGGCTCCCACCGAACCCAAGCCACCAAACAAAAACCCAGCGACTGCGACAAAAAATGATAATGAAAAAGTGAAATAAAAGCGCAGCGGCAGCGCCAACGGACAAGCAAACAAACAAACAGACGGCAAAAAAGAATGCGAAACAGGCAAACAACACAGCGCGGAGCTGAACAACCGAACAACCAAACAACTGAACAACTGAACTGCCCGGGGTTGAAGGAGGAGCACATAATTTAAGCTGCCGTTGCCTTAGCAATTGCTGCTGCCGCCGCTTTTGCTTCTGCTTTTGCTATGCTTTTGCTGCCTGCATCGCTGCCGGCGTGACAACTTCAACTGACAGCCGCAGAGCAGAGCCATCATCCATTATCAGCAGTTGGCCATCTTAAAGTGCAGCAGAAACAACAGCGATGCTAAAAAAGGGGGAGCCGACTTTTATATACCTCATTTTTAAAGGAAATTATTTAGAAAAAAATTAACTAATAATATTAGCTGTTCGTTGACTTCAACTAAATAAACAAAACGTGTAAAAATATTTTCTGAATTTAATAATAGAGAGTATCAGATAATCCCAAGAATTTTTAAACCACTTATAAATGTGCCTAAGAGTAGGCAACAATTTATTTTAAAAGTCAAGGAATTCATTCCCAAATAATACCTTCTTTTTTCACTGCCTACTTTTAGACACCTAGTGATTAGTGATTTATTTGCCGCCTGCCTAAATACTTTTATTCAAAAATTAAACTAAATTGTAAGCCAAATTAAAAATTATGATCTGAGCTTTAAAAAGGCTTACGAAAATAAAGGAAATACCTAACCCTTTTTGGACTTTTAGTTCTTTAAAATTTAGAAGCCAAAGAGCTTGCACTGCGAGCCTAATAAATTTAATTTTGCCAACCTAATAGGTTAAGTGTATACGTCCGCGATACACCCTGCAAAATCCCCCATTTTCCGTGGTAATACTCCAGCGTCCCGCACAGGAAGCGAATGGGAAAAAAGGCAGAGCGGACAACGGGTGGGCCACAACAATTGCAGCGACGGCAACAGCGACACAAAATGTTGCGATGGCATTGTTTTAATGCATTTGGAGCAGCAACAGCAGCAAAAACAGAGAGCAGCATAAAAAGGAGCCTGAGGATGCGGGCGCAGGATCCCGCGACGATGCCCGATGGCAATGGCCATCCATCCATCCGTGGCGTATACGCACTGTGGGCCACATTACGTATACGCACTACTGCTGCTGCTGCTGCTGCTGGTACGCCGATGGCCCCGAGGAGTCCTTAACTGTGAACGTCACGTAGTATCGCTTATTGCTGTCCAACTTTTCCGCGGGCAGTGAAATTAGCTGTTTGTTCTTTCCGTGCGACAATTCCAGCGCCACCTTGTGATTGCAGCGGTTACCGCTCGCGCTGCCACCCGTACCGCCACCCGTACCGCCGCCCGCCGCTCGTCCGCTGGAGGCGCGACCGCTGGTCAGGATTTTGGGCAGGAAGAAACTGCTCACGCTGCCGGTCTTCTTGTACGGTCCAAAGCCGAACTTTGGCATCGTGTGATGATTCATCATGGGTACTGCAATGCAAAAAGAGCCGTTGACAAAGCATTAGATTAATGATGGGTATACAAGGGATTCCCAAAACCGTGACAGGTGCGTCCTGCAGGTGCGACACTCAGCTGAATTGCATGGGTGGATAAGAACTAATGAGTAAATGGAGCAGTCTGGATTAAGAGCCTTCTCTCCAGGGGATTACTGGATACTTCCAGCAGCAAAATAACCCAGCATAAACAAGGGCACGTTGATGGTGGAGAATGAATGGCTATGGAGCAGCACAAATGAATGCGTTTTTAATTTGGCATAAGCCAACTGAACGCATCCTTTTGAGAGGCAGCTCCAGCTTCAAGTTTCGCACTGAAGATGTAATAAAAAAGTTGAAAGCCAGAAAAGCCTGGGTCGAGAATTTTTATTTTTAATTTGCCCCGCACTGAATAAACTGCTCGTAATTAGGATTTATATTTTTATGGCCCGCAGCTGCCGAGGAGATGCTTTGAATTCGAGTGTCCGCTCGTCCCACGCTTGACCCACTGCCCCGCCCGAAAGACGGCGAAAGTGTTGCCAGCCCAGTGTTGGACGGGCGATTTGACTCTTTGGCTCTTTTGGCCAAAGCCAAAGCCTGTCTGGTGCCATTTTTCACGCTTGCACAGAGCCGCTTAAAGCCCTCGAGCAATCGGGGCAGCAAGGCGCGGCACACAAAAAAAAAGGTTTGTCCAAAAAAAAGTTCTTACTATTTAAATAATTTATTAAAGCTGTTAATTCCATACTTTTTTGACAAGAAAAAAATAAGCCGATTATAAAGTGCATTTTTTTTTCCTTATCCCTTAAGTATGTTTGACAAGTCAAACATGTTTTTATCAACCTGAAATTATTACTAATCCTCAACCGTATAAAAAATATACAAAACAATTGAAATTTATAAAAATACTCGCGGAACAAATTTTTGTTTACAAAGAACTTTTTTTAAATGCCAGAAAAAAGACCAGGATGTGTTATAGATATATTTATATCAATTTTAATTGACGGACTTCAAATTAATTGACGGAAAAATGGTATATACTTCTAACAAAGATTCACCAACATTACCTTAAAAATATATTAAAATGTCTACCCAAAATTTATAAATACATTAAAAAAAGAAATAAAAATCAGTCCATCTAAAACTGAGGTAACCCTAAAACGTTAAATAAAAAAAAAGTGAGAGAGATCCTTTAAATAAATAAAATGTTATTGTTGATTTTCTAATAAGCTGATTTTTCGTTTAAGGGGAATTCCTGTAGCACTCGAAATTGTTTTCAGTGTGCTCCCTGAAGAGATTACTTACTGTAAGCGGCGCAGGGTATTCCCGTGTAGGCATGGGCCGCATGAAGACATCGGTGCGTCTTGGTGGTGCACTGCAGCGCCTTCTCGTAGGCATTGTAATCCGGACTCAGCCGGCGCTCCGCCTGCGAAATGGGATAAAACCGGATGAGCCACTTTGAGGAGCGGCGTCACTTAATCATGGTCCTTACCTCCTCGTACACCTCGTTGATGTTCTGGAAGTTGTTGGTGCCCGGTCGCTGGAGTCCCTTGAGCGTCTCGTAGAGGAAGAGCTCGAAGTTCTTGAACGTGTACTCGCTGAAGTTGTAGCGCCTGAGTCGCGTTCCCGTTTCGCCGCCCAAAAGGACGCAGGACTTGTGGTAGTCATCTACTGCCCGCTTTACCAGGACCGCCTCATTCAATTTACTGGACCGAATCTGCAGCGATTTAAGCTCCAGGAGATGCTGGAAGATCTTGCGTTCCATATAATATCTGTGGGGATGTATGATATCATAAACCAAAGAAGATAGAGAAAAGAGCAGATTTCCTTTGTCCCTATCATCTGCGAAATAAGTTTGCCAGGGCCTTGCAAAATAAATGTTAGCAAATGTACGTAAATTGTCATTTTGATATTTCGCGAGTCAAACAAAGACCCTGTTCCCTGCTGTTTCCGCTCACAAAAAGGACCTCCTTTCTGCCTCCACTCCCAGCTACAAGCGCAATAAAAGGCATCATGTTATTAAAATTTCAAAAAATACTAAAGTGCGTACGCGGAAAAAATTCTATTAATAATTGAGAATGGCCCAAAGAAAGGAAGCCAGTCAAATTAAAGCCGCCAACGGCACCCTCTGAGCCATAAAATGTTATTAGAAATTTTATTAAAAATTAAGGAAATAGGGCTTTAAGCGGTTTAAGGATGAGGATGAGGATATGCATCTCGGTGACCCTTCAAAGTTGCTCCCTTAACTCAGCTGCGGGCCAGCGACTCTTCTAAATCAACGAATGACGTCCGAGCCTTTTGCTTTCTGCTTGTGCTTTCTGCTTTTTGCTGAGCAGAAGCAGAAGCAGAAGCAGCAGCTGCAGCAGTGGAGGTGCATTCACCGAAAAAACTAAGCAAATTTGTCGAGGGCACTTGGTGTGCAAAAAAGCCGGGCTGGTGCGGCGTTTTTCGAAAATTGTTTACCCAGGAGAAGGAGACCGCTTGACACTGCTCGCCACTTGGCTGCGCAGCGCGAAATTATGCAAAACAATTTGACTTTGAAACAAAAGTTCATTGCTCGTGGGATGGATGCTAGCCGGATAGATGGATGGATGGATGGAGGGTCGCAGCTAGAGAGGCAGGTAATAAATAGGTAAGAATCCTTGAGAGCCAAAAGCTGCGTAATAAATTGGCCAAGGGGCCAAGAAGGAATCCCGCAGCGCGACTTCAAAGCGGTCCATCGTTCTTCCGCTTGTTTTGCTGCCCCACCAGTGGTCATCTTTATCATCATGGCCCTCCTTATCGCGGCTACGACCATCTTACCATCGTCATCATCATGGCCATCATCACCATCACTTGTTTGCCGAAGCGCTTTTCAATTTTACGCCTCGCTTTTGGCTCCATTCGGTTGCGCTTGAGTTCTTTGCAAGTCTTTCGCTTTGTGCAAATACTTTTTGCAATACTGTCCTTGGCATATTTCCTCCTTTTTTTTCCTGCGAGCCACCACCCACCCACCGCCCACTTTTCACTACTGCTACTGATTTCCGTTTCCGCTCTACGTTCGCCTAGTACAACTTTCATTTCATTTTCTTGTGCGCGTTGATTTTGTGTGGCACATTTTTCCACTGCCAACGCTTGCAGCGACCCACTGAGTGACAGGCCACCCAACCACCTTGGAAACCACCCAACCACCTAGCCACCACCCACCTCTTCCTGTTTGCGACACAAATGTGACAGGCAAAAAGTGCACGCAGCGCCAAAGTGGATGAAGTGGAAAACCCGCCGGCGGCAAAGTCAGCACCACCATCACCGGCAGTGAGTAGGCGCAGTTTTCACTTTTCCCCAGCGCTGACAACGACAACAAAATGCAAAGAAATTAAGCGCTGCACAAGTTGCAACAACGACGAGTCCCGCCCGCCGGCAATTTGTGCCGCACAAGCAACACAAAAGCTCTGGGAGAACCTTTTGCCAAGTGTTAATGGCTGGGCCAGAAACACCCAGAGAATCGTGTCCTGCATACCTGCATTCCTATACCTATCTAGTACTTCCTGGAAAATCGATGGCCTCCAAAAGTGTTGACAAAGTCGCACACCCCCAAAGAATTCGCGAAAAGTCTGCGGCCATCGAAAACTTTACCGCTTCATTTTTCATTACGGCTATATTTCTGAGCCAGTGCTTCAAAGTTGGCCAAGTGGTTGTCTGAATTTGCCGGGAAAAACCCAGAAGACCCAGAAAACCAAGATGCTAGGTTAAGGCTTAAACTAATCGCTCAAAGTTAAATGAATTTTGGTATAAACACTATCAGTATCAGCATTTTAAAGTCGGTCAACAAATATGGCTAATCCCGTCACGCAGGACCACAAAAAAAAAGGAAAATCAAGCCCAAGGACAACAGATAAACTTGGGGTCGGAATGAAAAACGAAATCCAAATATTTAACAACGTCAATTACGTGAGCGCACATTATAAATCCCAAATCTCACCTGTGCTGCTGGGACACCCCAACTCGTAAGTTATTTGTTTAATTTATGCGTCAGATAAAATTTTAATCTCTTCGGAGCCAAAACGAGGAAACAAAAATAAAATAAAGTTGCCCGGATCCGGGTCCACCGGTGTGAAAGCGTGCGAATGCAAAAATAAAATGAGAAAATGCGAAATAAAATAAAGTCTCTATTTACACACTTTTCATGGTATTTTCCTGGTCGACACCCCCTGAAAACTTCCACTCCGCAAAAAGTATTCGACTGGGAGCTATGGATTCACTTTTAAAATTTTTTTTTGCATTTATTTTTACTTTGCCGGGTGAATTCTATTTGGATTCTGCCCCACACCAAAGCCGTCGAGCGTATATTCTTCGGGAATTAATTGACTCACCCCCGTCGACTTGTTGAGGAACTTGTTCGGAAAGTTGCTGAGCAAGACACTTGTTTGACTTTCGGTTTTGCGTACATTGCGTATACGCCGCGTATTTGTCGAAACCTTAACATGGCGCAATCTCGCCTCTGGTTTCTGCTGGCTTCTTCTGCCTTCTGCTGGTTTTGGCATCCAGCTCCTCTTCCTTTGGCTTATGCAAACAGCCGAGTTAAATATTTTCATTAGTCAAGTGGAAAGAATTATTTATGAAATGCGCTCGCCGGCCGGAGAATTCGCTTCTGTTTTCGTTACGTTATTGTTTTGTTTTGTTTTTCTTTGTCGGTGAATGTTTGCAAATTTATTCATGGGCTACAAGGCAGATTAGCAAAATTAATAAAAGTCAGCTTACGCTTTTTAATTAAGTTTTGCGGGCCCCGGCTTATGCAAATACCATAAATAAATACAATTGACTTTTAAGTTTGAGCAACAGCTTAGGGCCATCGATCCGCGCGTTTCACCAGCAAAGAATGACAAAATTAAATTAGAGCCACACGAGGTTTCCACTTTCCATTTGCTAGTGTGAGTTCATGGGGATGGGATTTTGCCGGGGGGAAAATCCGCCGGGGGGGCACAAAAGGATTTCCCGGAAACAAGCCGGCAAACGAAGAGCGAACACAAATGGTAATCGTCCCTGCCTTCGAGGACCTCTAAAAATGCCCTCGCTAATCTGCACTAATTCCATTTACAATTAGCATTAGCGAGTTGTAAACGGAGCCAAAGACTTTGCTTTCAGACAGCGAGTACGACTGCCTGCTTGCGGCTAATTTTCATATTTTGTTCAAGTTTCTGCATAAACAAAATATCCCACCGCAGGTGGGCAGCCATCCCGTCCCCCGTTTTCACCACTTTCTCTTTGCCACTTTCACCCCCTCTGGATTCTGTGCAGCTAATTAAAATGCGCAACTCTTTGCCGGAAATGAGCATTTCGGCTAATGACAAGCGAGGTTTGCCAGCGGACGAGATTTTCGGGACATTCGAGGGCAGTGGAATAAATCAGCCAGGATATTAGGGAAGTGCTGGACTTGACCTAATTATAAGTTACGTTTCTGAGCATTTCATTTGGTAATTAAGAGCACAAATGGCGAGTAGAATAATAAGTTGTCACCAATAAATGTGTCAAATAGAGACCACTGCCCACCTGTTGTCCTCGCAGTTAATCCTTGAGGCTTCATAGTTCATGCTCAAGTACACGGTAAATGAACATTAATGCCGCGTTTATTGCCTTTAACCGCATTATAATAATTTTAAAGCGCTCCTTTTTATGGCGAACGGAAGCTGGGCAATTTATTTGCTGACCAGCGCAACAATGGAGCAACCGCCAGCAAAAAAAAAAAAAGAAAAAACAGAGTAGCCAAGAAAAGAAATGAGAAATGCCGTCCAGGCTATTAAATCCCTGGCTAAATTAACTTTAAGGCGGCCGGCTTCGTCCAGTTTGATTACATTAAGGGGATACCGCAACTGCGGAGCTGAAGTGCGCGCGTGATATAATGCGAGGAGGTTCAGTGGCAGTGGGACATTCAAGTTGATTAAAATCAAGCATCAAGTAAATAAATCTACGGCCAAAAAGGCAGCGTCGTTGGCGCCACTAACTGCCTGGAGATTAATTTAAATGAATGAATCCCGCCATCAACTCTCCGGGGCTCGCAACTCCCCACAATCACGGCCAATCTGTCCCGCTTCCTCGAGCACGGGGGAAAATCGGATAATTTATAAGTTTACCATAGCCATTTGCATAAATCGATTTTTTACATATTTTCCAGGAATTTTGTAAATCAAAAAGGGGACACATTTCGCAGACTTAATGTAAAATTGCATCATGTTTGTAGCTGCTAGCCAAAGGCTTTAAAAAAGTTGACACAGAAATCAAGTTTTTAAATGCTTTATAATGCTGTCAAAAAGTATGCAATAAAACGGAATGGTTTCATCAGGCTTTTGGGTCTTACATTTATTGTAGCATACTTTTAAACTTAATTTTATATGATTTTAAGACTAGGGCATTTGGTGGCATGATTTTAACAATATATACGCTTTCCCTTTAGATCTCTGCTGGCTAAAATCCTTTAACAGGATGGCACAGAAATCACTAGAATTTTGAAAATACTTGTTATGTCAATGTATTAGGTCCCCTTTTGAAAGGAATTCATTGGACTACTGTATTCACAGTATGCAGTTGCATACTTTTAGATGTCTTTATAAATCATTTTAGGACCCAAGTGATTCCTGTGACCTTTTTGAATACATTTTTATTTTTCCCCCAGTGTACTCACCTCCTTATGTTGCGCTGTATGGACCTGGTCACAGCACCCATGTCGCAGGCTCCCTTATCGCCAGGCTTACGATTCTCCATCCTGCTGCTGCAGGAGCGTCCATCCAAAGTGGCGTAGATGGGCCGACGCGGCATGTGCGCAGTGTGGGCAGACCGCAGAGTGGGTATCTTGCTGCGCTCCGCCCGAGGACTAGGCTCAAAGCCTGAGTCCTGATCCTTGGTGGTGGCCAAAGCCATGTTGCTGCCATCGCGTGAGTCCTGAGTGTTTTTCCAGTTGCTGCGCGTTTTGTTGCCGCTGCGCACGCGCTTTTTAAGCCGCCGTTTCCTTCCATTACCCATGCCCTCCGGTGTGTCATCTGCAATGGATCCTCCAGCTGCTGCTGATCCACCCAATCCTCCTGTCCCTGCTCCAGAACTCCCAACACCATGTCGATTTCCGCTGCTGAGAAAGCGACGCAAGGCACTATCATGCTCTGGATCCATACCATCCCTATCATCATCATCGTACTCATCATCGTACTCCTCATACTCATACTCCATCTTCTCCAGCTCCGAGGCACTGGGCAGCTGGACCGCAGATGCCCCTTCGGTCACCACCTGAAAGACTTGATTGCCCGCCTGGTCGTAGTCGACCTTGCGACCAGGTCTCTTACCATTTTCATCTAGGGAGTCATCGCTTTTCAGCACATGGAAGCTCGATTTCCGCTCGGTGGCTGGCTCATCGGATGCTGAAGCTGGAGGATTGGAATTCGGATTGGGAACTGGGTCATCGTCCGCCGAATCGGAGGCCAGGAGTGTGAAGGAGCGCCTTGTCTCCTGTTCTCTTTGCGGTGGCTCCTTCGGCTGGGAGGTGGGCGTTTGGGCTGTGGATGGGCGTGGCTGTGGTGCGGTTGGCGGCTTTTTCGGCTCTGCAGGGGGAGCGGTGGGTGGAGGAGTGGGTTGCGGAGTGGGTGTTGGACTAGGATTGCTATTTGGTTTCGGTTTGGCTTCAGCCTGCTCAATCTGCTCGGTTTTTTTGCCATCAGAAGGTGGCTCTGAAGCCACAGATTCAACCCCTTCGGCAGTGTTGGCATTTGGCTGTGGTTTCTCTCCGCCAGCCTCCTCTTTTGGGGGTGGTGGGGGCGTGGCAGGCTTAGGGGGTGGTACCGCAGAGGGGGTTGGAGGCTTTGAGGATTCCATAGCAACCTCTGCAGGTTTTTCCATTTCAGGTTCTTCACTATCTTTGGGAAGCTCTTTCTCCTCTGGCTTTTCCTCACTGAAGGAACTCTTGGACTCGCTGCTCAACGCAGTGGCTGCTATCTTGATCACCTGCTCCACCTCCTTGGACACCAACTGGGTTTCCTCTTCACTCAGCTGCAGCTTGACTTCCTCCTTACCATTTTCCTCTACAGCTGGTTGCTCCTCGGACGATTTGGAAGTCTGATTCTCCTCGGCATCATGATGGACATCAACCTGTGTAATCACCGACTTGGCCGCCTCCTGTTCTTCATCTGTTAGCTCCACTGCATGGGACTCCTCCACCAGAAGACTGTCCATTGGAGCGGATATCTCGCTCTTGGCGCTTTGGGTTGGTGACTTGATGAAGGTGCCTTCCTTGGTTGGCGAAGATGGGGGTGGCTCCTTTGCACTGGAGTTACCACCCTGATGATCCCCATTAACGGTCAGTGGTTTCCTGGAACCCTTTTCCGGCGAAGAGTTGACTGTATGATTCTCCTCCTCGCTATCTTCCCGGTTTTTTGACTTTCTGGAGGATGTGGAACGCTTGCGGGAAACCACTCGATCCTTTTGACGCTTGTGGTAGCAACAGTTCTCGCAGGAGTCCTCCTCATCGTCCTCCTCCTCCCACTCACTGGAACTGGCGTACCGCTCGCGTGATTTCCTCCTCCGAATCTCGATGTTGCTCTTGGAGCGGCAGATCTCACTGCATCGCTCGTGCTTGGACTCGCCACAACTGCTGGTCCGCCTCCTCAGTTGCCTCCTCTTGTGTCGCCGGCAAACGTGCCTCAATCGCTGCTCCTTGCGGTAAGTCTGCTCCGAGCAGCTGCAGTCGCCAGGATCGGGATCCTCCGTCTTACCATTACCATTACCATTCCCATTATCAGAATCGGAGCGCTTTAGGTAAACCACATACTTCTTAGAGCTGCGCAGATCATGCAGTTCCTCCTTCTCCACATACTTCAGAGGTCTCACCATATCCGTGGCATTGGTTTCATGGAAGGGATTCCCAGCCCTTCTGCTGGACAATCTTACTTTATTGGCCGGTTGACCCCCATTGGCCTGAAGGAACTTGGCCGTGGAGCGATGACCTCTTTGCAAAGCTCCATCTAGTGGAGTTAGGACCAATCCTCTGGAATTCCTATACACGGCATTCACATCTGCTCCGTAATCCAGTAGAAGTTTACACATATCCGTGTAATCATTAGCAGCCGCAATGTGCAGAAGGCTACGTCCATCATTGCTAGTGGTGTTCACCTGTTTGGGGCGTTGGTTGAGGAGCCACTCCAGGAGCTCCCTTCTGCCAGAGGCGGCGGCCTCGTGGAGCGGCAGATCCCCTTTGGCATTGCGCAGCCAAAGATTTGCACCGCGCTCCTTTAGCAACTTCAAGGTCTCAAATTGTCCTTTGGAGCACCCGCAATGGGCTGGTGTGCGTCCCTTGCGATCCTGGCGATTGGGATCCGCCTCCAGGTCCAACAATCTAGCTGTGGCATCTGCGTGACCCAAAGTTACGGCATAATGCAGGGCTGTGCAGCCATTGGAGTCGATAAGATCAGTGGGGGCACCACAAAGGCCTATTAGAGTGTCAATGCATTCGGTGTGTCCTCGGGAACCAGCACAATGCAAGGCAGTGAGGCCATCCCTGAAAGGAATAGGATATTGATATATTGTGTATGGTTAACAGAGGTTATATAAAGAACCCACTTGTCCGAGGACTCCACTCTGGCACCCGCTTTAACCAGGGCAATCACTGCCTTCGCTGATCCTGCGGAGGCGGCCCAAAGAAGCGGCTGTCGTCCATCCTTGTCCTGGACATCGACACTGCTCTGGGGATGGGACAGCAAGATGCCCAGGATCTCCAAGGAGAGCCTCGAACTGGTGCTGGAACTGGCCTGCTGCTTGCTATCGTGACTGGCTCCGCACATCTGGGCGGCATAGTGCAGCGGAGTCCCTCCATTGGCGTCCGGCTTGGCCACACTTGCTCCTGCCGCCAGGACCGCTCGCAAGGACTCCACCTCACCGCAAACTGAAATGGATTCATAAATTATATAAATTAAATTATATTTTGTATTAATTAAAGCATATTACTAATTTGCATTCATGTTTTTTATTAATCTACTTAAAACTAAATTGATTCCTCTATCACCCTCAGCCAGCACAAATTAATCATATTAAATAGTTAATCACAGTACACTTCAATTAATTAAAATTTTTCTAGACCATTTGTACACAACTTGTATGGCCTTAATTGATTGGAAAGTGCTTGCGGTCCTAAACAAATAGTTGATATAATATTTGTAAATGTAATTAATTCCTCTCTCTATTTAGCTGGTTTAATGTAAACAAAACTATAGATTAAATAAAAATTGTTTGCTCTTAGATGACCAATAAAAAGAAGTTATTAAATCAATAAAATTGTACAAAAAACAGGACTACAGTGGCTAAAGTGATTATTAGACATCGGATTAATAAAACGTACTCTAGAAACCTATTCTTAACATTCGATTCTGGGTAAGCCCTAATTGTACATAAATTGTTTTTATGTAATCATTGGTAACTTTAACAATATATAAATTTTTTTAAATTTATAAAAATGTTTAAGCAAACTTCGAGTGTAAGGAATGCTCTTCTATAAATAATCCGTTGTCTGTTAATCAAAAACTTAAAGATCAATTAGTTTGCAATAGGAACTACAAATAATATCCATTTCATCTCTTAAAATATTTCCTTTTTTGTGGGATAGAATGATTTTTGTTGGAGAAGCTTTACTGTACTGATTCTCATCTGCACACTCACCCGTGGCCCAGTGCACCACCGAGTGGCCCTCGTTGTCCACCGCATTCACGTCCGCCTTGTTGGCCAGCAGTAGGTTGACCATGGCCAGGTTGCCCTGGATGACGGCCAGGTGGAGCGGGGTGAAGCCATCCTCGTCCGCCGACTCCAGCAGCTCGGGGGCTGCGATCGCGATGCTGGCGGCCGCCACGAGGTCCTTGCTCCGATCGACGTCCTGCGCGGCACAATAGTGCAGCGCGTTGCGATGACTTCGGTCCCGCTGCCGCAGCAATTGGGGCTACAAAAAAAAATACGAGAAAAATCCAGTTAAAAGAGGGGTCAAAAATTAATTACTTTGCCCGCCGGAAAATTATGGGCAGGCGATTGCACCTGCTGAGTTGAGGCCGCAGCCGATTAATAAACTAATTAAAATGCCATTTGCATATTGCATCAATTTGCATCACGCGGACATACCAGCCCCGCCCACTGCCGCCGCCTACGGGCAGCGTTTGATGGATCGCGTAATTCTCACAGTCTCCGGCTTAATTGCCAGCAAATATTTTGGTGAAATTATATGGTAAATGCCATGTATATATATCGAGTGGAGTGTAGTGTTGTTTATTTATTGGTGGTTGTTTCGATGGGTTGTCAGCCGGCCTTTTGTGCGTGTGTCGAGTGGCTGATTGGCGGGGCGAAAGCAATTACTTTTTCCAAACGCATCACACCTCCGGCTGGACATTAAATGCAAAACAAGCCGGCCGGCCAATTAATAATTTAACATATTCTCGCGTTAATCATGCAGAAATTGTTGCAAACAGTGAGAGAGAAATGGAAAAACAAGCGTGGAAAAATGGCCTTTTGCGGACGGCTGTTGGTCAGTAACTAAAGCAACACGAGCGCAGGTAAACAAACGGAAAGCGTCGCCTGGAAAGGTCCTGCCAAAGGTCCTGGCTGGAAGGGTTGCCAACCGTCGCCGTTGTCCTGGGCAACGTGGTGAGTTGCCAGGGCAGGTGTGGCAATTGGTAGTTGACTCACCAGATTATCGCTGGCATTTTTGGCGCGCAAAACAATATCGAACTCCAGCGGCGAGGCGAACATGCTTCGTCCTGCCAGGCGCAGGACCTCCTCCTCCTCCTCCTTTTCCTTCTCCTTCTGCCTTTTGCGCCAAAGGATTTTGGAAGGAGCGACGAGCGTGGAGCGTGTCAAAACATGTCAAGTGCACAAAAAATACTGTCGCCGCCGCCGAAAAGTATGCTAAAACTTTGCCCGCTTCTGCCAGGAATTCGCAATGCGACGACAGCGACGTCAACGGCGACTGAGGCAGCGGCAGCGACGTCAGCGGCATCACGCAAATGTGAAAGTGAAAACGTTGGCAAATCGTCGGCCAACAGGGCGGATGATGGTTGTGGGGTATGGCCAGGACTCATAGTCCTAGTCCATGGGCGCCGCTTATTAGGCTTCGCAACTAACTTTTCTTGCGGCATAGTTTGTGCTAATTTCCTGCTGCTCCCACACCTCTTTATTTTCCGCCTATCTGCCCACTCACTCAGAAAAATCAGAACCCCCTTTGACAAGACACTAATTAAGGGTCCTACAAAGGTTCTTTAAACTTTTTTATGACTTTTCAGAGAACTATTAAGCTTGTAAAAAATCCTTGTAAAATTTTCTAACTTCTACGTTTAAATTTGTCAGCAAAAACTATTCAGCTTTTTAGTAATCCATATAATATAACATTTTTCGAGGAATAACAGTCCAATTAGTCACCAACTTTACACAAAAACATTGGCAAACATGGTAATTTTTTATTATTTTTTGTTGACAATTTCACCCTCTTCACATTTTTATGCAAAAATAATCGAAAAAAATGTTGGAATTCGAATCGATTGTGAATTTTATTTCGATTTTAACGAGGTAAGACATTTTATGTATGTTCAATACATCTTTTGTATTGTTTTTGTCAAAAAATTCGTGATTTTAACATTAAATAGGAAATATGAAAAATTAAAATTTTTATGTTTAAATGGAATTTGATATGTATTTTTTTACAAGCGAGGTACTACATTCTGTCCAGTATTTCTCTTTATTTAGGTAAATTCTGAAGTTTACTCTGTCAAAAATTGGGGTCATGATATATTAATGTTTTAAGTAACTTATCTCAGATCTGTATATTTTATTCCCGGTGCATTTAGTGTTTATCTTGTCAGTATGCCTGAGTGATTGACTGTGTTGCTTTTCTAACCAACATTCAATTTTTACAAACAGTTCGGGCACGCTGCCCTTCTATTTATAACGCTAGAAGAATATCGCGTGACTGTCTTAAACTGTCGTGAGCGAAGTGGAGGCCACCTTTCTCCTTTCCCCTCTCACCTGTCCCCCCTCCGAGGCCCCAGGAAGTCCCCAATTTATTGCACATTTTAGTATGAGTCAAACAAGAGTTCAATAGCTGTAGAAGAAAGTAAGCCAAAACTCTTGTGGCAAGAACAACAAAAGGCGAGAGTGGAAAGTAAACTTTGACTATTAGGCATTTGCGTGTTGCATGGGCGCACTTGAGGGGGATACTTTGAGCCCAGAAAGTGCTTCTTGTGGCAGCAAAAGGATTCCCAGAGTTTCAACAGGTGTGATTCGTTGGAAAAACCCCAAAAAGTTAATTTCACCCAAGTTAAATATTTAATGTTTCACTTAATTTACAGTTTGCTCTGGAATATGGTGCGAATTTTTTCGCCTTTATCGCTGTGGTATTTCCATATTTCTTTGTTGATTGAATCGAATTTGAGCTGCGGCTACGTTTCCCTTTTGTTTGCCAGCAAAAACTTTCTGCTGCAATGGGGGAAAATGTTTACAATGAATGATTTTTATTTGCTGCTTCCGTTATCTTTGGCCAGCTTTTTCAGCTTTTCTGCTGGTCTGAGTTGCTGTTTGTTTCTTACGCTGCCGTCCGGATTATGAATAATTCAAATAAACTGAAATGATTCCTAAAAACTTTGACAGCCTGGGCTGGCTACAATAGGGGGTAAAAATAAGGATAGCAGAAAAAAAACAAATTCAAAAAAGGACCTCAGGATGGGGCAGTGTTGCTCTGGCTGCTTTGTTATTATTATGATGATGATGCTTGGTGTGATTGTTGCCGTATTCCATTCGCCCTCGCCCAACATCATCATCAGCCACCACCCACTGACCGCTTCTGTTGGTGTCATGCAAATTTGCATTCAACTTTCTACATTCACCCGACACAAAATGAAATGCGATAATCAAATACGACCAACAACAATGCGCTCAAAAGGCAGCAACAGCAGCACCAGCTGGCCCCCTCCAATAACCCCCCTCCACTGCTCTTGGCCAGATAAAACTTTGGCACTGCCAGTTAGCCAGTCCAACAGTCAAACAACCCACCAGTCCAGTTGGCCCACCAGTGCGATTGCCATCGCCATTCGAGTTCCTGTTTATGCCATTTTAATAGTTCTTTAAACAAATAAAACGTGCCTGGGCCACATAAAAATGGGGTCACAACGGGAAAAATGTCTCGAGTTTCAGAGGTTCTTAAAAAGGGTTATAAAATCGAAACAAAAGTCTTATAGACCATGCCTAATTCTAACAAATATTCATTAAGTAGTAAATAAGCAACCCAAAAATCACTTCAACCATTAAGCTTCTAATATAAGAAATATATTATTTTGTAACAATAGAACAGGTTAGTAAAAATATTATAAGTTTTAGAGATACTAGAACAGCACTTTGGCTCAGACTTTTTAAGAAAAGACATATAGATATATACATATAAGCCAAATATGGCAAATATGTGCAGTTGGTTAGGATAAATGTGACAATTGTGCTGGCCATTTCGGCGTTCCCCTGAGGGATACCATGGAGCCAAATCATGGGAAGCTACAAAGTCATATAGACAGCATTACCTGTTCTAGAATGTGACTGAAAATATTCATTAAACAATTATTTGTTAAAAATATTTTTAATGGGAAAATTAAGTAAAAATGTTAAACTAGACACGAACAACAGCCGTGTGTCATAACTTTAAGTTCTAAGAAAAATGTCAATCAACGTTCAAGTCATAAATTAAACCATTAATGACTGATGAAAAAAGTGTTGTTAGTCGTAATAAATACACTGTCCTTACAACGATTTCTAATTAGATAGAATCTAAAATTCCAGAAACGCAGTCTACAGAACGATTCGGAATAGTCACACACGTGTTTTTTTATAACTTCGATCGCATATCAACAGAAGCAATTTAGTATGGACATTTTACAACATTCTTGGCCAATGCTTTTGATTTTGGTTGTCTGGCTGTGCTTGGCCTCACATGCAATGGGTTCAACCGTTCTCGATATTGGTCCTAGTTGTGGGAACAAAACCTTAACCGTTAACTCCCGCTGCCGAAATAGGGCCTAATCAAGTTCAAAGGCGTTTATAAAAGTACTTGTTCAAAATGTAATTGTATTTAATTAAATGTAATGTATTTAATTAATATATTTAACACAATGTTTGCCTTTTATTAATATCGATAGGAAACTACCCTATCACTTTATTTGTTATAGATATTTTATTCAAACTATTTTATTCGTTGAAAACTTCATCAAATAAATAAGCTTTATAATAAAATACCTATGTAAATTAAACCCTTCTCCCTTTGATGACTTATAAAATTATGTAACATTTATTTATTCAGTAATATAACAATGCGCAGAATTAACTCCACAACTCCCCGGTAATAAATGAGGAAAAAATCGCCAGCTAGTCCATCTGGTTTTGTTTATCTCACTTTTAGTTTCGTCAGATTAATGGCAAATGAGCTGCAAGCCAACACAAAAGGTGCACATTAAAAAGCACGAGTCAGGATTTATGGCAGCCGTCCGGCAAAAAAGCTAAAAAGCAGTCCGCAGCAACAGTTAGGCTGGTGAAGACATAAAATTTCGAATTTTACGATTTCTCATCTCGAACCCAGCCAACTCATCCTTGGGATATAGATACATATATGCACGTGTTCTGACCTGGGCCTTTAAGAGCTCCCGGAAATGCCGAAACGAAACGAAACGACAACTAAACTTAAAACTTCCTTTGGGTTTTTTACACCCAGCAGCCGGCATACAGGGCTTAAGGGGCCAACAGATTTATAAGCCAACAGTTCGTCTGAATGAAAGCCCCGAACAGAAACAGAGGAAAACAATTTGCGTTGCTCTCGAAAAACAGATATAAAGATATCAAATATTCGACCACTTCCTCCTGCTGCTGCTCGGCATTTGCATAACTGAAGCGACAACTGTCGACGTTGTCGTTGAAGTCAAAGGACGAATCGCCAGGACCCACAGGATCTGCTCGAAATCAGAGCCTCCAACTGAAGTGTGTGGTCAGCAGTCGCGTTGTGGCCGGGCTTATTATTCATATATCGTAGGCCATTAGCATAACAATGAGTTGGAGACGGAGATGGAAGTATGGTCACAGAAGTCATAGGATGTGTTCTACTCCTTTGATTCACGAGCATGGAATGTAGGCGTGCATGACGCATACGCCGTGTGGCACCCGCACCCTGTACCCAAGTTGTAAGGGGTTTTATGGCCAGGAAGTGCGTACAAATATAAATAAAGCATAAATAATAATGAAAGACGACGCAGCCGCCACAAGAAGAACAGCAGGCACACAGTTACATGATAATGCATAAAAAATAAAATACATGCATGGCCTGAAAGCCATGAAAGGGCACAAATGGCAACTGGCATCTCGTAGGAGCCTCGGGTATCTCAGGATATTCCGGGGAGGAACCGAGAATTCGACTTAACGCTTCGTTGGGCAGCACATCCGCCATAATTATGTGTGACGCGTCGGGAGAATGGCACATTAAAAGGCTGGGAGTACTGAACACCACCATGGGAGCCCAGCATGTCTTCCAGCAGGATAACCCCTGGATAAGCCCGGAGTGCGCCCAAATACCGGAAACTCTTTTGTAGGCGCCTCGAGGTCGCCCGTGTCTGTGGTCGCTTAAGATGTCAAGTGACCACAGGGCATAGAAGCCACCGCACCGGAGACCCCAGACCCCAGACCCCAGAATCCAGACCCCAGACTCCAGACACCAACAGCCACAGTCCCACTCAATGGCAAATTTATGCGGACAATGTGCCATTCATATGTTAATCACATTTGCCCGGCCCCTCAAGATGTATTTTAATTAACGTGAGCGGCAAAGTGCGCAGGTAGCAACTGCTCGGATCCAGGGGCGAGTGCTGAAAATGTTCCAAGGGGTTTTCATTGCATCATTAAAATGTTTAAAATCTTTCAGATTGCGGTACTATATTTTTAACGACTTGGAATATATAAGAGAAAATGTGGTTGGGTTAAGTTTAAAAACGAAAGAAAGTATTTTTGTGGTACATTAATTTGCTAAAAAGTATTGATATGGTCACACTAAAATTTTTGGTTTTTTAAAAACACAGTGTCTAGAACTGCATTTAAATAAATGTTCTCGTATTAAAGTTTATTGTTGCATACTTTAAGACCGTTCATTTTTAAATCATTTTAAAATTCTTCGTAATGTTTTTAAGGTATCCGTTGGTATATTAGAAGTTTAAAGTGGATTTTTCCCTCTAAATAATTATTTCCTTAAGTGCATATATCACAACCTGAAAACATAGTATGCCCCCTTAATATGCATACTCATTTTCAGCAGAGTCTCCACTCAGATCGCTCTGGGTTAAGACTGTAAACGTTTTGATTTCAGAAACCCCCAGTGTTCGCCACTGTTTGGATCTCAAACAAGAAACGGCAGCAGTAGCTCTATATATGGATAGTAGGCGCATAAGTAGGCGTGGCAGTGTCTCAAGCCGCCAGACGCCTCCGCAGCAACTATAATTTGCATGCTCGACAGACAAAGCTTAACTGCTGCTCAGGCAGGTGAATATACGGGGTTGGGGGAACTCAGGGGAGTAAGGATGATTCTGCTCTCTAACTGTTGTTGTGGCACCTTTTATACTTCTAATTAGTGCCACGTTGGCGGCTGCAGCAACAATGGCGGTTGTCTGCGTGCACTGCAGTTGGCTGGAATCGGGGCCTTTGTTGCGGCATCTCTACTTTCTCTATCCGTAACCCTTTTCCTCTGCTGTCCCCCACTCTCTCCGTCCACAGCCCACCTGCTGATCCTTGAGGAAGCGTTTCACTGTGCAGCATTCTTAAGTAGTTTTGGCAATTATTTACAGCTACTTTGGCTCAGGCCCCCCGTTTTCTCATCCGCTTTGGCCTGAACTCATCAAAAGGTTTGCCGCACGGATTATTATTATGCCATGTGCCGGGGATCCGGGTTCCTGGATGCTGTATGCCGGAGCCCAGAATCCTGAGCACAGAATACTGCTAGCTGTACTCCCAGCGCTGTGTAGTTAAACTTTCGCATAGTTTTTATGCCGTGCAACGGATTAACAACAACGGCAAACTTTCATTTTGATCTACAAACTTTTCCGGCGGTTGGAGGTGCTGTGAACGCACCAAAACTCCCCACCTTCAATCTCATACCCAGGTGGCAGAATGTTTGCTAAACATCAAGAGCAATTTCCCCACTTTAACGGCAATTCAATTCCGGGTACATGGCTCATGCATACTTTAGAGAGCCGAACCCCAGCTGAACTTGGGAAATATGAGGTATGGTTGGGTATAAGAGCCATGTCCATGTCGCCTGCATAATTCATTGGCCAAGTTGTAAGTTGTAAGTCATGGCTCAAGTTTTCTCTAAATCGAATTAACTTGGAAAATATTTTAGTAACTCGCAGAGAACTCCACACCCACCGTGGGTCAATTAAAAATTATGCACAACCCGGTCCCGCATTCCGAGTAATTTCCGCAACACAAAACTTTCTGATCCCTGACCCCAAAATCCCAGCCAGCCAGCCAGGACTTCCCCTACCCTTCGTCCTCTTCGCAAAGGACCAACTGTGCACCGAAGCGCATTAAAATTAGTAACAAGCTATGCTCATTTGTGTCAACTTTGACTGTCATTATGCACTCAGAGCAAATATTGTTGGATGCCGAGGCAAAAGTTTTGGATGCCCTCTCATACCGCTCATGTGATTAGCCCGCCGGGCGCTTCCTTGAGCAAAAATGTTGCAGGAATGGCAGTAGCAGTAGCAGGAGGATACAAATTCATACACGGATATCCTATGTGCTTCAACTCCTGTTGGACTGCAACTTCGGGCTGGCCAACTGGGCAACTTCTGGCCAGGAAGTCATCTCGAGAGCCAAACAGTAGTAGTGGGCTTCTATGGCAAGACAAATTTCTACGATTTCAGTAATTAATTTGCCAATGCAAACTTTGGTCAGTTCGGCTCAGTTCTCAGTTCTCAGCTCAGTGGGAGAGTCATCCTCGTCATAGTCCGTCTGCTATTTCTGGTGGCTTCTAATTAATTGGACAGCTGTAGGGCTAAGCCGTCGCATATGGTCGAAAGTTCGAGGTCCAGCCAATTGGAAATGGGTTTTTGTGCTCAATTAGCCCGTTTTGGCCAACTTCTGATGATGACCGTAACCGAAACCGAAAACCTCAAACCCGCTCACTTTTGCCATTAATTTAACTCGTTGGCCCCGCTGACTTTTATTTGGACATTTGTTGGGCCTCGCAGCCTAATTAATTGTGTTCGGACATGCAAAACTGTCGAAATCGCATGCAAATGTCGAGGGTTCAGCTTTTGGCCAAAATAAAATATTTCGATCCAATCAGAGTGGGTTCATTGGGGGATTGGGGGTTTGACCTTTGGCGCTGATTGCATTCCACTTGCGCCCTTCCATTCCCCACCTGACTTTCGCCAAACAGCCGAGCGATTAATTAAAAATTCAAATGACTGCGACTGAAGTTAAATAGATACCGATTGAAGTAATCTGAATGTCAGCGGCAAAAGCAAAGGCAAATCAAATGAAATGAAAGAACGATTGAACAGCCAGAGCTACTCGCTCTGAATAAACGAGGCAGGGGAGAAATGGTAGAAAACTGGGTGAAATGCAAACTTTTTCGACGTCATTTTTAATGAATTTTCAACAAAATGTGCCAAACGTGTTGCAGTTCCGCTGGGAGGGGTTGGAAAAAATCGCAATTAAAATTACCAAGCCGTGGCCGGGCGAAAGGCACCGGAAAAGGATCCGGGATCCGATTGCATCGGAGTCCTCCACTCCTTTCGCCCACTTCGCCCAAATTGATAATAATTTGCACGTTGATTGAGCGGCAAACGGCGAAAGAAAGCGAAAAATTGGGGGAAAGAAAGTGCTATGAACGAGCGTAATTATAAAATGCCGACCGAAGGTCAATCAATTGAAGCTAATTAAAAAATGTACAGAGTGGAAGCTAAAATTTTTTCTAAACAGTTGGTGCTTCAATATTAAAGGTAGGGGCGCAAAGTAAGGCGATCTGAATTCTAAATTAATTTTCAACGACAACTTTCCAGCACTCCCAGGACCGCACAAAATCCCATTCGCCTGTCCCACAGGTCCAGCATACCCTGGAAAAACGGTTGGAAATGGGGAATAACCGACGAAGCTTTTCATATCGTTTTTAAAGACAAGAAGTATACAAATATTTTATAGAAATTTCTTGTTTTAATATTTTTAACAGATGTGCCCAAAAGTATGCAAAAATGTATATTTTGCATTTTTTTTAACGACGGATGTTAATTTTCTACAGCATACTTTTAGACACTTTGTTAGATGATGTTAAAAATGGTTTATATAATGAACACCTGCCAGCTATAATATTTTTAAATTTAAGACTATAAACAAATATTATTAAATTTATTTTTATTTTAACACTCGCTGTAAGGGTCATCAACTCCGTTGATCATTCCCCCACGAAGTAGCCCACTTGTTTTGTTATTATATTATTTGCAACAAACAAAAGCATCTCTTGCGGCTCTCGGTCGGCTAAAATCAACTTCTGCAGCTGACTTTTGAGCGAAAACTTTTGCTTAAAGCTGTAAAAGTGAAGAGGGGCCCATGGTTAGGAGTTCGAAAGAGGGGAGCGGAGTGACTAACCAAGGAGCAACTACGAAGGACCAGGACGGGACCCAGCAGCGCCGCAAATCTTAAGTGAAAATAAATAATTCACACCTGCAGCAATCTGAGGGATGGCAGCCAGCGGCCCACTCACACACACACACACAGCCTAAGATAGACATACAATTACCAACTTGCGGTGTAAAACTTCAGTTTCGAACTCTCGGCTAAATTGCGGTTTAAAGTCGAAGGCAGGGGCTATAAAGTATAGAGCAACAACAACTGACCCCGATGCGAAGGTGGCACAATTACGCCATTAACATTAACTAAAGGCGGGCCCAGAGCAGCTCGGGGAATTCACAACGAGAAGACACAGCAACAATGCCTGGGAGCCAAAAAGTTTTATTTTCTAAGAAATTAAGACTTAATTGGTAAAAACAGCAGCAGCAGCGGCAGCAGCGCAGTCAGACAATAGAGACGAGAGCCCAAGATATTGAGGGGTGGCTGGAAAAACCAACATCAATGAAAAGTTTAAGCAAAACAATAGCAGGCGAGTAAACAACGTCGATGAATGTTGCTTGAGTGCTCTCAAAAAGCCGAGAAGCCACCAGCGTTGTGTACAAGAGCCAGTGTCCCTGTATATAAATCTATATATCTCCACCAAATATATATATATATATATATGTGAAACGTGTGTAGAGGAAGCTTTCTCCCCAGCTCGGCAATAGTTGTTACTCATACGCCATGTTGAACACAGCAATAAATCGAAAACACAGAAATCCAATAAAGAGCAAGCATATAGTTCAAGAGGTCCTCCAGACCATAAGCGCAATTAAAATATATCCACAAAAATATCGTGGCGCTAAGCAAACAGAAATAACAACTAAAGGGCGACAAAGCCAAGAGGAGCTGTTTAATTATTCTATGACAAAAGCAAAAATGAAAATGGGAGAAGAAAAGACGACTGTTGGCCAGAGAAGACGGTAAATTAAAGACATTAAAAGTTTTAATAGCTTAGGCGGCCTTATCAAGGCTGCGGAAAATCTGAGACACAGACATGCAGAGACAAGACAAATTAAAATATGTCTTAGAGGCACAAGATATAACAGAATAAACAACAAGAACAGCAATGAGAACAACAATATAGCCGCAACTGAACATTAATAATATCAGTCAGCGACTGGCGACGTAATTATATACAGATTTACTGAACTTTCTGGGGAATCGGAATCACAATTACCTTGAACCGTGAGGAGCGAGATTTCTTTTTTCTAAAAATACAAGTACGCCCATTCATTTGCATAAGCAATGCTGCTCACTCACATTACGCATACGCCTCGATGCCCCCCGAGTTGAAAAGCAATTTTTGTGCTTTTCAGCTGGGCAACCGAAAATGCGAAATGTGGTCATGTTGATGTTACAGTTTATGAGGCTCATAAAGTACGCGACCCAAAGTAAGTAATAATAGCCCGGCATTTGCCATATTTCACAGGCAAATAAACTGCTCGGGGGGGAGGGCTGAGAATTTTGCTACCAAGGTTAGGCAGCAGAAATGTCATTTGGCTATGTAATTGCGAGTAAGCTGACAGAAGGAGTCGGTGGAAAATTTACAGGGGCCTCATCTAAGTATTTGCGCAAAAAGTCGCTGTCGAACTCTGTGTGTGCGCAATACTCAATGCCAGGCAATTTCACATCAAATTTGGCGTCAATATCAATTACCAGGACGAAAGGCACGCCAACGGGCCGGAAATGAAGGCATTTGTCAGGGCTCACAATGGCTGGCATATAATTGCAAAACTAGCAACATGACAATCTGAAAGGGGAAAAAGAGAAGGGTGATTTCGAAGGACATGACCAGGCTCCTTTGGCAGGCCTTGAAAATTTATCTGCGTTCAATTAAAAACTTTTCAAATTTCAATTAAATGTGAAATTGGCATATTTAGGCGCTTGATGGACGAGCAGGACGATTGAAACGGAATCAAATGATGGTCCTGATGGGAGAAAAGCAGGAAAGTAGAAAAGGAGCAGCAGAAGAAGGACCAACCATTTAGCATTCACCATTCGGCCGGCATAACTAAGCTTGGGGGATTATTTTGTCAATTTTAAATGTCCTGCCATTTACAGCATTCAAATTCAACTCGCCTTTGTTGTGCTGGCGCCCCAGCCTGTTGTAGAAATGTTTATGAAGCAATTAGGGGCTCTGAACTGTGAACAATGCGCCGAAATGACTGCAACGGAAATTTAAGGACCCCCAAAAACACCCAGAAACCTCGGAAGGGTAAGGGTACCGGGTCTTCCGTTTCTGGCTTTAAGCATTTGTGTCGGCTCATCGTGACTGCAGAAAGATTGGAATCTTTGCTACGCCTCTGCCTGATTTGGGCCTTTATTCCTGGCCCCAAAAAAGACGACTGGCTTTGTTTTTTGGGATCCGAGGAGCCAAAGAGGCGCGGACCTGGAAGAAGTCAACTTGTCATGCTTGGACCGCCTCGGCTTAGCCATTATCCTTTTTGGTAGCTGCTGGCAAGACCTGTTCCCTTACACAATTGCAGTTGGCTTGTTTTCGCTTTGGCCTGAACACGTGTTATAAGTCGCCAAACTATACTACGCTGGTTAGTTTCTGTTATTGCACTTAGAAATTAAGTGTGGTAAAAAAAAGTATTTAGGACTTCTACATTTCCTTAAATATAAATGTTTAAGCCATTATAATAATAAGAGTTATTCCCAAAACTCAAATCAATAAATTTGTTCACAATTAAAACGCATGAAGATGTATGGACAACTGTCGGCTGTGTTAAAAACATAAAAAATATGTTCTTTAAAAATTAAATTATTTGTATTCTTTAAAAATGTCATATAATTTGTATTGTTGAAATGTTTACCCTAATAATATTCAAAATAAAAATAGTTTTAAGATTAAAGTTCTTAAAGGGCTTTACAAAACATAATATTTCTTACTAAAAAAATATTTTATAAGTTTAACCAAGTTAAAAAATTAAACAGTTAACAATCTAAAATTAAATTAAACTTTGTAAAACAAAAGCCATAAATCATTTTTCTAAAGAGGAAAATGACTTGTAAAATGACTTGACATATTTTGTTAGTTAATTGAAGTAAACTCATTTAAAAGGTTTGCAAAATATTTTTAAAATTAAAATCATCATAAAAGAAGGTTTATACTTAAGTATTCTTTCAGAGTGTACTGCCGTCTTACCTTTTCGCGCATTTGGGCGAGCACTTGGACAATGTCGCCCCGCTGACAGGCATACATAAGACTGGTGCAACCTTCGGCGAGACGCTTTTTGGCGGAGGAGGTGGAGGAGGAGGAGGCGGGGACCGACTGTGAATGTGACACCGTTAGCTGGCCGGGATCTGGATGTGGATGATGTGGGTCTGGCCATGGAGCTGGCTCTGTTTCTGGCACGTCCACTGCAGCTTCCGCTGCCGCATCCGTGTCCGCATCCTGGCTGCTGCCCGGCATAGCAATGACTTTGTCTGCTGGTTTTTGCTGCTGCCTTTTCTGCTGCCTCCTCTCCTGCTTTTGCTCCTGGCCTTCCTGGTTGATGGGATGATGTTGCTTCTGCAACTGGTCGGCGCGTGTCCTTCGCGGCAGCGGACTCTCGAACTGCAATTGCTTTTTCGCGGCCTTCAGACGAGGCGGTTTGGCCGGCCCCGTCACGCGCTTCACTTCCGCTTTCGGACGCTTCTGCATCCTCTAATGCGGTTAGTATCTGACCTGCTTTTTGTCCTTTTTCCCCGTCCTCACCACTTTTCACCCTTTACCCTCCTTGTGTTTGTCTTTGTTGTCACTGGAAGGAGATTTTTCACTCATTTTACGCCGCTTTGATGCATTTTTTTTGCCGTTTAATGAATGGGCCACCCGGTTGCCTATGTATAATTAAACACTAATTTGTTTGCTCACAACTGGCTTGGTTAAGGGCTTCTCTGATGCGGGTCCTTCTTACCGCCGATAGTTTGCGGTTGCCGTTGACAGTTTCGCTAGTTCAAAGTAAACACATCGCGGTGCTTTTAAGCGGAAACGGAAGTGCGGAGTGCGAGTGTGGTGGTGAGTCGGTGTGTCATCGGTGTATGTGTGTGTTGCTTTCAGTCGAACGCCTTTTAAACTTTCAACGGGCGAACGCAAAGGCAACATCCGCGGCTATGTCCTCGTCAATAATTAATTTCGGTTTTTATCAAAGAGTGAGCAACGCACACACACACACATGTGATGACTGGGGAATAGGTTGGTTGATGCTTGGCAAAAACAGCGAAACAGACAGCTAGAAAGCTAGGGATATAAACCCACCACCCCACCCCCCCTTGTTGACAGGACCTCAGCGCTCGCGTTGCCCGCTAAAGTATGCCATGAAAAATTCACCGTCTCTGTGTCTCTGCATTTGATTTAAATTTCCCTTTTCACACATAAGCGCCGCACATTTCACGCGATATCAAAGTGAATTTGGCTGTTAAATCGCTTGGAAAATAGTTTTCGAAAAACGCCACCGCAGGCGAAACGGAAATTCCTTGCTTATTTTTAGCCACAAATAATAATCATGTGAATGCGTTTCGCCACGTTTTCGAGCTGCTCAAGCTCAAGCCAAATCCGCGTGCGAATAAAAACTGTGGAAATCTGCGAAAACCTATCGAGCTGATTGCAACTCGAAATTAAATTATATAAACACAAGAGCGAATTCGAATTGGATTGGGATTGGGATTGGTATTGTAACTGGCATTCGTTATTTGGTATTCGGTATTAAAGGAGTGGGAGTGGAAAGGCTCATTGATGGCGATTGCCGGGCATTAAGCTCGATTCGTTTGTTGCCTTTCAGGCGATTTCTCCGCCTTCCTCGGATTTACATTTCATTTTGCTGCCATTTTCAAGGCTCTGCTGGTGATGATTTTGGCAAGGTTTACGAGGCGTTGAACATACCAGGCGGAACCGGCTGAGAGCCACGGCCAGACGACAGGCGTCGGGCTTTTAATAAATTAATAATAAAAAAGAGACAAGACGCCGCGCGCAGCAGTTGGCCGGGAAGTGCAATAAAATTTAACTTTTCCCCATCTCCCGGTTTGAAGTTTGAGCTCCATTAGCTGGCGGAGCGGAGAATGAAAGTCCACAGCCAAAAAATAATTGGTCAATAGCCCATATTCAATTTTAAAAATGATAAAAGTACCTTTTTTTGATCAGCCATGGTAACCCATAGTTAAAAAAAATACTATTTAATTTTAAATAAACAAATTCTACTTGGACTCCGTTTCATATTTTTATGACAATGAATCATAGATCATGATCATAGAATTTCCAACTTATTTTAATACTATTTTTAAATTAATATTTTTATATTGAAAATTTTTTAATATAATTTAGTTTTTACCAGTGTAAAAGCGAAAATAACGATCCAACTTTTTGGGCAATCGAGAAAATTTGAAAATTGAGTGGCATCCGGTGGCTTGGTAAGTGAAAATGGCATGGCCCAAATAATGCAAGTGGTCTAAATCGAAATGCTTCAAGGGCAATCGCTGTGTTTTAGTAGGCCAAACTGTGGGCTAAATCGCATTATTCCAAAACGGCAATTAAACCCAAACAGCATGTGTGTGTGTGTGACCCCTGGTGTGTCCTGCATAGAAATGTGGATATGAGCATCATAATCATTAAACCGTTTTATAGTATGGTGTCGCCATAATTATTCTATTATTAAGTACCAAAACATTTGTCATGCCAGGCAGGCCAGGAATAGCTCGCATATTTGTAGTAGCTGCTGCTGCTGCTGTTGCAGCTGTTTATAAATGATTAAACCTGGCCAACTCGAAATGGTCCCCGGGCGTTGGTCAGTGGTCCTCGGTCTTCGGTCCTCGGTCCTTGGTCCTTGGTATCCTTGTGGCCTCACACAACGTCTGTGATTGTGCGGCGTATATATGTGTATACTGTACATATATGTGTACATCCGCCTTGCTGTTAAACGCAAACTTAGCCGCTTGGCAAATAAACATTTTAGCAAATTTACTGCCAACTGACAGCTGTCAGCTTTATAACCACCATCAAACAATGGCTATGGGCTGTGCGGGGTGGCAAGTGGAGAATGGCAAGTGGATGTGGCAGTGGAAGTGGGATTCTGGCTGCGAGGTGTGCATATACCGCAGCACTATTTGCCAGGTGAGCGAGAATCCTGCGACAACTAAGCACACACACAGACAAAATAAGGCCCACACACACAGACAGGGAAGGGGGAACGGCTAAAGTAGCTAAGGACTTGCACACACATACGCGAGAGGATGCGAGAGGACAGGCAGCCAGGCATCTCTGCCCACTTAACACTTCATTGAAAAACCACTTGGAAAGCCACTCCACCCACGAGGGTAGAAAAGGGAGCAGGAGGGACACTCAGGAAAATAACTTGAAAAGTTTAAATACCATTGTTGCATAAGTATTTAAAATGGCCTCTCCAAGTAGATATACAAAATGTATTACTGATGCATAAAAAGGTCCTGTCAAAATCGAATCAAATCACCGGAGTATTCCAATACGTTCTACTATAAAATACAAAAAAAAACCAAACCCTTATCATAATATTTCGAATTTCCAAAGATGTAAGCCCGAATAAAATATCATATATATTTTAAGGCACCTGTATTGTTACAGTATTATAAACCTAAAGAAAACTTAAAGTCCCCGTTAAAAAATGGAAGCGTATCATTCCATTTGAACTTCCAACAATTTTTCCTCTTAATTATCAAAACATCATTTTAGTTCAGATAACGCTTCCCTTTTTGAGTCACCTGTTTTATTAAAAGTTATAAAAATGCTATTATAAAATTGAAACCGATTCATCAAGACTAAACTCTTCTATTTGGGCTTTCAAAATACTTTCTTTAAGATTTCTTAATTTTTTTCCCAGTATATTCCGCTACAATCGAGAAAATAAACTGTTTGCTCTGGATGGGAATTCGAGGCAGTATCTTTTTGTGTTTGGAAGTCCTGTCCCTGGGCCAGTTCAAGCCACCTGGCGATCCTGGCTTGACTTTGACATTCCGCAGGTTAATCGCGAGAGAACGGGCCAAAAGCATAGCCCGGCCAATTCCGCTCCGGCTCAAAGCATTCCGCAATGAAAAGCTGGCCGAGAGCACGAGCGTGCGCGCACTGCCCACTGCAGGCGTGCATATAGCATATATATATACTATATAAGGTATACAAAAAAAAAATCCACAAGTACGGGTTGTTGATACAAAAATGAAAACACAAACACACACAGAGAGACACGGAAAATGCTTGACATTTTCGCATAGCTCAGAAATTTGTTACTGCCGTTGCGGTGCCTTTGAGCTGCTGTCGGGAGCAGATTTGTTTCACTTCTGGCATGCCGGTTTATTACACAAATTTGCACAAATTTATATTAAGCGGAGAGCGAGTGGCACTGGACATGGACGCCACCAGGCGGCACCGCTGGAATCTCCAACACAACTGGCTCGCATGTGAGTGGGCGGGCAGGTGGACGAGGTGGCTTAGGTAGCTCAGGTCAGGTGGCCCAGTTGGGCGGTGGTCGGTGGTGGTCGGCAGTCGGTGCATGCTCCGTGTTATTGTGGTGGCCAACCAGGTTGCCATGACAGCCAAAATGGCCACTTGCTGGCTGATGGCTCATGGCTCATGGCTCACAGCTCATGGCTCATGCGTTCGAGCTTAATGCCTTCACCACTTGCGTGTCTGACTGGTCCAATCAGCAGGTGAAGTTTACAAAAGTTCGGTGGCATAATTGGGTTGATTCCCTCACCATTTATTGGTTTTCGATTCGGCAATCATGGCCAACTGAGGGAAATGTCTATGTATACAATAGTGGCACAGTGGCCAACCCATCGATTTAGTTGTTACCGCTTGTAGTTGCTGGGCAAATTGAAATGGCCAAGTGTCAGTTGCATGAAATGCACTTAGCTGCCAAAACAAAGGACTTAACTGCTGACACCGAGGGTTAAACGTTTAAATTTCAATTAAGCCAAAAGCCCCACACGCCTGGCAACACACACAAAAACACACTCACATGCGGATACGGATAAGGACTCATCCCCATCGGCACTCAGCAGCCCCAGCCAACGTTACAGCTCATAAATTTCTTGACTTGTGTCAGGATGTGTTAGTTTGGCCGACATTCCACTCGTCCTGGCAGCGAAAGCCAGAAAAAAATAAACTTCCCTTTCCAGTCGTCGGGGGCCCGTCAAAGGCAGCCAGTGGTAGTACTAACTGGTAGTAACCGGAGGGGTTCCAGTTTTCAGCAGACGGAGCTGCTGGCGCATCCGAGGAGAGCATCCCAAGAAACCCCTGCTAAGGCGGCCAGTCACTTAAATGCCCCAGAAATAAACTGAAGCTGCACACAGTGTGCTCAAGTTAAGACAACTTTTGGCAGCTGCATTTGAACACTTTCAAAGGGCCAAAGCAAGAAGCGAACTCGGCATGCCCTTCATCAGCTGATTGGCAAGGGATTTGGGTGAGTATAGGATAAGGACATAATCTACATCAAATAATTTTTTGTAAAATCTTCAAGATATATAAATCAAATATCTATCATTTCTTTTTATATAATAATGATACATAAGGTGCAATAAACACCCAATTAAGGATGTCCAATATTTTTTTAATTCCTAAGGTAAAACAAAAAATCCATGACTTACAAATTTTGGAATCACTACTTAGATATAATAAGTCATAGCCTAATAGGTCTAATGACCTTACTATACATACTTATTTTCTTTCCTATCGATTTAATTTTTCTGTAATTTTTCTAGGTGTCGAAAGTCTGTTCATTGAATTACTAGAAAACATTTAAAAATATATTAATATTAGTTTAAGCTCACCTTCCGAAGTTCTCTTTCTTTATCCTTAAGAAACATAGTCATAAGTTATTTAAATAAATGCTAGATAAAACCTATACCTTATTATACAATTTAAGACAAACTTGGTTAGCTTTTAAAAGTTTCCCCTCTGATTTCCAGAACCAAATTCGGCAACTTTAGAATTCCGCCGGTTGTGTCCACCTGCAGATTGCATCAGCCTCTTTTTTGGGCATGCTCGAGGCGTGGCAGAGAGCGCAGAACCCTTAATTAAAGTGGGTCTTCAGCCGGAATGTTGGATTCCCTGGCTTCTAGTCCTGGAAGAGGTTCACCTCAACCCATTCCGTGTGCGGCGTGATTATCTGGCTGCCCACCTGCCATCGCCTTGCCCACATATGTATGCGTGCTGTGGCTTATGCATTTATGCGACTGAACTTGGCAGCTCATTGTGGACCCTTGTACTGCCACTCGTACTCGTGCTCGTACTTCTGGCCGGGCTTTGTGTACTTGTTGATGATGTTCTTGCCGAGCTGCTCCATTTGCATGCCCAGGAACAGGAGCAGTAGCAGGACCAGAAACAGGAGCAGAGGCAGGACCAAGAACATAAGCCACCCGCATGGCCGACCTAGTGAGAAGTCTCCATTTGTTTGTTTGCCCTGGCCATCTGAACTGCTAAACGAGTGGGGCCAACTGCCGGTTCTGCTGGGACCTTAGACGGGTTTTCCCAAGAACTGGAGCGCCTCTGCCGGGGCTGTCAAGTTGTCAGTTGTTGGGCTCACGAACAGAGCCAGCTATGACTGGGTGGATGACTTAAAAGCCCTGACAGGTGCACTCAGGCACGCACTTGCCGCATGCATACTCATACTCATACTCGCATACCCGCTACTTTGTTGTGCTAATCCTATTGGCACGGTGTTGGTGTTGGCGAACTCCATCGGATACATTGTTGCCCCAGCCGGAGCAACACATGCCCCATTAATACCTACACGAACAGAAAAAAAAGGTGCTTATCGGGGGGCCATGAAATTCTCTTTAAATCAAGTTACAGGTGAAAATGAGGACTGAAGGGTGGTCTTAAAAATTTAACTAACGCTTTAAAAAATGTTGTTTGCCTTGCCAGAGAGATTTAAATTTATAAAATCAAAATATATTCGATCATAAGGTTTATTTTTTAAATTTCTCTGAAAAATATTGCTTGTAAGACTTAAATCTATAGAGATTTCAGTGACGTAACAATTAAGTATGAGTAAATTAATTTCGATTTTAAACCTTGATATTTGTTCTTGAATTTTTAATTTACTATTACGTAACTAAATCAAAAACCAACAAAAAACTAAAATATAGTAACTTATTTGCAAAAAAATCCTTATGCTATAATCTATTGCAAGATTTAATATATTATTACACCATCAAAAGGCTTCCTGCTCTTTCACTGTAAAGCCGTAAATCACCTGCCTGCAATGGAGTTTTTAATACGTCTATCTAACTGGTGCACATTAATTGTCTCAAACTAGCCACACAATGGGTTCGGGGCAGCAAACACAGGCAACAGACTCCTTTTCCTTTTGCCCCTAATTGAAATCGATAAGTGGCGTGTCTTAATTAATACAAAGGAGGGTGCCCAGTGCCGGCAGCTTAAAGATTAATTATCCATTATATGCACACATCCTGATTGGGCCACACCAATCACCTGTCCTGTTCCCAGCGAACTGCATTCCCCAGTCAATGGCAAGTGCTGAATTCACTTAATTGCCGACACCTTTTCAGTGCCGCTGGCCAACTCCGAGTTCGATGTGTGTGTATAGCCTGTATCCTGCATTCGTCTTCCTTTGGCGACACAATTAATTCGTCCTGCCAGGCATTGCAGTTTAATTTTTATTTCATTAACGTAACATCAGCACCCCGAACCCCAAACCATACCCAATACCAATCCCAAGCCCAATCCCGAACCCAACCACATCAAGGGCGTCCGTGCATCGCTAAGCGGCTTTGTCTCATTATCTCCCAGGTGCACGTAGTACATATGCGTTGTGGGTGGCAAATTGCGAGCAAATTAAGTGTTTCAATTCCGTTGAGATTTCCATTTCACGAAGAGTTGCCCCAACCATTCTGTGAAACCCAGGATACGCAGGCTGCGAATCCTTTCTGCGGGCTGGTTTATAGTGCGTAACGCCATCAAAAATAGTTAACAGCATTGAAATGCTTTTAGCTAAAATGCTTTGCGAGTCCTGGCTATGCGTAAAAAGTTTTGTTTTCAACTCGCAGGACGAGGAAATGGGCCCTGGGTGTCCTGCATGTCTGCCGTAATGTGCGGCAAATAAAATTATTTTAGATTCCATACCCCATTCAGGTGATAATATTAAGCATCTTGGCTGTGCTTAAATTCCGGCAGCCCCCTCATTTTTACCACAAAAGTTTTAACTTTTTAGTGCCTTGTTTTTGTTCATTGCTGCCGACAAAAACACAAACTTTTATGAAAAATTGCAACGAGCGCAATAAATATTTGTTTGCTTATATAGAAAATATTTGTATTAATATGCATACACTTTTTTTGCCATAAATTTCGTCAGCATAATATTCATAAAGCTCCTCTCGAAGACTTTTTTTAATCAGCCGCCGGCTTTTGAAGAGAAAGTCATATGAGAATTTAAGCACCTTTTATGCCAGCTGAAAACTTCTACCCAAAAGTTTAATACAACTTTTAGATGCAAATGGCTGAACTCATTTATAAATTACTTTATTAGGATGAACACTTTCTTCGAAGTTTCTAAAGTATATTTTATTATTTAAATCGCTTTCATTATATTTTCACCTTATGCAAATATTAACCTATATTTTTCATTCATATATGAAAACAACTTGCATACTTTTATTAAGTGTCTACAAAAGGAGAAACATTTTAATAAAAATAGACCTCTTGTGGTTCTTGTTTATTATTGCTGGCACAAAATTTGTCGAAATAGGTTCAATGCTTGCTTTCTTTTGGCAAACGTACATGCAAGTATTTTAATAAGAAATATTTGTTTAACATTATTCTTTGGAAATAGCAAAGTCAAAAGGTGAATGAATAATACTTTTCAAATGTCAAACAACCCACTTATATTTTTGTTCATTTTTATTCCTTGCAAATATCAATTGAATTTATTTATTAGTAATTTTACAAAATCTTTTTGGCTCATCGAAATATGGTGAAATATGAGACCTTATCTTTCTTAACTTTAAACTCTTAAAAGCTCTGTTTTAAAGGTACCCCCTTGTATTTGCTCACCCTGGGAAACGGCTTAGTGTCTTTAAAAATCTTGTTTCAGGCTGCGGCTGGAAGCCCTGCTCGGCTTTGTTCACTGGTAATTGCTTTTCCTTTCAGCCATTGTGTTGCCGGGATAAACGCATCCTCTTTCGCTGAGCGATTCCTTGTCGGTCGGCGAATTGGCAAATACGCGGATGGGCGCAAGGTAACCACAAAAATTCAGGAAAACCGCAGGACATACGGGCAAACACAAAGGTGTTTGTCGAAGGACCTCTTCTTTATATTCTTTTTTTTAAACAGTAGCTGCGAGTCGCGTTGCTGGCCAACTTCAAATCCAAACTGACCGCAAAACATTTGCACTTTGGACTTTATGCCAAGAGGGCGGCTAAAAGCAGAGTCCAAGTCGTCGGCAGCGACGTTAAATAATAACAATAAAAACCCAACCAAAGGCAGTAAAAGCCAAAAACGAATGCAAGTGGGGGAAAAGGGAAACTCCAAATCGAAATCCCAGTAAAAATCGCAGTGTTGCAAAAGAAATTATGGACGCGTTGTTGCTGCCGTTGTGCTAATTTGTGTTTGCGGCTTTCGCACATCAAACAGCAACAATCCAGTTGTTGTGGTTGTGGGTCAGCACGAAAAATGAAGTTGACCCGCTTTTCCGATTCCAGGGCGGCGTGGAAAGTGTGGAAAATGTGGGGCAAAGGCAGCAGCGCCACTTCCGAGCAAATTTACATAGGCTCGGCCAAGAAATTATGCATGCCTCTGTTGATATTGAAATGCCGAGCAGGTTGAACTTTGAGCCACACCACCCACCCACCTAGTAAAAGGAAAAGCCTGGGAAAGCCAGAGGCGCGACTGCTTTCACTTTTTGGCCAGAATCGCCATTTTCAGGCGATAAACACGTAAGGCAGGGTAAATAAACAAGGCGTGGCCGCGTAGACGTCGGCGTTTTTAGCCAAGTTAACAGCGACGTCGATGTCGGCAGAGGCGGCATGCAAATTGGACTAAGTACAGGTGTGTATGTGTGTGCAACGTCTCAGGAAGTCGTTAGAGAGGGAAAGGACATGCCAAAGACCAAAGCGGCAACCTTTGTGGGTCAAAAGCAAGAAATAGAAAAAAGAATTAGAAGGAAGTGTGCCACCACAAAGTCAAACGCAAAGCAAAAAGCAGTGTCCCGCTTTTGACCACGAATAAATCAGTGAGCCAACAATGTACGGCGAGAACTTGGCACAAATCCATTAACATTAACACTCTCATTTTCGAAAAAGTCGCATGCAAACTTGGCCAACATGCCAAGTCGAGCCCAAGACAAACGATTTGCTAGCTAAACAAAATGAACTTTTAATAAATTCATTACCCTGGCACTTTATGGCTACAGTTCTACCCCCCAACACCCTCCCAATACCCAACCATCCTAGCCAGAATCGATGCACAATGCTTCACTGTAGTGCACTGGCTGACATTACGTATACGCCCCGTACATTTATGAACAATCAACTTTATGGCCCACAAGAAAGAGGAAAGGCTGTCTGTGTGTGTGTATGCACTAGTTTATATGTTTATATATGTTTTAGCCTCCCCGTGGCCCCCAAGCTGTGCTCTGTTTTATTGGCATTTGCACTTGTGTCTGACTTTTCCAAGATATTTTCAATTGAAAGTTATGTGTCGCAGGGAATTGTCTGCCCGAGTGGGTGGTATCTTATTGATGGGATGTGTGCAATACAACAATTTGATGGCTGGCGACTGACGGATGTTGTCGCTTCTTCTCCACGATATAAAAATGGTAAAAAAAAGAGACATGCCATGAGTATTGAATTGTAAATGCGCTGGTGAAGAATGCAGGGATCAATCATTTAATTGGAAGACAATAGCATGGCTTTATGGATTTAATGCTTACAAAATTGTGTGTTGCCCAATTCCTTATTAACTTATATAATTTTCCGCAATCTCTGACCAAGGTCAGAGGGCATTTAAAAATGTGTTAGCCCGGGCAAAACAAACGACACGACAAACTAAAATGTAGCGATTAAATCTTGAAACGAAATAAATTATTGTGCACATCGCAACGAGCTGACCCAAATACACAAAGCGAAAAAGAGGGGTGGGTTCGAAATGGGAACGGGGGAAAATCAAGGGAAAAGCAGAGGGACCAACGACAAAATGCTGGCTGCCATTGCCAGCTGATTATCGCTAATTGTGCCCAAGGAAATAGAAATTAAACGAGTCGGGATTGAGGACGGCCTTTATTTCCTGACCAGCGTATGTATGTACTGTACATGCGAATTTCGCCCGGCAGCGTTTAATTTAATTTGGTAGAGTCTTTAAATATTCACTGCAATTTATTTGATCGATAACTGAGCAGGACAAGGTTGACGACTTGCCATCAAATTGCCCAGAAAACAAATTGAGATTAATTGAGGCAAAAAATCAGGCTAACGCTGTTTTCAATGTCACTGGTTAGACCCTCTAGAATTCGGCATTTTTCGGAGTAGCAGGCTGTCGACTGTTAAGGAACGTACAGTTCCTTTGTCCCTACATTAAGAACCCACAAAAACTATGTCTCAGGTAGGCTATGAATCTACCATCATTTCCCTTTCGTAAGCAAAACAGTCAATCAGAGCCATTTTACTTTCGTCTACCCAACAGAAACATTCGCAGCCTGACAAGGTAAACAAAATTTCGGTATTACGTAAAATGATAGGCCTTCAAAAAAAGCGACCAGCCGCCGGAGATTACGTAGTGCCCAATAATTCGGTTCTCAATCTGCAGCACAAGCCCGGTCTCTACGAACCCACACCAAACGCCATGGAGAAGGCAACCAAGTGTCGCTATTGCGAGAATATGGCCAAGAACTTCCTGTACTTGGAGAGTCTGATACGGAACAACAAGGATAATGACAAGGGTGCCAAGTGCAGCCTGTGCAACTCGTCGCTCAAGTACTTGGAGTATGTAAATCGCAATATTCGTCAGGTTTTCGGAAACTTCGATGCAATTGTCCAGGCGGATCGCGCCTTGGCAGCCAAGCCGGCCACGATGCCCAAATACTCGGTGGCTCCGCCTCCGGAAAAGGGGGATTCCCGCGCCAAGGGTGGTGCCATTGTCTCGCTTCAGAGGTCGGCCAAAAGCCTCAAGACCAAGACCTCTCCCTCAAAGCTTAAGTCGAAGGAGAAGGGCATCAAGAGCCAGAAGTCATCGAAGTCTCTCAAGTCGCACAAGTCCGGCAAGTCACTCAAGTCCGCCAAGTCCACGAAATCGTCGAAATCCCACAAGTCCACCCTCAAGCTGGCCAAGAAGGGTCTGGCCAAGCCGAAGAGCGCCAGTCCCAAGAGCCAAATCAGCCACGGCAAGATGATATTGAAGCGCAAGTTCCGAAACAAGGTGGCCAGCAAGTTGGCCGGCAATAAGGTGATTCGCAGTGTCAGTCAGTACCGCAGCTTGGCCTCCAACCGCTCCAAGCTCTCGAAGGGATCGAGCCACAAGAAGCTCACCAAGCAAAGATCCAACGCTCCGCCGACCAGCATCAACTGGCAACTGCTCAAGAAGAACCTTCCCAAACGACCCACTCTGGTGAAGTAGAGGCCATGATGACCGCACCCTTTGCACCCATCTCCAAATTATCTCGTTTGTCAAAATTCTAAAAGTGATCTTTCGCATACATAAACTGAGACGTTTTTACAAGCTAAATGAAGTTTAAATTGATTTATTTACTGTATAGGATCTATATCGATATTGGAAATGGTTGCTTTTTTAAAAGGTTCTATTAGAAGAATTCTACATATTTAGGTTTTACATTTCCATAGCTTTTTTCAAGACTATCAAAGTTTAGTCGCTATTATGATTTTCGCCATATAAATTCAGCAGACCTCTATGAATATTTCACAGTTGTACGTATATTTGTAAATATGAGTCACTTAAGTCATTCATTTCACCTTATCTACAAAATTCATAAACTCGGAAATATATAAAAGTATGAAATCTCGGGTCTAGAAATAAACAACAAAAAAATGCATACATTCCCAAAATCCTAAATAGTATAGATAGACATTTT
This sequence comes from Drosophila subpulchrella, assembly GCF_014743375.2. Classification (NCBI taxonomy): domain Eukaryota; kingdom Metazoa; phylum Arthropoda; class Insecta; order Diptera; family Drosophilidae; genus Drosophila; species Drosophila subpulchrella. The sequence goes on along the minus strand of NC_050609.1, from coordinate 6,773,431 downwards.
AATTTAACATTCCAAAACTTTTTATTTCTTTACTTAATAAAATGGGATATGCAAGATCAAATTTCTTTCGTACTGGGCCCCAACTACTTATCCGGAGTTTTATTATCGCTTTTAACAGTTGTGCCCCCTAAAGCCCCTTATTCAAATAAATAGTAGCTTAATTCGCAGAAATATTTTCGGCTCATGAGCATAAATCGGAATGGGCTTTTCCGTTTTTTTCAACTGATAACACGCTTCTCATACACAGAATATATATATAGGTCCACTTATCAGCATTGTTTATGGGTTCTTTGATTCTTTAACAAAATAGCTCGGATTTAGTATTCCAGAAGCACTTGCTTGGAGTGGTTTAAAATAATTTAAAATGTTTAAGCTGGCTTTCTATCGCTTGTGCGCCTTTATCGTCGTTACTTTTTTTGGATCATTGGCAGATTCTCAACACTATAATTTAAACTCTGAAAATCAGTGTAGCCGATCCATCCATACTGCACTTCGTCCGATGGACACTTATATTAAAGAAACAAACTTCCAGCTAAGCAGGATCGAAGGTGAGCAGAAGGTCACGCAGGACAATCTCCAGGCGCTAAAGGACGGACAGCAATCGCATATGACCGAAGTTCAAACAATGATGGACGCTCTACTTTTGGCTGTTCAGATTGAGCTGGAAAACCAATCCTGCCAGAAGACTATCCCTCAAGACGACTTCAGGGCGGGATTTCAGGCATTTCAGGACAAATTAGAAAGCCGACTCCAGGAACAGACACGCATTCAACACGAGCTAAATAGTAATCTTTTGGCGACGCAAACCCAACTGATAGGTCAGCAGAAGGCCCTCCAGAACTCTTTAAATGTTATCATGAAAAATAATTTAGAAATAGCGGCCATGAAAAGCATCACGAAGGAAGAACTCGAGGCGAGTTTGAAAACGTTCCAGAAAAAAATTGAGGGTCAACTTAATTCGGTTCTGGCCAGTTCAAAGGAGCTTCTGGACAAAATCAAAGGGCAGTCCATTGAGGCAACCAATCACAAGACTCTTCCCACAGCCACAGTACCAAAAATCCCAGCCAATTTCCAGCAGATCGGCAAGAGATACTTCTATATCGAAAATACGGATCCCAAAACTTGGCATAATGCTGTACAAATATGTCGCAGAAAAGGCGGCTATTTAGCCTCAATCGAAAACGAAGATGAGCTAAGATCCATATCGAAAAAAGTCAAACCAAATATACACTACTGGCTTGGAATATACTATCAGAGCCAACAAGGCCTTTATGTGTCTATAGCTTCTCAAAAGCAAGCTAGATTTTTAAAATGGAATTATGAACACAAAGGGAACAATTTCTATTGCGTTTGTCTATTTAACGGAGCTATGACTAACTGTGACTGTTCATGGCTCTCATTGTTTATTTGTCAGTTAGACAATGAGGTATAAATAAAAATATAAAATAATTGACCTAAAAATGTGTTTTGTAATTTTCGTTCTTCCATACGTACACAAAAAAACTAAGTGTTTGGATCAACTCCTTATATTTGCACTTTTCTTCCTTAACCAAGTTAAAAATAAATATACCTTCGATAAGAGGTAAAAAACATATATGTTTCATTTTTATCAAATTTGTTCAGTTTTAGTTATCTACTTTATTTGACGTCACTGGCCATGTTCTTGTTATATAAAGCCAAAGCCCTAAAACGAAGAAGTCCGATTTAAATTTTTTTGGCCTGTCGTGGGTGTTGACAAATGAAATAAAATAAAATATTCAGAGAGTAACGGGCATAAAAAACAAAATGTAAATTTTTTTAAACATATATTGTTTAGTTGTTGTTTGTCGGCGACCTTTTTGAAATAATCAAACAGTTGGCTTGGTTGACTCACGGTCTGGGTGCTTTACTTTTTGCATTGCTGTTGTTCTATAAAAAAAATGTAATAAATAAAGTAATTCATTAAGATTGTTTCAGTTAAATAACTTGGTTAAAAATTACATATTTTGGCTATTCCTTTAAATTTTAGTTGCTTGAGCAGAAGTATAAATTTTTTACTGTTGGTTCCAAGAGTCGGATGAGTCATTTGAAAGATTAGAGTGGGATGTCTCGGTTTTGGTATAATATATATATATATGTTCAACGCCAGCTTGAAAACCAGCAGAAATCCATCCAGAGCTCTTTAAATGAGATTATCAGGCAAAAACATTTTGAAAACGCGGTGTTAAAGAGCATACCGAAGGAAGACCTCGAATCGAATTTGAAGATGATCTGGAGCAAAATTATTTATACGGTTGTATCCAATGTTAAGGATCTTTAGAACAACATCAAGCACCACGTATCCACTGAAGAACCCCCATCCACAACAACAGAAGAAAACATCTTCCATATCGATTCGAGTTTAAAGACGATTCAGAGCGAAATCATTAAGGCATCCACTGAAGAACCTCCATCCACAACAACTGAAGAAAACATTTTCCTGATCACGAAGGAAGGCCTCGATTCGAGTTTGAACACGAATCAGAGAGAAATAACTGATCCACTGAAATCCATTGAAGAACCCTCATCCTCAACAACACAAGAAACACATCTTACATGATTTCCAGCGTATCGGCAAGAATTACTTCCATATTGAAAAGAAGCTTATGAAGAATTGGTTCCGTGCTGCAGAAATATGTAGACATATAGGTGGTTACTTAGCATCCATCGAAGACGAATCCGAGTTTGAAGCCATTAAAGCTGCTGTCGTCGACAGAAATCACTACTGGCTTGGATTTAACTCTCTGAACAAGGACTCTACGTTTGTGACTTATGCTAGTGGAGAGACAGCTAAGATTTTAAAATGGTATTATAAAGACAGCTACAGATGTGACAAGTCCGTAGCGCTTTTTAACGGCCATATGTTTGACATGGATTGTAATTTTTTATTTGTCAAAAAGAGATTTCGGTATAAAAAAGACAAATTTAAAAAATATTTAGTAACCATTTTTATCAAATTTTCAAATTAAGAAATGAATAGTTTTGCATTAAAAAAATGTAATTAAAATAATTATCTCTTCACTTTACGAGTAAAAACCAATAAAATTCCAAATATTGATATAAAAATAAAATATATATATATATATATATTATATGTGTGGAGTATAACCCATGAATGAAATACATGTTCAAAAATTTCATACTGCTTTCATCATTTACTTTTGATTTGGACGCATTTACAGTTCGCTGCTTCCATTGGTAAGCGAGTTGTCCCTTTTATAATTTATAATTTGAATAATTTAAAATTATGCACCAGGTGGTGGAGCCGCAACCGCTAGGAAGCCCTTTGTTTGGCGTGCCTTTTTTCGGTCGTCTGGCTCAAAATGGTGACTCTTTGTTGGCGCTGGCGCTCTTTTAATTGTTGCAAATATTATTTTTATTTTGAGTGTTGACAAGCACGCAATTAGCGACCCTAAACTGCTCAGACCCTCAAACAAAAAAAAATACTGGGTGACCTCGTTTGTTTAAAGATTTTCTGCGTGCAGGGTCGGTGGAAAACGGTCAAACGGTCGACCTAGCTTCAATTTTCATTTTACGACCGGGCGACAGCGTCCAAATATTTTCACAATTTAAATGCAAGTGGATTGCGGCGATGGATGGGCTGGACAGGGGGATGTAGGGGAAGGTGGGTGCTGTTTGGGGTTCAGGATGGTGGGCATTGGCTAAGCAGATTGCCAACCTAACTGACTTTGGGGCCGCGGCCGGCAGTTTGACAATTTTTCGCCATGCCCGCTCAAATATGCCGCATACGCAGCTGGGTCCCCCGAAGCACGACCCTTCATTTGTTTATGGGCCCCTGTCCCCCTTTAACACCCATTGTGGTGCACAGAAAAAATTGGACGAAATGCATGATCTTGTACAAAGATTGAATGGTTTCAAATAAATTCTGGAAACCCTCTTCAGTGCATATTTATTTCCTATAGGAAAAGGTCGAATTGTATGTGAGATCACTTTTCCATTTCATTCTTTCCGGAAATCTGAAAATTGGATGTTAAATAATTAGTTTTACATATAATACCACGTCCTTTATAAAAATATATTATATTATAATTTCGATCATATACAATTTACTTACTTATTGTAAACCAATACCAAAATGTATATACTTTAAGAAGAATATATCTGAGCTCAGCGCTATATCCTACATATCTTTTTCCAGTGCACCCCAACTGGGCATCCGTCCTGTGTTTGTGTGGGTGCACGCCTCGTTGACCGTTCGGATAAAACTTATTAGACACAAGTGTATTTAGCGCATGTGTGTGGGTGCTCCCCTGTGGGCTCCCGGCTGTTTGTCTGTGTGTGTGCGTGAGTAACTAACTGCGGGCAGTTCAGTTGAGTTCCATGGGCGGACCAAGATACCCAGATACCCAGATACCCACGCATCTGCATATATCAATCGGAGGATGCCCGCAGCCAGCCTTCCCGGGCACCCAATGCAGCCATGTTGTGCATTTGAACAGAAATAATATTTTGCTGTTTTGCTACAGGGGGGTTTTCAGGGGCTTTTCAGGGGGTTTTCAGGGGGTTTCCATGGGATAGTGGCGGGATCGGTGGACCGGCAACTGTGTGACGTTGCCGCACAATTCCTTTGTAATTAGATAACGTAACAAAGCAACAACACGGCGACCACTGCACTTCCGCTCCCCCAGGCGTTTACGGCCCGCCTGGCAATGCACTTTTGCCACGCCCCTCCCGCTCAAACGCCCCTCCTGCACATTTCCCGTGCATTTTCGTTTTACGTAAAATGTTGAGAGCCTTTTCTGATTATTTGGCAAAATCGCAACATTTACCGCTGCCACACAGCTCCGCTCCCCTGGCCGTTGGCAGTATAATTAGCCGCAGTTATAACCGTACCCCCTTCCGCACACTTTTACACCCGTCAAGCTGCGACTGCAAAAATCCGGCCTCCGATGTTCAATTTCCACAGGGTGCACACTCGACTGCCTTCCAAGCGATGCGTACGCAATTGCAGGAAAGGGATGGGTCGGGACAGGATCCGATAATGGAGTTCCCGGGGTTTGCCGATATTCACCATCGACCAAAGGCCTGCCTCAGTTTTTCGGTAAGGACCTCTTCCCCAGCCATTCCAATAAGGGCTTAATCTCATCGAGGAGAATTCACTTCGCATTTGGTGTCCTTTCGTATGAAGTGTCCTTCAGAACCTCATAATTGGCTTCCTGCTGAGATGCTGCGCAGTGAAATTCTCCGTATTCCGAGCTCAGGTATTCTTAAGGCCTTAATGGAGACAAAGGCTTTGAGGGGGACTGTCATCAATGGATCAATGTGCAATTATTGTTGATGTCATGAAAATGTTGTTTTAACCACTCCTTTCAACAACATTTTCCTGCCTCATAGATTTGTTTGAGGCCAAATCAAAGCCACTAGGCTCTTAAAATTCTTTATATGCTGTTCCATACTTTTGGACACCTACAATTACATTTAAGAGTTATTTCAAAACTCTAGATTTTTAGGGAAATTGGTTTTTACAGCAGATCGTTTTATTTATACAGAGTTTTAACATTTATAAGTATCATCAACATGATTTCGTTGTATAATGGCAGCTCCTACTGCTTTGATCGCCGCGATAACGATGTCAACTCAGTCTTGGCAGAGGACACGTCTTTTCTGAAATTTATGACCCTCCACTAGCTAACGCTTCAGGTTAAAAACCCTTAGCCGAACCCATTCCCCACCGGCGATAATTAGGTACCACATTGGATGGCACTAAAATGCGCCAGCCGACAAATGACCTACAATAAGATTTAGTGTGCTCTCAAGCAGCTAAACTTAATATTTCACGTGCACTTAACCTACGGGTTTAAATGTCGTAATTTTCTCATTGGCAACCTCCTCGTGCCCGAGGAGAAGCTACTCGAATGTTTTACTGTCTCAAAGTTTGTCTCAATTACGTGCGTGCCAGACTGAGTCAGCTCATCCCGATCCCAAGCCCAATACCAATCCCAAGCCATATACCATATATCCCATTGGCCGAACCAAACTGAACCGAATATTTCTGCTGAGACTACGGCGCATTTCTCAGCAGGGTCGCAGGAGAAGGACCCGCAAACCTCGTCCCGTTTGTCATTGGCAACTTTTTAATTAAAAGTTTCATCCGAGTAATGGGATATTTGCACTGCGAAATGCCACGGCGGCCAGCGACGATACTTGATACTTGTGCAATATTTGTGGGCGTCCCCCGTCCCTCGTCCATCGTCCTTCCTGTCCCCTTCCAACAAGTATCTAATTGCCAAAAGGATTTGCAAAACTTCAGCCTTACATAACGTTGCGCTGACCTCCATCGCTATCTTTATCTTTATCCGGCCGTTTGTTGCTGTTGCGCTGCAAACTTTTGGCCAGCAATTGCCAAACTATGCCCAACACGGCACTACGTGAGTCGAGCTAATGAGCTGCAAGAGTCACGAGCACAATTAGCCGGGCAGCGATTTTAATTAGGACCCACCTAACGATCCAAGACGGACCGAAGATCGATTAATTAATATTCCCAAGGCCATAACATCTGAATATCTGGGTCAAATATTCAAAGGAAATGAATTTAAAAGAAGCAGATCTATAGTTCCACAAATCTGTGTTCTTATCAGATTTAATTACGCGCAGTAAGCGGGCATTGGAAATAGCTCTGCTCGTCCTCTACCGCCAATCGAACAGTGTATATTATGCCTCGATGAGCACAATGTGTATTGAATAGTAGACCCAATGGAAAAAAAATCCCACCTTATATTGCTTGTTACTATAAAAACATTTGGCGCCCAACGTGGGACTTAATTAACTGTTAGGAAGTGATTTACTTTAAGATAGATTGCGATGAACTCTCAAGCGGCAGACTTACCTCCTGTGGACTTATTTAAATTCAAGGAAATCAGGAAGTGACCAACTGAGACGTGACCAAAATTAAAGTGGAAGAATTCCCAGAACTCTCTGTATAATTTGTCGTAGATCTACCTACATCAAAGTCAGATTTTTCAGGGAATCCCACTTGGACTTGCTATCAAATAAAACTCCCCCTTGGAATTCCCACCCAACCACAATCGATTACCACTGGCCAGTGTTTAGACTTCGATGTTCATCGTTCGTTGTTCACTTTTCACTGTTCACTGCTCAGTGTCCACGTCTAATCGCCGCCGGATGTCCGCACAGAAATTTGCTTTCATTGTTTTTCTGTTCCAGCAGCCGGACTCTCGTTATATTTGCCTGTTTTTCGGACGGAGGATTCGGATTCTGTCGCCTATTCTGCTCTATTTTAGCTTTTTTTCTTTTTTTTTTTTTGTTTGAGCCAACTTTGTTGTCGTCAGCATTCGCTTTCAATTTCCTCATCCACTCGAACTAACATCCTTCCGCCGCCTTGTCGTGGTTGCTCATTCATGGGCCGTTTTTCGCAGGGCCCGCTGGAGAGAGGCACAGTAGCAGCTAGTCCTTCTGGTCAGTCGTCAATCGGCAGTCGTCAGCAGTGAATCCGAATAACACTGGACCGCCCGTCCGTTTGTCAATCAATTGTGAATTGTTTATTGAATGTTGTCGTTAGACTGCACACAATGCCGCTAACAGCCGGGCAGGAGTTGTCGGTTTGGCTTCGTTTGCCGATCCATTCTGGCTATCTGGCGATTTTTTGGGCTTTCGTAATGGGTTTTAAGGGTATATGGGGTTCCATAGATGTGTGTGACAGAAAGAGGTATAATTTTGACCAGAATCACAAAAGTATTGAGTGCTAAAGCAACGTCGTCATTCGGACTGATACTTTTCGACACCTTAATAAATGATTTGAAAAAGTTATTCCTTAAATCGGACAAATCGTTAAAGTATATATATTTTTTAATTACCTAAATCAAAGATACTTTTAATATTTAAGAGATAACTGGCTGATAAAGAGCTCTAGTAAAGTCAATAACTTTTTAGTTGGTATCCCTTAGTCTGATCCTTTAATAATAGTTTTCTTTCTAGTTTTTTCCGCCCAATTTTGTTTGTTTCAAGTTTGGACATTGGCGGATGGCTTAGGACTGACATTGTTTGCCCCGTCAAACGCTCCATTTTGTATTTATCTTTTTGTGCGCTGATCGATTTGTTGTTGGGCCTGGGCTTTTCATTGAGTGCCTCGGCCATTTTCCAAACGCATTTCTTTTTTTAAGAGCCACCGCTGCATGCCCGCACTCTCATAAATTCGCCCAAATGGAAATGGTCTTTGTCCGTAATGAAATAGTGTTGACTTTCCTCACACTGGCACTCCTCGCACACACATCGAATCGCGTGTCCTTAACAAATGCACGAAATTGCTTTTAAACGAGGACGACGCCGTGCAGTCTGCCGCCCAGCCTCTGAGCTCCTTCGCCCCTTTCCATCCTCAGATTTTCCATCCAGCATCCACCGCCCAGTGGCATGTGATGATTTGTTCGCACATAATGAAACTCATCAGCAGCTGCAGCCCCGGAAAAAGTGGGAAAAGTCGGGAGTGGTGGGGCGAAAGGGGTTCGGTCATAAAGTACAAGCCAACTTGTTCGGATCGAGGCTTGGCATAAATTCAAAAAGTACGACTACGAGTACGGCCAACGGCCACTCGGCGGGAAAATGTAGTAAAAGCATTTCACAGTTTCATTTTCCACGACTCACTGCCGACCACTGTCCATCTGTACATTTTTCCAACAGTCGACCATCCGCACAGCTCGGCTTTTGTGCGATTTACTTAATTTGAAGTGTGCCGGGGCCATCGAGGCATTCCTTTTAAAATCAATTCGAAGTTTATTTTTCTTGCGGCTTCTTCTCCAACCCAACCATCGCATATTTTCTTCGTTTGCTTTCAATGTTTGACTTGGACTGTCGCACTATTTATGCACGTCTTTGCTCCGCAGACAGAAAGGACCCACTTTGGCCAGGACATTATGGCCGATGAGCCAGCCAGGCAGAAGGCAGGCAAATGGAACTGCTTTGGACTGGAGAAACAAGAAGGACCTGGAGTCCCCAACTGACTGCTATGCAAACTATGTAAAATAATCTCTTTTATTGCTGAAATGTTTATTCAAATATATTTGTATATTAACAAGTTTATGGATCAAACGAGAGCGCCTGGGATTTGTGCACAGATAAAAAAATGTCCCTTAAGATACCATTTAAGCTTAACTTTCAAAACTCAGCTTTGTAAAAAGGCGCCTAAAAGTAAGTGAAAAATCACTTCCTTTTTGTGAAGGAATGCATAGGATTTCTGAATATACAAAATATTTTATAGCATTCTTTTAGACACCTTCAAAAGTTAAATCCATATATTAATAATATTCGAAAATCACATTCAATAAGAAATAATGGTAACGATAATATTAATAGGGTAAAGTAAAATGTATAAGCCTTTTGGAAATAGTATTTTAATTTAACAGTTTATTAAAATAGAATAATGTAAATATAATATAAATGTCTTTAGATCATGAACTCCAAGTCTCACATAAAGTTTGTATTTAATTTATATAGATTACTTACTCTTTTTCTTTCCGTGTGGCTCCGTTTCCTAGCTGCTAGCCTGAGGGAAGAGTGAATTTTAAGCTGCGCGCAAACAGCTTGAGCAAATTCATTAACAACAGAACCGCCGCCCCCGATCCAAATCCAAAATCCGAAATCCCCGCCCCACCGAGAAGGGAGCTCAGCTCAGCGCTACAGCTTCAGTTGCGGTTGCCTCCGAAAATGAGGGCAATGCATTTGTCCCGAGGGTGCCAGAGTGCCAGAATGGCAGAGACCAATCCCGACCAGAAATGGGAGCAGAGCTGCGGGTTGCCAAGCACTTGTTTTTGATGTGACGCTGATATTTAAAAGTGGAGTTCACATCAAAGTTACACAGCGGTCCAGAATGGCCGACATCCCTGTCATCATCATCATTCCCATCATCGTGATACGCAGTCAGCAGGTTTCCGTTGGGGTAGGTATGCCATGGTACATTAGCAGCAGGACAAAGGATGGGATTGCCGACAAGGAACCCACTTTACTTTAGTTGCCAATGCAACATAAGCTACTTAGGATGGACACAACAAAAAATGGAAAGGACAGCGAACTCACAAGTTACTTATGGTAAACTCTTGGTCGCAAAGTAAATATTTTGTAATGCGAGTAGGGTAGCATTCGGGTCGAGTACTATCTGGCTGCAAAGTACCATGTGTACTTGCGGTAATTGCAGAGCGTTTTAACTATGCTCCACGGCCTTTGTTGCTGCGGGCGCAATTGCAACTGCAACTGCAATGGCAACTACTTGCTGTTACTTGACACATGTCAGTCACTCACTCACAGCACTTGAGCGGAAGGGATAACCAGGATGTGCTACCATAAATTTCACTGCTTCTGATCCACACTGATACACTTCTGACTTCTGTTGATGATGACTTGGCACTTAAACTGCCAAGGGGCCAAGTGGCAGGACATTCGATCAGCTGCGCCCCCATTAAGCATACGCCGTGTTGGACACTGAAAATCATCAGCACATCGCATTTGAATGCCTCGTGGCCGAAAAACCATCTGATGTTGACTTATGTGCCCTGAGTTTTGGCGCTAAGAACTTTCAGAAAAACGGAAATTACATTTCGCTCACTTCGTGTGCAATTAAAGTTGGCCAGGTGGCAAGGGAAAGGGGCTAGACTTTCCCCTATTTGCATTTTGCATTTTGCATTTGAAATAACTGCGCGCAGGGCACACACTTTAAAGTGTTCCTCTGTTAATGCGAATTTGAAGTTTGATCGATATGTGGGGCGTGGCTGGCGCTGCGACCGCCGCCCACTGGCCGCCCCGGCATTAGAGGTCACACGAAGCGGGCCCTTCATCATTTTAACGCCAGTTGCCGCGCCGAGTTGTTTGATTTGCCGCATCACAGCCGCTGGAACACGAGGCCGAATCCAATCCTGAGCCCTGACCAATGTCCGATGCGGCGGGAATGGCCAGTAGCGATGAGGACGGTCTGCCCACCGGCGGTAGCAGCGGTCGCCAGCGAGTCCAGCGGGACTTCAGTGATTCCAGGCTGGAACGGGTGGCCTCCTACACAACGACCACAATGCGTCTGAAACCAGATAAATGGACCAAAATGATGGCCAGCGATGAGCTACGGGTGAGTTGCCTCTGTCAAACGGTGAAGTGTGAAAAAACCCATTAGTTTTAAAAATGTTGTAAGTTTAAGAAAAATGGATATATATGTTGTTTAAGTAAAAGAATAAAACAGTTTCAGCTTCTATTACAGAAAAATTTCTTTTTTACATAACAAACTTTAAACTACTTAATTTACTTTGCTAATTTAATACTAGCTATTTAATATTTCCAAAAAAATAATTAAATTCGATAACCAACATAAACAACAAAATAAGCACAACATTCATGCTTATGACACATAATATTAACAAAGACCTATTGAATGGATCTTTAAACGCAGAACGTAATTTGTTTAATAAACTGAATATTAATTAACAATTCCAGCCCTAATAAAAGGGTTAAGTGATTGTGTGATTATTGATTAAAATGGTTAAACAAGTTGATAATAAAAATTATTTATTGAAATTTAATGAAAGTGAATTCAAATTGGAAACAATATGAAAATTTGATTAGCATGACATTTTGTCTGTGCATTTGAGTTACCAGAGTCCCATTACCTTTGTGTCCAGCGCATCGTTTTGGACTGGCAGCATGGCCACAGTCGCGTCCTGGTGATGACTCTCAGTCCGGGTGGAGATCTGGTGCCCCGGAGTTGCCTCAGTGACTTGTACCTGCCGTATTCGGTGCAGAGCACTCGTGGATCTGTCCCATCCGCCGCCATGTTGCCCCTGGAGGATGAAGCCATGGCCACAGTGACTGCCGCCGTATCCGCCGTGGTATCTGCCACGCCCGGCGCCCTGCTCATTCCCCTGCCACCCGCCTCCTCCAGTTTTACGACTTTGGACGGAGTGCCGCGCGGCAAGTGCGTCTATTTTGTGCGTCGTAATACTTCCGACGGACCACTGACGGCATCCAATTTTGCGGAGAGCATTCTGTACGGCGACTTCCCGGTGCACAGCAAAATCGAGACCATGTCGCTGCTGTTCGACGAAGTATTGCAACCGCTCCTGGAACAGGCACAAAGTCAGTGGCCCGCCATTGTTCGCAAGGATCTGCAGGCGCGAATCAAGGAAGTGAGGAACACGCTGACCGAGGTGGGTGATTTGGCTGACTGGAGCTGATGCACTCGGAAAAAAATCTTCCTAACAACTAGAGTAGTTTAAAAGAAATTTTAAAAAGAAACCATTCAGAAACTTTATTTTTCGATGGATTCACAGATATCTTAAGTGCTTTGAAGTAAATTATAAATAAGTGTCTAAAAGTATGCAACAATATATTTTAAATACAGAATTCGGATAGATTCATTCCAAAAAACGACTTTTTCACAGCATACTTTTAGACACCGTTTAAAGTGTTTTCTGCTACACACAACCCATTTTATTTTATCAAAATTTAGTTTTTATATTTAAAAAAAAAATCTAAATCATATTTTTTGAAAAGGAAGTAGTGTCTAGTGTAGAATGCAACGATATAATTTCAATAGGAAAGGATTGATTTAAAAAGTTGGAGTTCTTTTTTCACAGCATACTTTTGAACACATTTTTAAAAACTCTGTGGCACATCCATTAATATTATTTCTAATTGAAAGGAAGGTAGATTTTTTCGCGAGTGTAGCTGGCAGCTGTGTTATCTCATCAAATTAATCTAATTGAGTGCAGTGGAGCGGAGGCTTCGAGTGGGGTGAATGGAAGGTTCCTCAAGCCCCAACCGATCCCATTTGGAGCGACTCCGTCCATTGTCTTGGAAGTATTTCGCTTAATTGGCAAAACTTTTCATGTGTCTACGGGCGATACGTATACATTCTGTTTCTATATATATACTTTATTGTTATCCCCACAGATTAAGGGCAAAACCAACAATCGCACAATTTTATCGTTATTAGTTTCGCCAACAATCGTCGAGGAAGTGTTTGCCCACGTGAGCCAAGGGTAAGTTCCAGCCATGGGATGGCCATTGTCTTAGACTTCCGCCCTGCCCTCCAGCTCGGTGGAGCTCCTTGGGTTCGAAGATGTCGCCCCAGCAGAAGCTATATGGAATTGTTTATGTGGACAGAAAGAGAAAGGCTTATTCATGATACCAAATTGATTTTCATTGGCATAACTTTTCGCATGAATTGCTCGAAATTTATTTAGCTTTGCAATTCCGGGGAAATTCAAGTTGTTTACCCCTTGGCCACACAAAACTGGTGGCATACATCGATTACTTTCCCATCGTACGATTGCTTTTAATTAAATTACAAATATTAAAGAAAAAGCAATCGTGAGCCGGCCATCAGCATTCTTAAGGAAATTGTCCAGAATTTAGCCAAAATTGCCATCGATACACACACGGCAAGAGCCTTTAAAAATGTATTAAGAGATTCATGCTCCAGTAATTCACAATATTCGAATCAATAAAGACAAAATTAAAAGACCAGCATTGACAAAAATCAAAATAAACCATAAAGCCATTTTAATTGGTATCAATTTTGTATGGAAAACTAAACAAGGAAAAAATTGTAAAACAAATAGCAACATAAAAGGGGCGAAGTCAAATGCAAATTTTGAGAATTGAGAATTAGGTCAATAAATGTTTCCGCTCATTATAAAAGTTATCCCCATGGACCAAAGTTTAGTTGCTAGGAAATACAAGAAAAAGCCAATAATACAAATAGCAATTGTGAAACTTTAAGCTCCTGTAGGATTACCTTAAAACTATAAATCTGGTTTGGATGAAGGGGTTTCCATTTTAAATCAACATAAAATTCTTATAAATATATCATTGAAATTTAGATTATTTTAATAGATTTTAATGGTTTTTGTTTTTTAATTTCCATAGCCATTTTAGGCCTGCCTTGGATCCGAAATTCCGAAATCTGCTGGAAGAGATGTTTATTAACTGGACTACCCAGATGCATGATATTGTCTTGGAGCGTTCCGAGTGTCAGCCCTTGGGATCGGCCACCTTGTCATCCGGGCATCAGCCCAAGCATATAACACACGTTTCTTTGCCCGCCCAGGAGATTGGATTTTGGATGAACCGGAAGTTAAACCTGCAAAACATCTATGAGCAGCTGCGAGAATCCACGCACAAGACTTTAGCACAGATTTTGGAACGGATCGAGTCGGTTTATTATGTGCCATATGCCACTGCCTTCCGGAAACTGGTGGCAGCCTGGTTGGAGGCACAGGATGTTTCTCTTTGGCTGCAGCCCCTTCTCCGCCAGACTTCCGCCTTCAATTCGGTGCAGTTCAGCAATGGTCACGATTTGGTAGCACCTCTGGTACACGTGGTGCATCTGGTGTGGAGCAATGCCAGGTACTATCGCAGCACCCAAAGGATGAGTGTCCTGCTGCGGTGCATCTGCAACATGCTGGTCCATCGTGCCGCCGAGGATCTGGAGCTGCAGTTGCTCTTCCAGGGTGACGCCGACGAGGGGCTACTTAAAATCAACCGCACCACCGAGGTCCTGGAGCTCTTCAAGTGAGAATAAAAAATTAAATAGAAACATAGAAATGGTTCAATAAATCTATCAAGCACAACATAATTTAAATAAAGTACCTAAGGAGCTGATTTTATCATATATGGAGTACCCTATTTATTTAAAAATTATATTATTCGGTTAAATAAATTGAAGATGTAAATAAAGTACACTTATTAAGTACCATCAAATTAAACCGGAATCTAATATTCTTCCCACTGTTATTATGTAAAATGCAAATGTGGTTAAGAAAATTGCTTGGCCTAAAGACGATTTTAAACCAATTTTAAGTAGAAAATCAATTAATTCCAATCCTACCATTTAAGCCATGGTATGTGTCAATATTCAGAAAAGCTGTGTCACTTAATAATATAAGCTTCTAACTAGGCTAATTTGAGTATTATGAATTATGGAACAAATTCAATCAATTTGCCACAATTCAATTATAAATTTAAAGTTCAATTTGAAGACATGTAAGAATTTTGTTTAAGGAATTATTATACATATTTAATATCAAGTTGCAATAACCCATTTTGTTCAGGCAACGAATGCTGGAGTACAAGGAGCGCTACGCCGGCAACCAGGTCCTTTTGCCCGCCCTTACCGAAGGAGCAGGAGCAGTGGTTCCATCTCCATTCCCGGATGACCAGCAGCAGCTGTGGCGCTTCTGCCACGAGGATGTGTTTGGCCAAACACTCGATGGCTTCTCAGCCCAGTTGATGGAGCTGCGTCAGGTTTTCGAGGCGGCAGTGCAGTTTCAGCAGCTGGAGAAGCTCGAAGTGGGCGGTTTGAGGGGCAAAATTCTAACAGAACGCGTCAGAGAGGTTTATTTAAAATTATAATCAAATATTATATCTATCAGTTATTTATAAGCTACATTTTTCCCTAGATTTTCGGCGAGTTCAAACTCCTTTTTGAGCAATGGAGCAATGTGGACATTGATCTCACGGCCTCGGTGGCCAGCAAATGGAAATGTTTTCGCCGGGAGCAAGTCCTCTTCTTCAGTCGCATGCAACTTCTGGAGCAGAAACTGGCCACCGTTTTGCTGCAGGCCTTTGAACAGTGCCACAGCTGGACGCACTTGCTCCGCTTGACCCTGATGTTTGGCTGCCTGCTGCAACGTGAAGCTGTGAGACCGGAATTGGCTCGAGTCCTGCCTCATATCCTTTTTATCTACAACACGGAAATGGAGCAACTGGAGGAGAGTGTCACGGAAGTGCTTTTGGGATACGAGATTCGGGGATTGGCTGCCTTGCCCATGGCCAACAACTTTCCACCCATTGCCAATGCCATGATGTGGCTACAACAACATATCATTCGCTGCGATGAATTGGGAGCCAAGGAGCTAAACCAACTTATTGAGCAATTGTAAGTAAAAAAACAGGTTCTAATAAAATATTTGAAAAATCTTTTTATTTTTGTAAAAACATCCCAGATTAAAAGAAAAAACAGAGCTTGATACCCTGCTTCCTCAATGGGGTTCTTTACTCTCACGTCGCAATATTTTGACCACCAAACTAAGTAATCTTCAGATGAAAATCTGGACCTCCTGGCATGAGTGCATTGATAACCTAATCAAACGTGGACTTGATGAATCGGTGCTGTCACGATCAGAGGATAGCAGTCAACTGTATTTAAACTTCTCTCCAGTACTGTTTACCCTGCTGAAGGAGACCAAGTATTTGTTGGCCCTCCAGGCCACCGGCAGCTTATCCGGCGATCTCTTCCAGCTGCCGGACCAACTGCTCACACTCTATGGTCAGCGGGATGCCTACTGGGAGCGTCGCATTCGGCTTATCAAGATTGGGGAGTTCTACAACGGCATTCGCTCGGGGGAATGTGCCGCTGCTGAGCTCCAGTTAATACGCAACGACCTAGCGACCATCGACGAACAGGTGGCCCAGGCTTGTGAGCAGCTCACCTGGCGCAACTACGGTGAGTGGAATAGACTACACCGCGGAAAATGGGTGAAAATGCTAATAAATAACCGTATGTAGTATGAACACTGATAAAAGCCAGCAAGAAAAGGTATTTTCAATATTAAATTTAACTTATTATGAATTATAATATTTCTCAGAATCCACATGCCATTATCATATCTTTTACAAACGTAATTAATTGTCAAAATGTGGGTAATGTACTGTAATTTTAGCCGATTCCTTTAAATAGAGAATTCTTTACAAAGGCTTTAATCAAAAATTTAAATTATGTAATTTGGTAAATGTACGCCTTCAAATATCTCATCTTTAAGATAAAACTCGTTTTAAGCTAAGAAAAAATTTATTGAATTAATATTAATAAAATGGAAATGTTGATATACTTTTATTTTCTTCTGTGTATCGCAACCATCTACCCCCAGATGATCCGCTTGTAGCGGACATTTTTGAGCAGAGCCGAGACCTTTTTGCCCGCCTGCAACAGTCGCACGGCAATTTGGATGCCATCCTGGCCAGCATGCGTCGCTGGAGCCGGGAGCCACTGCATCAGCGCAGCTTATACGGTCGCAATCTCCTCGATCTGCGCCACCAGCAGGACCGAGTGCGTCTGCGATTGCTGCAGTGCGATGAGACCAAGATGCTGCTGAATCGCCTGCTGATTGCCAACTTCTGTCTGTTCTTCAACTATGAGGCACAGGAGTTTCAGCTATACTCCAGGGATCTGAGTGTGCAGGAGGTGAGCTATAGCCACTATTTATCATAGCTATATCCATTTAAATTTCATTTTAAAATGCATGTATTAGTGTAGCATAAAAAACCTAACCATACATGGATTTTCAGCTCATAGTTAAACATATAAAATAGAATTTTGGATTGGTATACTTGTTTAATTTTTGTTAATTATATCTGAACTTATAAAAATATAGTTCCTACGCTTTTATGGCTGACTAATGGATTTTTTTTCTACATTTTCATTACAGTTTGTTCGCGAATTTCCCAAGGAGCAGCGGCGGCAGTTCAACAAGTATCTGGCCAGCGTGGATGAGCTGATTTGCCGCGAAGTTCGGGAGGCGATGAGAATAAGGTTTTTGAACTAACACTTGACTTTCCATCGTCATCATCATTGTCATAATGATCATCTCCATCATCATTGTCAGTAGCACTCATCGCCAATCAATTGCACTCCTTCACCTGGCAGCTAACTATTTCATTACATTTCGGCACGCTGGCAGCTCCTTTCATGTCTCATCAGAACTAATCAAGTAAATGAGCACGAAATCGCACAACTGCAACCGCAAAAATGAAAGACACCTGCAGAAAGTGCAACACTGCAACAGCCAGCAACAACGTGCCAGCAACAACCACACACTTCGCGACCGCAGCAATATGGGGGCAACAATGGCAACAACAAATTGCCGCGGGCCGAGCATTCATGCGTCAATTGCATGTTTCACTTAGCGGCACTTTTCGTGATTGCATGCAGACAACGCCAGACGAATATGGGGGGCGGGTGTTGTCTACAGGGGGCGTGGCACACTACCTGCAAACGAAATAAGCTGCAAAACAAACTGAACACTAAATTTAATTCTCACATTACTCATACGCCGTGTAATTCAGTTTAGAGTATTTGTACAAAGAAATGACAGCAACAGCAACAGCAAAGGCAACAGCAACATCAACGATTCCAGCGGATCCGGGTGCTTCAGCCAGCATGGCAAGGTTAGTCCTACAGCAAATCACAACGCCACAGGCGACAGGAGGAGCAGTAGCAGGGGGATCAGGAGCAGGAGTAGCAGGAGGATCAGGAGCAGGCGGAGGAGCCCCGCCAGCCATCAACGATGCTCCACTCTTCGAAGTAAAATTGGAGCTGACGGAAACGGAAATACGCTTTTCGCCCGCCTTTGATGCAAGTGTGGAAAATAATTTTCAACAAATTGTGGAGCAGCTGTTGCTCGATATAAAACAGACATGCGACTGCATGCCAAGAATTGTGGCTGACAATGCCCTGTCAGAGGATGATGAAGACGACACGGCGACGGTGGAGTACGAACAGGAGCAGAAACAGGAGCCAAAAGGGGTTGAGGATCAGGAACAGGAGCAGGAGGAACCCAAGCCGCAGGCCGTGCAGTTCAACCTGCTGGCAGCCGCCAAAGCATATAGCCAAAAAATGGAATGCAGTGGTATGGACTTCGCCTCCCCAATAAGTGGTGGCATATTTAGATACCCTCTTCTACGGTATAAAATGTGTAAAGGTTTAAAGGTTCTTAAAATATTATTTTACTTCTCAATGAATTCAAAGAACTTTTGCTTAAGAATTATATTCCTTATTTCTTAAAAATTAATATATAGGATATAAAGATAAAATATATTGTAGCACACTTTTAAACATCTTCAAAAATTATTTAAAAACAATATTAGTTCATTGTTATTTTTGACATTCTCAAAAATATTTCTTTAAAAGATTGTAAAATATTTTTTATGTTTTAAGGTAGTAGTTGTAGGGTACACAGGGATCCGATTCGAACTATAAAATCTAGTTTGACTCCTATCTGCCATTTTTTCACTTATTTCTTCCATATCGCTATGCACATCCCAGCCGATGGCCTGGAAATGCTGGAGAAGGCGATACGCGATGCCCTGGCGGATACGGTTGAGGCGGCATCGGCTTACGCTGCCAAATTCCACGCCTATGCATTCCTGTGGACCCAGCAGAGCGGCGATGTCCTGGCCGCCTGCATGCAAGCGGCCAGGGAGCAGACGCACCACGTCAGCGCCGGCGGCTATGCCATCATGGAGACGTTCAAAAAGGAGGTGAGTCGGAAAAGGGAGCGAGGCAGGACCAGGACCAGGACCCCAGGGCACTGGATGCCAACAGCTTTAGTGGCTGCGACACTCACACCCACCTCAGCGAGCAGATAAGGCTGAAAGTATTGGGACGCAGACTGGGCTGCTCAATTGGCAGCCACACAATTTACGCCATGTAGCCCCTGAGACCAATAACGCTTGATAAATGCCAAGCATTTAGGGTCAAATGTGTGGCAACTGACCAGGGCAAAACACAAAAAAAAAAAAAAACGAAACCCCGAACAAAACAAAGCAAAACACTAAACAACTGCTTAGCCACCACATGGCGTCGTTGACTTATGTTCGGGGGCAATTGGGAGCCACTTCCTGTAGCACAGCAGGCAAATCGCCGACGTATGCGTAATATTTTCTTTAAACAATTATCAAACGCCCCGAAAAGTATGCAATAAATTACCCGAAAGGAACTCACACACACGCAACACAACACAACAGGCAACAACAAATCATGGTCAAAGTGCACGGACATGGCGTGAAATTGGGTGTTGCCCAATAAAATAAGGGAAATTCGCCAGTAAGATATGGCCAAACAGGAAAGCAACGAAGTCTGAATGGTCTGATCTTAAACATTTCATCTATTTTAGGGCGGAGCATTTTACTTTGCAAATGCTAAACACGTTTGAATTTAGCCTTCTGAGAAGAAGCAAGTGATGGTATAAAAAGGACATCAAATTTAGTAGCTTTCTGATTTAGTAATGTTTTTTTGGAATTATATGAATTCTAGAAAAGACTGAGCATCGTTTTGTTCATAAATGGCATATTAAGATTTGAAATTTTTAACTAACTTTATTTTGAAAAATTCGAAAAGTAAATATTAAATTGATTTTTATTTGAACAAAAGCCTTTTGTGTTTTCAAATCGCCTAAAAAGCTGTCTAAAAGCATGCAACATAAAATTTACTGCATACTTTTAGAGACATTTTAAATTGATTTCTGTGGGTTATCTTGATATTTATTTGATGCATTCAATTTTGGAAGTCCCATATATATTTCTTCAAAATATATTGCAAATAAGAAATTCCTTGCTTAAATTCAGTGATACCCTACGCCTGCAATAGAGAACGAAAAATCACTGGCCGGCATTTTATTTATGACTACCCATTGAGTGGCCCCTGGCGCAGCTGGTGCGCTTAATAAACCGACGGCAGCGGTACAAATACTATAATATATACACAGCATATAGGAGCTTATCCTTTCCACACACTCAGAGATATACACAGAACACACCCATGTGTGGCAAATTTGCAAATAAATTAGGGTAGGACCAAGTCAAAAGGAAGCTGTCACTCCCTAACCGTACGGATTTTCATCAGATCGAGAACTACAACGAGGTGCACGACGCCATCGACCAGTGCGAAAACCGGGAGTGCATCAACGGATGGCTAGCCCTCGATCTCAAGCCCCTCAAGTATGGCCTTCTCAACTTGGCCTGCAAGTGGTCGCACCTATGCAAAAAATGGTTACTCCGCTATGTCCAGGGAACTCTTAAGGTAAGACATAATATACCAAAATGTTGACCTTCCTCCGGTAACTCTATAATAAGTCCTAGAAGATTGGTTAACGAAAAACACTTGATATAATTTAGGTATTTTATTTTGTTATTATATTATAAAATTCATTTATTCAACAATGCATATATTTTTTCATGTGTTCTAAACTTTATTGTCAGATTGACAAATGAACAAATATTTATGAGAGCAGTATTAAACACTCATCTTTTCGTTAAGTAGCTGAACGCAGTTTATACTTGGAAAGTTTTATTATTTTCAATATAAAAGTTCCTCTCACTGATCCTCTCGAATTTCGGTGTAATTTCTAAATTGGCTTTGGAAGGTGTTGCTTTAGAAAATTCCTCAGGAGCTGGTTTATGCCCTTCTAATTTTAACTGCAACTCCTATAGACTAGATATAACTAAAAGAAGCTGCTCCTCCGTTACCTTGAAAATCGCCACCAAACTTGTAATGCTACTTTCCATGAATGGATTGACTACACTGACTTTCCGTGTCACAGTAATTGTTCTGAAAGCCGGCCAATAAGCCTACCAAATTTGCGGCTATAAAGGCCCGCAAGGAAAAGTTAGAAAGTCTCAACATTTTCTAAAATTTTAAATCTCAAATTAAACGATAATGAAATACTGAGGCCCAGCTTTTTGTCGAAAATATAAAGAATTATTTAATATTGCTGATAGGTCCACGTTCTACATATATTCCGAGTAACTGAAGTGCCTTATCAGAAAGTCAACTTGAGTTCATCGCACACATAAAAGTATTTCGGGTTTCAATTAATGGATTTGTGGGGTCTTCCAAAAATCGAACCATCCCAAGTATAAAAATCTAGGTATAAATTAGGCAAGCGGATCTGTTGGTGGCGGTTATATAAAGCCCAATAAGAATATATAAATACATCGAGCTACATTGATCAAAATACTGTAAGTAAAAATGTCAGAAAACTAAGATTATCAGGGACAGCCTAGGCAAAATTAACCCACGCTTATCATCGCTCAACAATTGCAACAAATTGGCCGATTTGGACGTGGGATACCTCTATGAGTTTGTGGTTGAATTCTCTAATAATATACATTAAAATATAAGATGGTCTAATTTGTAACCCATTTTCATGTTTCATTTTCATTGGCTTTCAGAATGAGACCCATAAACTGCACTTCTAGATTCCATAACTTTAGTTTTTGGATTCCGATTTGGACGTGGGATACCTCAATTAACATGTAGTGTAATTCTCTAGTATTTGTTTAGACGAGGGTCAAATATTACAGCTATTTAAAAGTTCAATATAAATCTATGCCTGAGATACGTTTATCTCTTGTTATTATTTTTAATTATTTAAAGACTTGACTATTAGCGTAAACTAACAAATCTGTTAAAGTAAAAATTGTTATCAAACTAATAGAAAGTATTTTGCTTGAATTATTCGTTAACAAAATCCAGGCTTACAAATATTTTTCGCCAGAAGCACTTATTGCTCACTGGAAAAGTTTGGGAACACCTTAAATCGAGGGAAACTTCTCTTCCAGGAGTTGAACGCATTCATTGCCCGCGGTCACGAGACGCTGCAGCTGCACATCGCCCGCCAGGACTTCTCGGCCCTGCTCCGCGTTTTGGCCATCATGTCGGAGATTCGGCAGAGGGAACCGTATGCGGATAACGTCTTCAAGCCGCTGAAGGACATCATGGGTCTGCTGAAGACCTACAATGTGGAGTTCGAGCCGCAGCTGTTGCGGGGCATTGAGCAGTTGCCGCAGCAGTGGCAGCAGCTGAAGCAGTCGAGTACCGTTAAACAGGAGGCACTGCAGGACACTCGCTTCCACCAACAACAACGCGTGGCCGCTCTAATTGGTTTGCACACCTGTCATCTGCAGCACTATGCCCGCCAGTTTCAAAAGATGCCGGTGGGTGCTGAATCGATATGTCTTTTTCTATGTTTATATGGATTCTTAATATGGTCTTTCAGTTCTTTCGGGTGCCCTGCCCCCAAGTCTACGATGCTTGCGACGAGGTCTATGTACGATTGCATCGCTTCCGTCGACAACAGCGTCTATACACCCGCTGGGCCCGACTCCTTGACATCCAGCCGCCCGACTCCGCAACCCTGCAGCTCTGCGAGGTCGAGCTGAGAAGGGTCAAGGTGAGTCCATGTCATTTTATCGCATCCATATAATATATCTATATATACAATATGTCGGAATACATTAGCAAAATATAAAATATGCTTCAAGCTTATAGAGATATAAAATCGGCTATTTATCATAGTGAAATATATGTATTACACCGTGTTATTATTGAAAACAGGCATATCCTGATGGCTTGGATATTAAAACTAACTTTACAATTTGTAGAACTTTTTATAACATTTTTAATAGAACAAGATTTTTCTATGATCTTTACTAAGTTTAAAGTGTTCCTATTATATTTTTTTAGCATTCGTTTAGTCATTCATTTTTTAGTTTCATCCACAAGAGCTAGACAAAGGAATGTCCTCGGCATAACCTTGTTATCGCAACAGAACTAATAATTGACCCATCGCCGGCAGCAATTGTGGGACTTTGTGCGCGTCATCGAGTCGTGCATCGTGGACTGGCACGCCACGCCCTGGCTGCTCATCGACACCGATGACATGGAGCACGAGTGCAAGAAGTTCACCCGCGACCTCCGCACCCTGGACAAGTGCATCCGCGAGTGGGCGCCCTATGTCCACATCGTGGGCGTTCTCCGCGAACTGGTCGCCTCGCTGAGGGCCATCACGGAGCTGCAGAATCCAGCAATTACGGAGCGCCACTGGATGGAGCTGATGCAGCTGACAAAGGTGAGCATAGTAGTGGGATTCCGCATCATATGGTTTGTGTGTGTCCTTCCAAATGACTAAGCGGACCAACAATGGAGCCAGCAATCTGCCCGCCGGCTGATGTCTCTTTGTGCCCAGTGCACAATGGCGCACATTGGGCAAACACATTAGCGGCGGTGATGTGTTGCCAAAACGCGTAGCTGAAACCTCAGGAGCTGCAGGATCTGCAGGTCCTGTCACAGGATATGAACACATGGAAGCTTCCAGGGCACATTACAACCCGTAATTTGCACAAACAGAAGGGCGGAGAGTCAGACAATCTATGTATCTCAGCAATTAGATTGCTGAATTACTGATCATTGTCGCATAAATTACTAAAATCTAATCAAATTTCTCGCTCATCTCCTCATGCTCAGCTAAGTGGACAGCATTCCATGGAGGAGCTGGTAAGTGTAAATGAAAATCAGAACCAAATCAGTTTCCCTCCTCATTGAAAATCATGAATTAAAATGTAGTTATAGCATTTGCTCATCTAAGCCCAATCACAAAACTGCCACAAGCCAACGGTCGGTCATTCATGGTTTGCGGATTATGTACATTGTTGAGCGAGATTCCACAAGTTTCCAGTTTCTTGGGCGTTTGGCTTGGCTCCATTACATAATAGTACTAACAATTGGCTTAGCAGGGTTTTTGGCTCGCACAGCCAGAGGCGACAAAGGAATGCATTGCTCAGTACTGTTAATTAAATTTGCCGAAATTCAGTCAAAATTTGTGATTATTAATGTGTGTCGGGGCCAACAGAGAAATTCTAAACTGGCATTCAAAGCTATCAATTACGCTGGTCAACGAATATGAACAAATACCTAAAGCTTTCCAGAGAGGGTATTTTTCCGTCTAAATAACTAAAATGTCTAGTAAATATGTTAACTACTACTACAAATTCTTTATCTTTCTTAAATTACTTAATTTTGTACAATTTAAATAAAATTCTTAACTTAGCCAAAAATTAAAATGTAATATCCAGAACGATACCTCAATAAAACTAAGTTTTCCAATTTAAAGCTTAGCATAATAACCCATAAAAACTAAAATCTTTAAGCACAGTGTTCTTGCCATAATTCCATATTGAATCCCCTGTCTTTTGTACGCCTCCTGAGATATTCTGGAAGCCGATGAAATGCATTTAAATCTCAAATTGCTGAGTAATAAGACCGACGCTGCGTATACTTAATGTTTGCTTTCCACACCACAGCTCTCCTTCAAATGCAACAAATCCACCCGATTGTCCCAGCTGCTGACCCTGCAACTGCAGCATCACGAGGAAGACATTAAGAACACCGTGGACCGTGCCATCAAGGAGATGACGGTGACCAAAGTGCTTGACGAGATCAAGGCCACATGGGCTCATCTGGAATTCGAACTGGAACAGCACCACACGCGTCCTAACATTCAGTTGCTCAAGGTGTCCGAGGAACTGATTGAAACGCTGGACGACAACCAGATGCAACTGCAGAATATCTCCACTTCAAAGCACATTGAGTACCTTCTGGACAAGCTAACCCACTGGCAAAAGGTACTGGGAGGCATAGACACCCTGATTGTCAACTGGTTTGAGGTGCAGCGGAAGTGGATATACCTCGAGTGCATCTTCATTGGATCAGCGGACATTCGCGCCCAGTTGCCAGCGGATGCGGCCAATTTTGAGAGGATCGATAAGGACTTTACGGAACTTTTAGCCAAGGTGGGTTATCCTAAGTTTACTGTTTAAAAATCACGTATTAAAGAGGCTAAAAGTATGCCATAAAATATACTATTGCATACTTTTAGATACCTTTAGAAGTGATTCCATCGATAGTATGTCACATAAATCAAATTCTTCTAGTGATCTAAAAGTATTCCATAAAAAATGGAATGCCAGTTAAAATAAATATTTACATTTATTTAGATACCGTTTCAAGTGATATCAAAACTCCGATAGAATCAGTTTGCCATAAATCCGATCTCTTTTAGGTTAGTGAGGTTCGAGTGGTCATGCAGGTGGTGTTGCGCCACGAGGATGTCCTTCCCCAATTGCTGCAGTTGCAACAGCGCCTTGCAATTTGTGAAAAGGCCCTGAATGATTACCTGGAGACCAAGCGACTAGCCTTTCCGCGGTTCTACTTCATCTCCGCCGCCGACCTGTTGGACATCCTTTCGAATGGAAACAATCCGCAGGTTATCGACCGACATCTGATCAAACTATTTGATTCAATCCTTCGTCTACAATATGAAACCAACACACCAAATGCCCTGGGCATGCATTCCAAGGAGAACGATGAGTATGTGCCCTTCGTTTCCCCGGATCCGGAACAGCCAGCTTTCATAGTTTGCGGTGGTAGAGTGGAACTCTGGCTGCGTGCCATTATCCAGCAGATGAGGAGCACCTTGCACGAGCTGTTCCGAAGAGCCCTACGGGTTTTCGGGGAGAAACCTCGGGAGCTCTGGCTGTACGACTGGCCAGCCCAGGTGGCTCTGTGCTGCAGCCAAATCAGCTGGACAGCAGATGTGAACCGATCCTTTGGCTGCATGGAGGAGGGCTACGAGGGTGTAATGAAGGAGCTGCACAAGCGACAGATTGCCCAGCTGAATGCCTTGATCAATCTCCTCCTGGGAGAACTTTCCCCGGGAGATCGCCAGAAGATCATGACCATCTGCACCATTGATGTGCATTCCCGTGATGTGGTGGGCAAGATTATAGCCACCAAGGTGGACAATTCGCTGGCCTTTCAGTGGCAAAGTCAGTTGCGTCACCGATGGGATGATGACCAGGCGGGAAGTTCCAGCGGGAGGGCCAGTACGGCCATCAGTTGTGGCGGAGGAGATGAGGACTGCTTTGCCAATATTTGCGATGCCGAGTTCCGATATGCCTATGAATATCTAGGAAACACATCGCGTTTAGTAATTACCCCCTTAACTGATCGCTGTTATATCACTTTAACACAGGTGAGTGAGAAAACAACGGGTTATTAGCCGAACTAATTGATTCAAAGGAAATCACTTTCACTTTGTAGTTTCGAGCAAATCCTTTCTAACGAGTCCTGAATTAAATATAAACCCTTTCAACGCCTGCCAGGGGGCGTTAATGGATTTAGCAGCGGAAATCCGCTACAAATGTAAAGTCCATAGCCCGGCTTTGAATAATTGAAAGCCAATGTCCCGTGGCTTGAATATATTAAAACCAGGCAGCTAGTTAAAGCCAATCGAGACAAAAACTCGAAATGATAGCTGTGAGTGACAGGGGAGAAATGGGCGGAAATTCAATAAATTAAATGTATTTGCGTGTGCAATTAGCGCAGATTTTTGCTTTGACAGGCGCATATTTCATGCCCGAATGCCATATCGTACGTTATCTCTTTGACACCTACGAATCATGTTGTTGGAAAAATGAAATGTGTCGAATTGTTGCACAACACTAAGGTGTGAAACTAATATCGGGGAGAATCAGTCATAGATGTCAGAGCAGAACATTTTCATTGAAAATCATTTGTCAGATGAAATAACAATATTATCATAAATGCCTTACTGAAATTTCCTAATTCTCTTATTACATTTAGTTTCCTCTGTTTCACAAAATTTGGTAATTATTTTCACAGTACATAATTTGGCACAGTATTTAGACAATGTTGTACCCAACGAATTTTCAATTAACGACTTGTGACACTTGTTTGATTTTTGACTAACTAGCGAGAAATATTTTATAAATCAACAATGTCAGCCTAAACATGATTTAATTATAAAAATTCATAAAATGTTGTTAGGCTGTAAATACTTTTTTCTCTATGTTGCCATGTCATTTTAAAATAAGTCCAGTCAGTATGACAATAATCAAGCAATTTTTAAGAGGTCTCAGGTATTAAAAAAACTTTACAACATCATCAAATAATTTTAAAATTCCAACTTAAGAGCTTTTACAAAACCACAACTTTATTTAGCAAATTGCTGCTTAGCTTGGGATAACTTCCACTATTTAACATAAGCACAATATTTCCAATTCAACAACATCCTTGAGGCAACAAATCCTAGAGAATTGAGAGATAAATTTGAATTGAGTGGAGGCGTAACCAGGTGATTGCATAAAACCGCAGCGGAAGGAGCCATTAACAAGACGATCATCAGTTTTGTGGTGCAGCACCTCCTCGCCGCCGGCGGTGGCAAATTAAACAACTCGTTAGTGGAAAATAAATGTTGCTTGCAATTTACATACATATGCCACCTTTTCCGTGATTTTTCCCCATTTTCTCTGCAGTCGCTGCGATTGCGGTTGGCCGGGGCAACCGCTGGTCCCGCGGGAACTGGGAAAACGGAGACCACCAAGGACCTCGGACGCGCCCTGGGCGTAATGGTTTATGTCTTCAACTGCTCGGAGCAAATGGACTACAAATCTTGTGGCAACATTTACAAAGGACTCGCCCAGACGGGAGCCTGGGGCTGCTTTGACGAGTTCAATCGCATCTGCGTGGAGGTCCTCTCCGTGGTGGCCGTCCAGGTGAAGACCATACAGGAGGCGATAAAGGTACGCCGTCCGCTTGCAAATTGATTTCGGTCCAGTCACCCAGTCTTCTTTTCCTCCACTCTATACACCCCATCCATGGTCCACCATCCTGCATTGATTACTTTTCCTGGACCTCGCTGTACTGCTCCTCGTCCTCGTCCTCCTCTGTTTACAGATGCATAAAACCCAATTTATCTTTATGGGCGAGCGCATTTCGCTGGAGCCGTCGGTTGGAATTTTTATCACCATGAATCCAGGATACGCCGGCCGCACGGAGCTGCCAGAGAACCTGAAGACCCTGTTCCGGCCATGCGCCATGATTGTGCCGGACTTTGCCTTGATTTGTGAGATTATGCTAATGGCCGAGGGCTTCCAGGATGCCCGTCTGCTGGCCCGCAAATTTATCACCCTGTACACGCTGTGCAAGGAGCTGTTGTCCAAGCAGGATCACTACGATTGGGGTCTGCGGGCCATTAAGTCGGTCCTGGTGGTGGCCGGTACTCTCAAGCGGGATGACCACAGTCGGCCGGAGGATCAGGTCCTGATGCGTGCGTTGCGGGACTTCAATATACCCAAGATTGTCACCGAGGATGTTCCCATATTTATGGGTCTGATAGGAGACCTCTTCCCCGCTTTGGATGTTCCACGCAAGCGGGTCTTTGAGTTCGAGAAGACCATCCGAAAGGCAGTGAATGAAATTAAACTTCAGCCGGAGGAGGGATTCCTTATGAAGGTGGTGCAGCTACAGGAGCTCCTTGATGTAAGACACTCTGTATTTATAGTAGGCAATGCAGGCACTGGGAAGACCAAGATCTGGCAAACGCTTCGCGAGACATACCGCATCCAAAAGCTAAAGCCCGTCTGCCATGTCCTCAATCCCAAAGCACTGTCCAATGATGAGTTGTTTGGTATTGTTAATCCCACTACGAGGGAGTGGAAGGATGGCCTGTTCTCATCCATTATGAGGGAACAAGCCAACATGCCACCTGGCAATCCCAAGTGGATAGTCCTCGATGGCGACATAGACCCCATGTGGATCGAGAGTCTCAACACCCTGATGGACGACAATAAGATTCTCACCCTTGCCAGCAACGAAAGGATATCCCTGAAGCGTGAGATGCGTCTGCTTTTTGAAGTGGGACATCTAAAGGCTGCAACTCCAGCAACTGTTTCCAGAGCTGGAATTCTCTACATCAATCCACAAGACTTGGGTTGGTCACCGTGAGTGTTAAAATTTTGTTTATAATATAAGTATTTCATCTTGGTCCACCTTTATTTTGTAATATATACTATAGAACAATTCTTCTTTATCTCTCAGCTATGTCTCCTCCTGGCTGGAAACTCGAGTGGACATGATTGAGCGAGGTATCCTGACTACTTTGTTTGAGAAGTACTTTCCTTGCCTAATGCAGCGGCAGCGTGACTTCCGGCGCATTACTCCCATCACGGACATGGCCATGATCCAGATGACCTGCCACTTGCTTGAGTGCCTCCTGGACAAAGATGATGGAAACGGAACAGATGGAAGAGGCAGAGCT
The DNA here is from genome assembly GCF_014743375.2 of Drosophila subpulchrella. Taxonomy (NCBI): domain Eukaryota; kingdom Metazoa; phylum Arthropoda; class Insecta; order Diptera; family Drosophilidae; genus Drosophila; species Drosophila subpulchrella. The sequence continues at coordinate 6,743,726 of NC_050609.1, read as the reverse complement.
GGAGGAGCAGCAAACCCGCACAATTTACACCACGGTGAACTATCCCACGAAGCGATGGTTTTGGCCCTAGAAACGATCTTTGTGTATGCCACCGTTTGGAGTTTTGGATCTGCTTTAAGTCAGGATGTTATAATCGACTGGCACCGTGAGTTTCATAAGTGGTGGACTGGAGAGTTTAAGGATATTAAGTTGCCCAGCCAGGGAACCGTTTTTGACTATCATCTAAACGTGCAGACCCTAAAGTTTCAGCCTTGGTCTGAGCTGGCCGCCCAGGAGCCACTGGAGGGGCAAATCGACTCGGAAACTCCACTGCAGGTGGGTAAATAAATTTATAATTCAAGGCAAATACGATTTTTGTGTATTACAAATAACAAAAAAATATTAACCTGAGAGCACTTTCATCTTAATTTCAAGAACGTTCCTTCTCAAAAAAGTGAGAAGAGAAAATTTTGGCTTTTTCAGTTTTTAAAATTTCTGGGTGTTGTGAATTTTAATTATTAATTTTCATTTTTGTTTGATACCTGCTAGAATGTCCTGATTTCCACTGCGGAGACCACTCGGCTGGTTTACTTCCTCAAGCTGCTCATTGACCGCAATTTGGCCTGCATGTTGGTGGGCAACTCGGGCTGTGGCAAGGGTGCCATCTTTCGGGAGCTGTTCGGTCAGTATGCCAGTGACCAGGAGCTCCTCGAAGTGGCCGTGTCAACGGCGGTAGCGTTAACAAGTGACAGCCATCAGCAGCAGCAGTTGGTGAATCCTCCAGGATCCTCTGGGGTTGTCCGTCGTAAGGCCTCCTCCTCGGCGACGCCTCTGCTGACCACCGTCCAGGCCACGCACTTTAACTTCTACACCAGCTCGGAGATATTTCAGAAGATGCTCGACCGTCCGCTGGAGAAGAAGTCGGGGCGCTGCTATGCTCCAAGTGGCCCAAAGCGACGGCTCATCTACTTTGTCAACGATTTGAACATGCCGGAGGTGGATGCCTATGGCACCGTTCAACCGCACACGATTATGCGACAGTTCATGGACTACAGGCAATGGTGAGTGAGCTATCAACTTCAGGGATTGGTGATTCTGAGGAGTCCTCTCCTGACCAGGTACGACCGCCAGCGGCTGCAGCTTAAGGACATCCGGCACTGCCAGTTTGCAGCCTGCATGAATCCCACCGCCGGCTCCTTTACTATCGATCCACGATTGCAACGGCACTTCTGTGTCTTTTCCGTTGCTCCTCCGAGTGAGGATACCCTTCACCACATCTACGGAAGTATATTAAGTGGTCACCTGGAGAGTCCCGCCCAGGGTTTCAGTAAAGAGATTCGGTCTATAGGAAGCCTGCTGGTAAAAGTGGGTATTGCCCTTCACCGAAGAGTGGAGTATGCCTTTCTTCCGACAGCCCTCAAGTTCCACTACCTTTTCAATCTGAGGGATCTCACCGGGATATACCAAGGTCTCATGAACAGCGTGGGTGCTCCGGCAGCGGCGGGTGGAGGAGGTGCCTCCGGCTATGGAGGAACCATCTGCGGCAGACCCTCTGAACTTATGCGGCTTTACGTGCACGAGGCCTTTCGGGTCTATCACGATCGCTTGGTAGATCCCTATGACATCAAGTCCTTTAAGTCCTCTATAAGAGATATATTCAAAAAGGATTTTGAGGACTTTGACGAGGACTTTGTGTTTGCAGAACCCCTCATATACAGCCATTTTGCCCAGTCACTGGTGGACCAGAAATATATGCCCTTGAAAAGCTGGGACTCACTTTACCAACTGCTTATAGAGGCCCAGGCAAGTTACAATGAAGTCGTGGGCTACATGAATCTCGTCCTTTTCGAAGATGCCATGATTCACGTGTGTCGGTAAGTAAAATCTAAATAATATTTTATTTTTATATTTTATCTTATTTTTAACTCCCAGTATAAATCGCATTCTGGAGAGTCCTCGGGGAAATGCCCTACTTATAGGAGTTGGAGGTTCTGGCAAGCAAACTTTGGCCCGACTGGCTGCCTTTATATCCTCGCTAAATGTCTCACAAATCCAAATCAAGCGAGGATTCGGTCTACTAGATATGCGAGAGGAAATCGGCAGCCTTTACATGAAGGTGGGCCTCAAAAACCTGGCCTCCGTTTTCCTCATCTCGGATGCACAGATTCCCGATGAATCTGTACTGATGCTGATTAATGATCTCCTGGCGTCCGGTGAGATACCTGAGCTCTTCAACGACGACCAGCTGGACACTATTACAAATGGAATCCGAAACGAGGTGAAACAGAGCGGTACGATGGATACCAAGGAGAACTGTTGGCGGTACTTTGTAGAGAAGGTGAGGCGACTCCTGAAAGTGGTGCTCTGCTTCTCGCCAGTGGGTCAGACCCTACGGGTTCGGGCTCGCAAGTTTCCGGCCATCATCAGTCGGACGGCCATCGACTGGTTCCACGAGTGGCCCAAAAGCGCCCTGGAGTCCGTTTCCCAGAAGTTCCTCAACGAAATCAGCGGCATACTAGAGGTTAGTACACGTAAGAAACAACAAAATTATTTTGGAGTATTTGGAAAAATAAACCTACTAAAATTAAAAAAAGTTAAATATAAATGTGCCTAAAAGAATGCATTAAAAAACTGATTCCAAATATATTGTTGCATACTTTAAAACACCTTTAAAAGCGATTTCGAAATCATAGTAATTTCTGTATTACCGACGATATTTTAAATATTGAAATACCTTAAAAATTGTTAAAAAATTATTATTATATAGATCTGGCTTGTAACGGTTTTAGAAGTACTTTCAAAAATATTACTGCTATTTTTGTCCAAGTGTACTGGTTTCCCGCACCCTTTATTTATGCGTCTGTCGGGCACAATTTACAACTGCAAACCGTCACGCCGGACACTTTAAGTCCCCGGCATCAGGACCACAGCAGACTGACCTGACCCATGTCCCTTTTCCCATCTCGCCCACCCAAAATTTCCATGCAGCCCGCACTGGTGCCGCCCATCGGTTGCTTTATGGCTTACGTCCACGGCACCGTGAATCAGATATCGAGAATTTATCTGCAGAATGAAAAACGCTACAACTACACGACCCCGAAAACTTTTCTCGAATACATTTTCCTCTACCGCAAACTGTTGGTGGACAAAAACGGCGAGTTCGCGGAGCGCATCGCTCGTCTGCAGAGCGGAATGTCCAAGCTGGCGGAGTGCGCCCGTCAAGTGGACACGCTGAAGGTGAGTAAATGATGGAGTGGACCACCATGGAGTGGTGACCATATGGCATATGAGAATGAAATGTGCACGCGGTGAGTCCGGTTTGCGGGAGTTAATGCACTGCGACTTTTGGAAAAGTAAATTAGAATATGGGAAATATAACTATGAAATTAGTCAAGGAAATTTAAAGAAAATATATTAAAGCACTGCAGTTAAAATGTAAAACAAACATAATAAAATAAATATAAAATGTAAATTAACAATTTCATTATGTATTATACCCAATGCACCCATTTAATTAACACTTTTAAATCCTCCAAATAAACCCATACCCAATATACATTTTTTACAATATTTCATTGCCTTTTTTCCCCTTTCTGCACAGCCAGAGTTTTTTCCTTGAATGTAGAGCCTCACATAATATCCCCTTACAGTAAGGCAACACAACAATTAAAAGTATTACAATCTCGGCACAGTTAAAAATTGTGTCTGTCTGCTATCAAATATTAATTAAACACGAACGCAGGGTGCCCGCAAAATCGATCATCATTGGGCATCAGCTTCCAATTCAATAGTACACTGCCATTCGATCCGCTGGCGACGCGTCGGCCATTCAATTAGTGCGCTTAATTGAATTGTTGTTGCAGCAAATCTGCTGTCCTGGTCCACTTTTTCAACGCCGGCAACATCAATGGCGGAAACTGGAGAAGCGGAAGGTCGCTCTGCCACTCTTTGAGTTTTTAAGCGCCGTTTCCGGTTACGTTGCGTATACGCAATGTGGGCCCCACGGCATCGAACTTGTTCCGCGGCGCTAAACAACAACCAGGCGCGAGTGTGAGGCAGCAGGCCAAATGTTATTTAAACTAATTGAATTAAATTGAACTCGTTTCAGCCGAACAAAAGCCGTTTCAGTTTTTCTGAACGCCTGTGGGTGGGTCCTTAACCCGCCAGTTTTACCTCCAGTTTCACATCAACCCGGCTTTTTAGTGACGGGGGATTTATCGGAAGACAGAATGGATTGCTTAAGGGAATATATTTTCTAAACCATTATAATACATGGAAAATATCTTAATTTTGAAAAACTATATTATAAGTATTATTAAAAGTAAGGCAACTAAATTATAAAGTAGCTCTCATACTTACTCACTAAGTAGTATATTTTAATGATATAAGGCAAACTCATTTTGTTGTTTAAATGTTTTTAGAACTCAACACATTTTTCTCCCATCTCTGGCTTTTCCTGGCACATAAATTCACTTGTATTTGTATTGATGCTTCCGCAATTTGGTGCAAAAGTTCCTCTGCGTAAATATTGAGCCATCGTGCCGTGGCTTTAATTATTTTCGCCCGGCCCCGGTAAAAGTTTCCAGTTCACTTTGATTTTGGCTTTGAGTTTCAATAGACGCAATTTGGCGGCTTTTCTAATTCCGCCCGCAGCACCAACTGGCCATCCAAGAGGTTCAGCTGGCGGCCAAAAACGCGGCGGCCGACAAACTGATTGTGATTGTGAGTGCCGAAAGTGAAAAGGTGAAGCGGGAAAGGTACACGGCCTCCGAGGAAGAGAAACGGGTGCGGATCATCGAGGAGGATGTCTCCATAAAGACCAAGATGTGCGAGGAGGATCTGCGGCAGGCGGAACCCGCCCTGGTGGCAGCCCAAGCAGCCCTGAACACTCTGAATAAAAATAACCTAACAGAACTCAAATCCTTTGGTTCGCCACCCAAGGCGGTGGTAAATGTGTGTGCTGCTGTCATGGTTTTGCTGGCCAGTAATGGAAAGATCCCAAGGGATCGCAGCTGGAAGGCCTCCAAACTAATGATGGTACGAGTGGACCAGTTCCTCAACGATCTGCTGAACTACAACAAGGATAATATCCACCCTAATATCATTGAAACGCTGCAGGAATATCTTAAGGTAAGTACCATTTAAGATACACTACAAAAAGTACAAGTTTTGAACCCTAAAAGTTCAGAGTTCTTGACAATTTTTTGTCTAACTTAAAATAACTTTATTTTTATTTGACTAATTTTAGTTAATTAAAACAATTACATTTTAAAGTAGACACTTATTATAATTTTTAGAAAAAATCGACAGAAACTTTAAGAAGGTGCATGATATAATACACTTAATAATAAAGTATTATAATTTTTAGGACCCCGAGTTCAATCCCGACAAGGTGGTGCAAAAGTCGGTGGCTGCTGCTGGCCTTTGTGCCTGGGTTATTAACCTCCATCGCTACCATCAGGTCTTCCTGATCGTGGGACCAAAACAGCAGGCTCTGCAGGACTCGCATCAGGAGCTGCTGGAGGCCAGAGAACGGCTGCAGTACCTCAAGGGGAAGATCAACAATCTGGAGGCCAAGCTGGCCGAGATTCAGGCTGAATTCGAGAACGCGGTGGCCGAGAAGCAGAGATGCCAGCGGGAGGCGGACAAGACCTCCTTCACCATCGACCTGGCCCACCGGCTGGTCAATGGGCTGGCCAACGAGAATGTCCGCTGGAGGGAGTCCGTCCAGAGGTGAGTCCTTCGGCGGTGTTGGTGCGGTCCTCAGTGGTCGGTGCACTGCATTTATGCGTAATCAATTATTAAATTTAATTTACATTCTGTGTGCGTCCGCCATAGCTGTAATTGCTTCGCCTGCCACTTCTGAAAGGGATGGATGAGGGGTTTATGCACTTAAAAAAATGATATGATAATATTAGAAATTGAAGAAACTAGTATCTGAACTAAATTGCATTTCGTCGGAATCGAGATATATGCAGAAATATCCATTATAATATTTATATAAATATATATGTATATAACCAAGGATACCCAAAAAACAATATGATCTTTGGGGGAAGCTCATATATAGGGTTATTATTCCTCGAGCAATTTAAAATTCTTCATATCTTTTATTTCTGGTGTAATACTCTTCATCAATTTTTACTATTTTATAAGCACAATAAAATCGTTAGTGATATTTTTTCTGAAGTGCACGCGAATTCCGCTTACTTGCGGGCCACCGCAGCAACAAAAGGCCGTAAATTTTATTTACTCGCTCCCATTTGGCGCACAGGACTCCGAGGTCCCCGAACCCGGCTCATTCACTCGATTGCGCACTCATCGGAAGGCAATGAACCGCCAGCAGTACCGGCGGCAATTTGCAAAAATCATTGGCAGTTAACCGAAATGCATTTAAGCAGCTTCGAACCGGAGGCACGTACTCCAAATACGGGTATGCAAACTTGTCATACCGAGTGGCTCTGAAGGTTGGGGCTAATCCCATCTGTTGCTGCTCCTGCTCGTCCTGTTCCTCCTCCTGGTGACGTGAGCCACGAAAATGTCGAGCCAAGGTGCAAGGCAGCTGCCTAACAAGCCAACAATTGCAGTTGACAAGTGTGAAAGTTGACACAATGGGCGGAAGGTGATGGGGAAAATGGTTGAAACCCGAAGAAAGCAGGAAAAGCAGCGTGTGAGAAGGAGGAGGCAAAGCCTATTAGGATTTTGAAGGACGTGATGGATCCAAGGGGTAATGGCAATGGCAATGGCATCTCCCTATGGATTACGTATAAGCATCATAGCTGCAGTCGTTGAAGGCTGGAAAATTTACATGATATATTTAAGCGCCTCAAGGTATGCAACATGTTTTTATGCTTGTCATATGGAGAATACTCTTATAGTTGAGATGTATTTATTGAGCCTGGGGTAAAAAGTGTTGTCTATCTGTATAGTGATGAAAAAATATAACCATTAGTAATTTAAGATAAAAATCATGTATTTCTATATTTGTATGGTTTTTCATAGCATTTAAGTCAAGCTGCATCATTTCTGGCTTTTACTTGAACAAACCATAACGAACGTTTCATGTCGAATATTTGGTATTTGAATTTGGTATACCAGAAACCATTGAGTAAATGGAAATTTTGGTTTTGTCCATATAAGACTATAACTCGATAATTTGTTTTCAAAATCATTTTACCTTCAGGGATAAGTATAGGCATTTTGCTTGATCTCCAATCAAAAGCAAAATCAAATATAACAAAATTGAATGGGTAAACATGCAATGTGAGACCAAAGCTAATATTACGACACTCGATACATGAAAGCTCTCACCAGGTGACATCATCATTTCCCAAAAACCTAGTTAGAATTTACTACTCAAATTCAAAGAGTAAATTTAGCAATAATCACGAAAACTAGTGCCAACAACTTTACGTTTTAATGGCAGCTGAATGGGAAACTAATGAAAATCCACCTTTTTGAGGTCATGAGTATCCTGAATATCCTGAATATCCCATTGAAAGCAATGGGGTTCCCAGCTATCAATTATATAAACCATCAGGCCACATGCAATAAGCATTTGGGGCAAAAAACTTAATCAAATTCATATAGATGTCAATGGCAATTCGGGCCGGTATGTAGGTACTAAGTATATATACATATAGTATAGTACAACACGCAGAGCACTCCGACACCTTTGGCTGCCCATTGACTGGGCTGCATTCATTGAAATTCAATTGAGTGCGCGTGCAAGCCAAAAGAAAATCCGTAAAGGGCGTCCATCGATGATGATGATGATGATGTTGGGGGCTTTGGGGCGGTAAAGTACTGAATTTTTCGCACCTAAACAACTGCAGAACACACGAACCTGTGCGAAACTCCACAAATGGGCAGCGTCAGCAGCTAAATCGCCGGGGGATCCGGAGCCGGAATATAAATGCATATGAAATACGTATTGAATTACGAAAAATGAAAAATTTCCCAACTCTGTTGGTTTGTGAATTTATGTTCGTTGTGGAGTAGAGGGGTAGGGGTTACCTTTGGACATTGAATGCACTGGCAAAGGAGCAACAGCCTTTTGGATTCTGGACTGGTTTCCCCATTTCCGACTTTGCCAGTGAGAATTGTTCAAATATTTATGAAAATATAATTTGACCCACAACAGCAAATTGTTTGTACCTTTTGTGGGTGGTGGTGATGGGTGATAGGGCTCCTCTTTTTCGGACAGGTGTGTGTGTAAGCTGCTCTGACTTGCATATAAATTTCTGCATATTTGACAATGACATTACACACACACGAGAATCCTGCAGGATACACGCATTTGTTTGCCAACTTATTGTTGTTATAGTTGGCATGGTCGGGCTGCCTTCGAAAAATACTATCTGTTTTAAATGAGAATGCTCTTATGCCACCTGACAGGTATTTCACCAAAATTCAACACAATATTTTCTGCAAAAACAATTATGCCACATAACTGGCAGCCAGGAGCGTCAATTTGAATCCTGTGGCAGGGGGGCGAGGATTTGATGATATCAAAATCGATCAATGTGCGGCCATTGTTATTGGTATGATGTGTGTGTTTTTCTTGGAACCTTAGGGGGTCTTTCCATTCTTTGTTGCTGGCTTGAAACCCTCCTCCATTTGCATTTCTAGGACTCTGCTTCAAGAGCAATTATTAGATTATACAATTACATAGAATCGCTCTTACACATATGAATGTGCATATAAATGAGCATAAATCATTGTCCATTTGAGTTTTAAGTGCGTCTGGCGAAGAAAAGGGCATAGCAGCAGATAACTAATTGAAAATAGCTCAAGTAAGCAAAGCAAAAAGATGTCCTTTCTATTAGATAGAAAATCCAAAACCCAACAGTGCAACCCCAGGGGGGATTTGCCATAATAAGCTCAAATATTTCAATAAGAGTTGGCATGCAGCAATTTCCGATAATTTATGCAACCACTTGAGCAGCAGCCCGCCTTTAAGACCACCCCCTTATCAACAGGAATGTCAGCAACAAAAGCGGCTACAGCAGCAGCAACTACTTGCTACTTCCTCCTCCGACATCATTATTTTTTCAATTTCCCCTCATTTAAATTTAAATGCAAGAAGAACAAGGCTGCAGAGGATGCTGCAACCTTTAGCTTCCTGCTGCTGCTGTAATTTATACGATTTGTTAGCATCAAAAGCGGGGAGATTACCACCTACTTTACACCGATAATAAAAATTATAAGAGATTATACTTGTTTTTATAAAATTCCAAACAAATTTTGTAATTTCGAATACCCAAATAAAATGAATATTATGTTCTCAATTATAAGATTTTAGACGCTAAATGTTTCCTTCTCTCCCTTTTTTAATATTCAGTATTAACAAAGAAAGAAAAAAAAATTACATTTATCTATTTAACATTATTTAATAGTAAAATTCATAAGCTTATGTTTATTCCACTTATCTTGATAGGTTTTCTAACTGTGTATCCTTTTTTATTGCCTCTTTTTCTGCCCCTCCACAGCCTGCAAGCCAAGATTGGTACCCTGCCCGGAGATATCCTGCTAATTTCCTCGTTCCTGTCGTACGTGGGCTGCTTCACCCGTCGCTATCGTGAAGAACTGCAGCACAAGATGTGGCTGCCCAACTTTCGCAAAATCGATGTAAGTGGAGGGGCACTTTCACTATTCCAAGTTGGGAACTTAAACTGGGTCTTCTTCTGATTAAACAGCCGCACATTCCTCACACCGAGGGCGTGGATACCCTGGCCCTTTTCTCGGATGATGCCCAAATAGCCACCTGGAACAACGAGGGTCTTCCCATGGATCGAATGTCCACGGAGAATGCCACCATTTTACAGTACTCCACACGATGGCCTCTGATGATTGATCCGCAACTGTAAATTTGGATAATACTCTATAGTAAAGTTCCTCAAACTTAAAGTTTCCATTACAGTCAGGGCATCAAATGGATCAAGAACCGTTTTGGTACCTCATTAGTGGTTTTACGGCTGAGACAAAAGGGTTTTCTAGAGGCCTTGGAAAAGAGCATCTCACAGGGAGAAACCGTTCTTATCGAGCAGATTGAGGAAACAATGGACACAGTTTTGGAACCCCTGCTTAGCAGGGCTCTTATTAAAAAAGGACGCTATCTGCGGATTGGCGACAAGGAAATCGAGTTTCATTCCAGTTTTCGGCTCATTCTGCACACCAAAATGGCCAATCCGCACTACAAACCGGAAATGCAGGCGCAGACCACTTTAATTAACTTTACAGTAACACCAGATGGTCTGGAGGAGCAGCTGCTGGCAGAGGTGGTTAAAATAGAAAGACCCGATCTGGAGCAGATGAAAACGGAGGTCACTGTGCAGCAGAACAAATTCAAGATATCCCTGAAAGCTCTCGAAGATGAGCTGCTAGCCAGGTTGGCTTCATCGGGTGAGAATGTCCTGGATGATCATGCATTAGTGTTAAATTTAGAAAACACAAAGAAAACCGTGGACGAAATCGAAGCGAAAGTTAGGGAGGCGAGGGTTACAACTCTCCAGATTGATGATACCAGAAATATATACAGATCGGCTGCCAAAAGAGCAGCCATTTTGTACTTTGTACTCACCGATTTGAGTAGGATAAATCCGATTTATAAGTTTTCGTTAAAGTCCTTTATGCATGTTTTTCGACAAGCCATTGCATTGGCCTCCGAGTCCAAGAATTACGAACGTCGGGTGCTCCACCTGGTGGATTCCATTACCCTGCAGACATATCGCTATACTTTAAGGGGACTTTTCGAGGCGGACAAGCTGACCTTCACCTCGCACATGACCTTAAGGATCCTTATAGCCGCCGAGCAGGTGGCCAAGGATGAAACTGACTTCCTGCTGCGCTTTCCCCACGATCCCAGCACCCTATCCCCCTTGGATTTTGTGAGTCGCAGTGCCTGGGGAGGAATTAAATCCTTGACTCTGATAGAACACTTTTACGGAATCGACAAGGACATGGAGAACTATACGAAGCGATGGCGTAAATTCATGGCCAGCGATACACCCGAAAGGGAGCAGTTTCCAGGGGAGTGGAAGCACCGCACTCCGCTCCAGAAATTGTGCATCATCCGTTCCCTAAGACCAGATCGCATGACCTATGCCATGCGACAGTTTGTGGAGCAAACAATGGGTCGTTCGTATGCGGAAATCCAGACGCCGCCCTTTGGAGCCATCTTCCAGGAGCTGAATGCAGCCACGCCTGCGTTTTTCATCCTTTCACCAGGAGTGGATCCCATACGAGATGTGGAGCGTTATGGGCAGCGACAGGGTTTCCATTCGGAATCCGATACCCTGGTCAATATCTCGCTGGGCCAGGGGCAAGAGCTCCTTGCCGAGCAGGCTATTATTCAAGCACTGGCCTCCGGGCAACAATGGGTCATCCTGCAAAATATCCACCTGGTGGTCAACTGGCTGCCCACGCTGGAGAAGCTCATCGAACGGATTGTGCTGCAAAGCGAGACGCAGGGCGAATCCAGTTTTAGGCTTTTCATTAGCGCTGAACCTGCTCCAGATGCACAGTACCATGTAATTCCACAGGGCATCCTGGAGTCATCACTGAAGGTAAGAACCTAACTTCGAACCTCAAAGAATTTTCTAAGGGCCCTATTCCACAATGTCATGTCAACTTTATCATTAGGCTTATTCCCGTTTCGCAAAACATTTAATTTCTAAATATCATGTTATGAAAAACTACAGGTAATGTTCTTATCAAATCGGCGTAAAGACAACATTACATTGAGAAATCGAGTTTGTCTGTCCGAATAATTTAACTGTAGGTTAACCTACTCTGACAGATAACAAACTAAAAGCAAATACATGGTTTTCTCTACAGGTGGTCAATGAACCTCCCTCCGGAATGGCCGCTAATCTGCACAAGGCATGGGACAACTTTTCCCAGGACGCTTTGGAAACGTGCACCCAGGAGGCGGAGTTCAAGTCGATCCTCTTCGCCCTTTGCTATTTCCATGCGGTGGCTGGCGAGAGACGCAAATTCGGACCTCAGGGCTGGAACAAGGTGTACCCCTTCAATATTGGTGACCTCACAATCTCGTCCAATGTCCTGCACAACTATCTAGAGGGCAGCAATCGGATTCCCTGGGAGGATCTGCGCTATCTCTTTGGCGAGATTATGTACGGTGGTCACATTACGGACGACTGGGATCGCCGGCTATGTCAGACTTATCTGGAGGAGCTCCTCCAGCAAGACCTAATCGATGGTGACTTTGAGCTGTGTCCAGGATTTCCAGCTCCTCCGAATCTCGACTTTGAGGGCTATCACTCATATATTACGGAAATGCTGCCGGAGGAGAGTCCACTGCTGTACGGTCTGCATCCAAATGCAGAGATTGGTTTCCTGACCACCGCCTCTGAGCAGCTACTGCGCACCATCTTTGAATTGCAGCCAAGGGAGTCGGAGCTGAGCTCTCACTGCGGAGCACCGCGGGAGGAGCTGGTCAAGATCATGATCGACGACTTCCTGGATAAACTACAAGATGAGTTTAACCTGCAGGCTCTGCTCAATCGCGTGGAGCGCAAGACGCCTTTTGTGGTCGTCGCTCTGCAGGAATGCGAAAGGATGAACGCTCTTATCAGGGAGATTAAGAGATCCCTTCGAGAACTGATGCTGGGACTAAGGGGTGAACTCACCATAACCCAGGAGATGGAGCGACTGGACCACGCCATCTTCTACGATCATGTGCCAGAGGCTTGGGCTCGCCTGGCCTATCCCAGCATGTTGGGCCTGCAGTCCTGGTTCGCGGATCTGCTGCACCGCATCAAGGAGCTGGCCGGCTGGCTCAATGACTTCAAGCTGCCCTGCGCCATCTGGCTGGGTGGACTTTTCAATCCGCAGAGCTTCCTCACCGCCATCATGCAGGAGAGTGCCCGAAAACATGACTTGCCGCTGGACAGGATGCTGATCAGCTGCGATGTTACTAAAAAACAAAAGGACGATGTCACGTAAGGATCCTAACCTAGCTTAATATCCCTAAGACGGTCCTATAGAACCCAAATTTATAGTCTTAAACTGCACTGATAACAAATTTTACAATGAAAAATTATTCGATTTGATTGAAATCGTTAAAAATATAAAAGTAAAGTAAAGTTTAATTTTCTGCATTACAAAAAAAAAATATTTTTTAAATAAAATACATACATGCATACGTATATTTTAATTCTTATATAAAGTTCAATCGAACTATTGGATGGCATAAAGTTAAAATGAGATTAGATTTGAAAAGCATTAAAGTCTTGCCATTTAAAAGGCCAATTTTAAGTTGAAAATTGTCTAAGAAAGCTCCTTTTATCGCAATTGTTTATTTGTCATTCCGACCCTTTGACCTCCCCCCTTTTCCGAACAGCCTGCCGCCCATGGAGGGCGCTTTTGTCCACGACCTGTACATGGACGGCGCCAGCTGGGACTGTCAGCTGAACTCCATTGTGACCCTGCGTCCCAAGGAGATGCTCTGCGCCATGCCCGTCATCTACATCAAGTCCATTGTCCAGGAGAAGCAGGAGCTGCAGCGCGTCTACGAGTGTCCTTTGTACAAGACCAGGTGGGTGGACATTCCCGAAGATGCTGTACTCCCGCCCACTCCGTTGTCTGCCTTCTTTGCTAATTGACTGACGGCTCTTTGGTCCTTGTAGGTCGCGGGGCAATACTTATGTGTGGACCTTTAACCTGAAAACACGCGAACGCCCCTCGAGATGGATCCTGGGAGGCGTTGCTCTCCTGCTGCAGCCATAAATGCGCATTAATAGTTTTTATAACTAAGAAATCACTGAGAATCGATTCAATTCTATTCTATTCCCCACCGCAGATAAATACGTCCATTACGGTCTACGTCATTCCACAGACTATTCAACGCTCGAGAGGCGAGAAAGCCCCCCGATTCCACGATATACGCATATATGACTAATCAATTAGTAGATATTTATAACTTTCAGCACATCGATGAACGGGCAACTCACGTGCTTTCGGGCGACATGGTGACGAAACGGAAAAGTATTGCTTATCTAATGATTCCCAAAATCATGTGCCGAACGGGTTGCCTGTTGCCATGTGAAGTAAAACACTCACGAAATCGACGAACAAGTTTGAGAAATTCTTCAAGCATATTATACAGAAGACTAAAAATCGTGGGCGTAAAAAGCACTGTTAACTGGTTACAGTCAGTTCTATATCTATACAATATTATGAATATTATTATAAAAGAAATATTTACTTATATATCTCACTAAAAACATATCTTACCTATCCCAATAAATACCACTAATACTGAAAGAGAAAATGGGTTCATATTGAATAGTGCTAAAATAATTTCGCCTTCTCATCGTGACGTCTCATTTAAAGGTCATTTGAAAATAAATTGTGGGTGAGAATATATAGCACCTAGCATTTTAATTTGTAGAAAATGTAGACGGCGTCTAGCCGAAATCTTGTATGGAATATTCCCTCTGGAGTTCAGTGACGCACTTGTCCAAAAACAATTGGTTTTTAATGAGACTTTATAAATATTCCTCATGACGAACTGGATTCCACTTGAAATTCAAGTTTTAATGAGACTAACAGTTTGATTTAATTTTTAGCAATTTTAAATGGTAATTGTGAAATTATCCCCTTGGAGGTATGTGTCAAACTTACCAAGGTCCACAGAAAGTTATAAAAGTTCTTATAATTTATAGACAGAGATTGTGGCCCGAAATATTTCGGATAGAATTTTATTTGAGCTCAGTGCCGAACTAAAGGTCTAATATTAGGTACTTTTGATAAGAATTTATAGAGCACATTTTGCAAATTTCTTAATAAGTTGATAATGATTATGAAAAATTGCCCTGCTGAAACTCTTGAGATAGCACATCCGTAGTCTCGTAATAATTTAGACTCATGTAGGAAATATTCCCCCTGGAGTTCTGTGGCGATCCCCCACGCGATCGTGATTTTTTTATGGACATACCTCACATCGGGCACGTCTTGATCGCCAGACCGGCATGGAAGCTCGTGCTCCGGAGGCCCCGGCGACTTTGACCACCAGCTGCCCTCGTGCGCATATAATCGCCAGACTGCCGACTATTTCCAGTTTATTTCGACTCCATTTGGGGATCAAAAAGAAATTCCTATGGGCGCCAACCACTGGGTGATCACGTGAATAGCGTTCGCCAATCAATTACTTGTCATACACGCCTACGAAACCGGAGTCTTTTTAACGTCTGGGTTTTAGCTGATTACCTCGTTAGGTGATAAGGTGTCGTTGCCAATTGGCTTAGTTTATCGCGCTAAGGTGTCACACGAAGGTGGATGTGTGCCTCCCACAGTGGGGAAAGTTACTGACTAGGCTATAAAATAGAGGGGCTCGTCATCGCGACCACATGGCGGATGCGTGATCGGACTGATACTAAGGCTGTCTACGCGCTAAACCCCAATTACCGGATTGCTGGGGTTTATTGACTGATTCTAGTGTGTGCTAACTATATGCATTTGTTGACATTTTCCGATGGCGTCATTACGCGAAAGACACTGGGGGCCTCTGACCTTAGCCCTCGGAATACAGGAAGAGAAACATTAGCAACAAAAACTCTACTTGAATACACAGAGGAAAAAAAAGTCATTACAAATAATTAGTTACTGTAAGAAAAGTTAAAAAATTTTTCGAACAATGATCTGAATGTTTATTAGGAAATCTTATTAAAAAATAAAAATATTAAGAGAACAACAAATTAAATTTCTACTAAGGGACTTTAATATCATGTAATTTCTAAATGCTGTAAGCTATTATAAAATTTTAAAAATATTATGCTGATTTATAGATAATTAATATTTATAGTTCTTTTTGTAAAATAACATTTAAAGTAATATACTATTCCATTAAAATTAAACGAAATTTAAACTTTACTATTTACTATTTAACTAAATTTTTTCAGTGCATAAGGTTTTGAAAATTAAGATTTTTTTCAGTGCCTACAGTGTATCCATATTAATAGATTTTTTTCAGTGCATAAGCGGTTTCAACCTGAGAGCTTGTTACTTAATTTTTTCACCAAATGTTTGCGCTCGTTTTTTGTGCGAAATATATGGCAGACTGCGTCGATGTGTTTAACTCTCGCTGGGAGTACTCCCCAGACCACGAAGGCTACACGTGACACATGACCGGGCAGCGAATGGGCGGGCGGTCGGTCTTAAACGCCACCCCCACAGCCCCAACCACCCGTGGGGTGCCACAAGATCAAGGCGATTCAGTTTTCCGCGGGCAGTGCAAATTTGTGGGCTTCATACATAGATAAAAACTGCTCGTTGCCCGACAACGCTACGTATGTAGGAATGGGAATCGGATTCGGCCCTCGAACCAGACATTTCTAACGCTATCTATCCCCAAGCAGCGGACGGCGACGTCGACGTCGTCCGGCGGAATGGTATTTAAGTGGGAAATGATTCGGTATGACAAATCAGAAGTGAAATAACTCAGCAACAGCGAGCAACAGGCTGCCAACCGTTAATAAAAACGAGAGACAACCAAGAAATAGCACAAGGTAAGAGAAAAGGGAAATTCGATTCAGTAAAATATGTGGGACAAAGACCTTGCCAAGAAATATTGTGAATTCATGGGCCGATCACGCATAGTCATCGTGGACTAACACCCGGTTCCGGTTTCGTTTTCAGCACCCCCAAAACCAAATCCATTGAAGAAATGGCCACCGCATCAGCCCATCTGCCCATCCAGAAGCGCCAAGCCCACGAGCACAATGGCGAACCCAGCTGCCGTGGTCTGGACGAGATGAACCGCATGTTCAGGAACTACTGGGACCCAACGGCCTACTGGGTGTGTGATAAGCAGGGCACGCCCGCTCGTCTCCAGCGCTGTCCCAAGTCGCAGCTGTACTCCGAGGAACTGGGCCGCTGCGTCCACTATGCCGATTGGGCCTGGACGGATCCCAAGGAGCCTTCAAGCCGAGCCAAGATCAGCCAATCGGTGTCCACCAACTAGTTATGTTAGCCATTGGCTGGTCCTAATTTAATGCTATTCTAAGACAACCAAACCTCATTACGCTTAGGTCTATGTTTACAAAATATCTTTATTTTTATTGAAAATAAGAAAAATTCAGTACAAAATCAAAAGTTGCTCGCGTTCAACAATTTAGGGGTATTGTTTACTTTAAACTTAGCTAGATGGAATGCACACCCGGTTGGGAAGGGAAATGGAATGTATATAGTGATTAAGCAAAACCGAATTATATGCAAAATCTAAACATATAAAGCGCTGCCCTTAGAGGATCATCTGAGCTAGGCATCCCCGGCTAGTCAGAATTTAGATACATTTCGACTAAAATTAACTGGCCTTTTTTTAGCCTGAGTTTGGGGGCATGATAAATAAGAAACTTCTGGATATTCCCCAAAAATAGTTGAGATGCTGGAGGGTAAAGATAATAAACAGAATGGGTTTTGACTACGTGAAGAAACTAATCTCGCGTCTGGGAATATCCCCGATAAACTCAGGAGGTCTACTGCTGTAGCTGCGATCTTAAAGCTCCACGTTGACGCCCTGCTTGTTGATGACCTTGAGCTTCTCCTTCTTGGGGGGCTTGGTGTCCGAGGGAATCTCCTCCTCGACGGGCGCGGGTTTCTCAGGCACTGTGCGCTTCTTAGTCGGTTTTGATGGCTTTGGAGTTGTGGTCGTTTCTGGCTTGGGAGTTGTCGTAGTTGCTGGCTTAGAAGTAGTCGTAGGTGGCTTAGTTGTCGGCGGCTTCGTGGTGGTTGGCTTAGGAGTGGTCGTGGTGGTTGGCTTAGGAGTTGTTGTGGTGGTGGTGGTGGTGGTTGTTGGCTTCTTCGTAGTCGTCGTGGTAGTGGGTTTTGGCGTGGTCGTTGTCGTTGTGGGTTTTGGCGTGGTTGTAGTGGGCGCCGCCTTGGGCTTGGGAGTGGTTGTGCTGGGTGGCACACCGATAGACGCCTCCAGTCCATCGCCTTCGACGCGAACATTGCGAACCTTGAGCGTGGGCTGCTTGGCCTTTGGCGACTTCACGCGCGCCAGGTACTGATTGGTGGGCGAGCCCAGGAAAAGGAAGTCCTGGAACTCCAGCACGTGCGAAACTGAAGATGCCGACTTGTCAAAGCCGTGCAGGGAGCCAACAACGTTGCCGTTCCAGTCCACGCGCACCACCGTAGTGCGCTTGGGCGCCAGCACACTGATGCTTTCCATGTGACCCACGAAATGGACGAATCGCTGCGAGAACTTGTTCGGATAAACGCTGTTCAGGTAGCGGAATGGCAGCTCGAACAGGGCCAGCACGCGTGCCAGGAATAGACGCACGCTGGGGAAGCGAGTGAACAGGGTGAAACCATTGGGATGTTCGCTGTCGGAGCTCACGACCAGCGGCACCCAGATGCCCTCGGCGTCGGGCGTCAGGTTGTCTGGCAAACCGGGCAGTCCATCAACGAACACCTCGCTCTGGCCGGCCTTCACTCCCTTCAGGTGATACTTGGTCAGACGCAGGGCTCCCGTCTCGGCAACCACGATGAAGTCCTCGTTGGGGCTAAGAGCCAGGCCGTTGGCAAAGACCAGTTCGTCGAGCAGCACATCGCTCACATTCTTCGTGCGGTCGTATTTGAAGAGACTGGAAGGGAGAAGAAAGCAGGGACCGTTAGAGCGACCATTAAACCCGACCGAGAAACCGGTTTTCCCTCGTCTCACAGTCGAGCCTAGGCTAGACTGCCGAACTTTTTAATTGGATATGTAGACAAGCTTATCTAACTGGGGAAGTGGTTAAATTAAATCTTTAATAAAGATAATTGAGTGGTTACAATAAAACCCTCAGTGCTCGTAAGCTTTTGTAAATCAAAGGATGGAGTAATTCTTAATACCTTCCATTTGACCTTGCAAAATCTCAAGATAAAGAAGTTCAGACCAAAGAGGGTCTACTGTAGCCCTATACCTAATCGCCGCCGCTTTCAAATCTGGCACTATTAGACAGTTAGAGAGGTTACGCTATAATTCACAATGAACTCACCGGCCCGAGGGGTTAGCAAAGCTGGCAAAGACGAGATCTTCGATGGTGAAGTCCGACGAGGAGTCCGTCCAGTAGATGTCGCCCTGTTTGCTGACCGTAAGGCCATTGAAAATCTTGGCGGGACGGTTGATGGACTTGCCGGCGAGCTCCTGGGCGGGGGAGACCAGCAGAGTTTTCTTGTTGGTGCCCAGATCCACCTGCCAGAGGCCGTAGTAGGCGTCGGCGATGATGAGGTTGTTGCCCTGCGTATCGAAGGCCAGTCCCAAAGGACGACCGCACCGGGACTCCTCATAGATGTCCTCTGAAAAGGGGATTAAGATTATAGAAAGTACTCTCTTTTAGGGACTCCCATACCCACCGCAGGGCTGGCCGATCTTGGTGACATGCGTGACATGGCTGGCGGTTAGCTTGATGACCTCACCGCCATGGATGCCGGTGTAGATCTCGTTGTTGCGGGCTATCAGGCACTCGGGGCCGTAGACACGCCCCTCCAGCAAACGCTCGGCGCCGTCCAGGTGAAAGTTCTGCTCCAGAGCACCCTTCAGGTCCTTGGGCGGGGTCACACTATAGGGGCGGGGAGATATCTCCAAGGATTAGGCCGCGAGAATTACGTCAATTGGAATGGGAAACTACTTACACATATTCCTTGAATGGGAAGGTGGTGCGAGGCGGCAGGCCGGGGATTAGGATGATGATGAGGAAGAAAATCATGAAGTTCATGATCCTCACGCGCAGCGCGTACAGCAGACCCATGATTGTTTCCTGGTGCGTCCGCCGATCACAAATTATAGCCCAAAAACCTGCTTATTGTAAGCAATATCCCGAAGAAAGCGACACGACGGCAAAGTTCAACCAGAAAAAAACGCAAAAGTCATCATCGGAGCCGGTATGACAGAAATATCGATATAACTATCGGTTGGATTTTGACTATGGCCATCTCTTACACTCTGCAACATAAAAAGATTTAATATATTTTTAACTAAGTCTAAAGAGGGAAAATAATGGAGGCATTCGAATCGTTTCAGTTTTAAAATAGATGGTAAACTTTATTAATATCACTGCACATGAAAGGTAGATAGCTATATTTAAGATTAAAAAAAATGTATCAAAGCTAACTATCTTCCTGATAAAAAAATATCTTGAGTTGGAGTAATTGTTTTTCTTAATTTTTAATTTTATAAAAATATTTCTTAAAACTATCGCAAAACGCTTTTAGTGTGACCGAAGTATAGCTTTTGGCGCTACCCCCGAACGGTCACTCCGTCCACTGGTGTTTTTGTTTTGGGAATTCCACAACGTCGCAGTTGACAATGAGCGATAATAATAGCTCGTCGGGCATCAAGGAGGACGTCTTTAGCATGGAGCACGACCAGGATCTGAGCAGCAAGCACTACTCGCGCTGCAGCAGTGCGGGCAGCACCCACACGCCGAACTCCTCGGCGCACAACTCAGGTGAGCGCACGCTGGTCAAGATCGGTCACGCTGACCAGGAGTGGGAGTTGGGGGCAGCTGATAAAGCACTGGCATTGAATTACTCGCTATCAGCAGCGTTTTTATTACATTGTACTGTCTGTGCGACTGCGTCTCACGTTTCTGTACTGCTCTGTTTTCTGTCCGCAGACGACGACGACGATAGCGGCGATGCGCGCCACTCGACGGCGGCCAATTCCACGCTGAGCTACAAGGAGCGGCGGCGGGAGGCACACACACAGGCCGAGCAGAAGCGGCGTGACGCCATTAAGAAGGGATACGACAGCCTGCAGGAGCTGGTGCCGCGCTGCCAGCCCAACGACTCCTCCGGCTACAAGCTCAGCAAGGCGCTGATCCTGCAGAAGTCCATTGAGTACATTGGCTACCTCAATCAGCAGAAGCTCAAGCAGGAGGACGAGGGATCGGCCCTGCAGAAGGAGGTGACAGCCCTGCGGATCATCAAGAATGGCTACGAGAACATGCTGCAGCATCAGCAGGCGAATCCGGGACCAGAGGAGGCACGCCTCACCGACGAGGCCAAGTTCCAAGTGGTTAGTTTAGGGGTTTCTCATGTTGTAAGATCTCTAGAATCATTAAAATCCCCCCTTAGTTCCAGGCCATCATGGAGGAAATGTTCGAGACATTCAAGCACATACCCATGGACAACTTCAAGCAGCTGACCACCGGCATCATCCCCTGGCTGGAGGAGCACTGTAAGCCGCACATCCTGCGCAACATCCTCAGTCGCACCATGCAGCAAATGGCGCAAGAGGCTCTCGAAAAACAGCAGCTCCAGGCCATGGAACAGGAAACTGGCGAGGGCTTCAGCTGATCGAGTGGTTAGTCCATCCTCTCATTTGTTACTTTAGAAATCCCTGTTTGGTAGATACTTTCGTTTCGTTTACTGCGTACAAACATTAAATGCGTCATTTGAATAGTTGTAAAAGCGTTGACAAGGAAAAATTACTTTTTGGCTTAATGTTAGATTAGATAAAACTAGATTCGCTAATGTTAGTCGAGGGACTCGACCAGAGCCGCTTTATCCGCACTGCCCAGAAGCTTCAGCAGTTCCAAAAGCACGTTCCGTGTGTACGGCTTGAAGCGACGCACTCGCTCCGTGACGTCTAGTGATGTGAGAAGCTCTGCCAAGAATTTCTCCAAACGCCCCGCACTCCAGACATGTCGTGCTTCATGTTGGAGTTTCAACACCCCCGATGTTAGGGTATAGATCAGTCCCTCGTAGAAGTTCTCCTCCTCGAGATTTGCCGCCAGTTTGGCGCTGGCCAGCAGCGCCGTCGGCAGATCGCAGCGGAACTCGTGCGACCGCACAAAACAGGTGGCCGCCAGTTGACGCACCTGATCGCACTTGTGCCGCAACAAGCGCCAGCTGAGTCGCCGAAAGCGGATTAGCAGGGGATTCGGCTCTTTGCCGCCCGAGGTGCGCAAGTGCTCCACCTTGGAGAGGAATGCCAAAAAGAGTATTATGGAAGAGGTCACCTCCTGCCGGTCGCAGCACTCCAGCATGTGCTCGCATGCCTTGGGCAGCAGGCATCCCAACTCATCGTAGTCCAGTTCACTGGGTTCCCAAGCGGGGCGCGTTTCAAACTCGGTGGCTTGGCGCTGCCCCACCAGTTTGCCCAAATTGGCGCCAAACAGCTGCAGTGCCGCATTCGAGATGGTCCACTCGGGGTTGGTGATATGCTCCATGGCCACCAGAAGAATCTCATTGTAGTACTTGCTCATCGCCGGCCTCAATTCTGTGTCGCGCACCAGAACGCACAAATAATGCAGAACCAAGGCTTCCAAGCGATCGTGATTGCTATCCAGGGAAACACTCTCCGCCGAACGATCTCCATTTAGCCTCTGTAGGATTAGCTGCACAGCTCGATGAAGGAGCAGCCGCTGCCGTGGATTGTCGTTCTTCAGCACGTGAAGGAACATTATGGCGAAGCCGGCACCACGACGTGTGGTGCTCACCTGGCGGCTCTCCGTCAACAATTCCCGCTCCAGGCAATCGTGCAGCATTTGGAAACCAGCATCGCCGCTCTCCAAGCTGCTGGTGATGGCACGAGTTAGTCTGCCTATACTAAGGCCAGCTGCCTCGATGGCTCCTTTGTGCCGGCAAAGCGTCAAGACAGATACATTGATGTCGAGGCAACGGCGCAGTGCCTTTGAGTATACTGTGCTTGCAGTGGTTTTTAGTAGGGAACACCCTATACTGGTGGCCAGATCGCAACAGCCCTGCATAAGATTTCATAAGATTATTACGTTTTTTTTTGGACTAATAGTTGTCTTCACTCACCTTCAAAGTCAGCCAGAAGCTCATGAGCAAGTACTTCCGACAGGCTTCCTCCTCGCCAACGGACTTGAGGGAGCTCTCGCTGACCAGCAGCTGGAGACTCTCGTCCATGTCCTGGAAGCTAGCTGCTGTGGTTGTCTCTTCTTGTCGTCGGGCATTGGCCAAGTTGAGAAACTTTAAAATGCCGCCAAGAATGCGTTCCAGCAGTGGCAACAAGTCCTCCAGTGGGGAATCAACTGAAAGGCCAGCCTTGACCACCTCGTCCAGTCCGCGAAGATATCCAAAGAGATGTCCACCACTCTTGGCAGTTAGCAAGGGATCCTCGAAGAACGAATCCAATTTGTCCGCAAGCCGTTTCAGGCATTCATCAAATATCTTTCTTCCGGACTCCTCCTTTGTAACTGCCAATTGCGCGTAGAGTGAAACCAGCGAGCATTCGTCCACATCTGAGGTTATGCACAAGTCCACACAACGCTCCACGCACTTTTCAGTGTCCACATGGCCCATTTGAATCAGCAGGGAGACGGTCAGGTCCAAAGCATCATCGAAACCTTGCGGATTGTTGAGGGTTTCAAAGAGCTGTTGCGCCATGTCCTTTGGCCGAAAAACTCCATGCTCCAAGAGAAATATTCCCATACGTTGATTCTGCTGGGGACTACACATCTTCGCATTCTTGGCTACCTGTTCGGCATATAGCGATCGGTTTAGAATCTCCAGCAGCTTCAGGGCAAAGATCTTCGGTTGGTAAACCTCGCTATGGATGTCCCGCTCGATCAGATTCTGCAGATGAGAGAAGAATCGCTTGATGTTCTGCGCCAAGGCATCACCTCCTACGCCGCTGTCTGCCTTGAGCACCTTATGAAAATGCTTGGCCGTGTGGTTGATAATGGTGGGCATCTTGCCCAGCATTGTGTTTCGAAACTCGGAGCTCTCCAGACCGCGATGTCGCTCTACGAAGGTGTGAAAAAAGTCCAGGCAGTCCTCGACGGCAAAATTTCCCAAGTTGTCGACCATAAATCGAAACACCAACAGCTGGGCCTCCGTCTCCATTTGGCTGCAATTGGTCAACAGCTCCGTGCTGATCTTGAAGAAGTGCAGCTTGGAGGCAGCATATATCTCTTTGGCAAACATGCTGAAGATGAGGATCAGCCGAAGCTGATCGCCCGGCGATCTCACCTCCTCGGAGGAGGCCAAAAACTCCACTATCTGGGGATTGGCTTGCAGCTGCTCAAACAACATGTCGCGCTGCTGGATCCGCAGGAACCACTGGGAGTGAAAGTTCTGGATCTCGGCCACAGTGCCGTTGAGAAGCAGCTCCACACTGGCGGCGAGTAGAGCCGGAGAACGCTGATTGCTCAGGCTTTTCACCGGATACTGGCTGGCTGCCCGAAGTCCCTTGTAGCTTAAGCTCAGCCTTAGTCCCTTGAGGAACTCCTCTTCGCTTTGATTGGTGGCCGCCAGGAGATCCGGCAGTGGATGCGAGTTAAGGGCGCCGCTCAGGAGGTAGTATTTGTTGCGATTTGTCCACGGCCAAAACTCCACAATCAGGCGAAAGTAGGAGAAGGCCCTTTCCCGCTGTTTGCAGCAGTGGTTGTACAGCGTCAGGGTCTCCTCGCGAGATCCCGTTTGCGTCTGGCGCTGCAGACAGTGGTAAAAGTGCTCTAAGCGCAGGGGCAGGAGCTGTAGCTCGGGGTACTTCTTCACCAGGAGGTTGGTAGCCTTAAGCACGGCCATCAGACTGGGACTGTTCCGTCGCAGAGCCTCAACAATGGCAGTGGTGCACTTCTCCTCCAGCTGCACCGCATCCAAACGCTTCCAGTGGTCCGTGAGCAGCACAGACTGGAGCATCAGAAAGGCAGTGGGCTGCTCGCTGGTCAAACGCTGGGGGAGATCTTCAAAGTGCGAGTCCTGCAGCTCGTACTTGTGCACAATGTGGTAGTACACCCGGAAACTAATGTTTAGGGCGGCTTGGTTGGCGCCGCCGCACGTGTCCATCTGCGCCGCCTCATCCTCCTCCGCCCGGATTCTTTGGGCCAGCTGAAGGGCGGCGTCCTCGGGAAGTACATCGCCCAGGCTCTGGACAACCAGGAATCGGTTAGATCTCGGTCAATAGGAATACTCAACGCACCTGCAGGTAGGAAAGACAGTCGCTGGGACCAATTTTTGAACGTTTTTTGGGAGACTCCGACATGCCCAATACTTCTTGCGAGAGCTCCACAACTTTTGTTCAAGTGTGAAATATATATCAATATATCGATATTTTTGAATAAAAATAAATATTTATACTGTGATATTTTTTCCCCTGAAATATTTAATATCGGTATTTTTTTAAATATATTATTGATATTTCCCTATTGGTCACACTGAACTGGAACAGCAAAAAGCACGAGATGAGCCGCGAGATTTTGATTCGCAAATAATAAATAATGCGGCAATCTGCACTTTGTGAAATGAATTTATTGTCAAATTTATTGTCGCTCTTAAAAAAATAAGCACCACGACGCTTAGTTAAAGTGCATTTGTGGGTTTCCCGCGAAATTTCGTGTTTGTGTGTTTGTTTTTTGGAAGCATGTGTGTGTGTGTAACGACGCTTTTTTCATGTTTGTGCGTGTCATTTTTTCTACAAAATTTTATGTTAGTGAATAATATACACTTTAAATAAGAAGATCGAAACAGAGTGAATTAATTTATTGTTGTTTCGGACCATTCTAGCTTGATTAGTGAAATGCAGTTAGTTGAGTTGAAGATGTCACATACACATGTCAATTACCGCCATATAAAATTACAAGTTGAAATATTTAAATCGCTATACGCTGAATGTGGCCTGAATTCGTACGCTTTATCTGATATCAACTTTGGTGACGTAAAATTATTATATATTGGACTAATCAAATTCCCTTTTGTAAATTTTCTGCTTCGGAAAGTAAGACTAAACAAATTCACTTTTATAAATTTTACTAATTTCCGATTTAGAACATTTACAAAACGGAATTTGTTTAGTCGATTGTATGCCTTTGTATGTTGAAAGTGCGATTGTAACAAGTTTTTGCCTCGTCAAGAGGTATTTTGGTTTGATATCAGATGATTTTGGAGAAACAACATACATATTTCCGATTTAAAAAACATTTCTTCGTCCATATATAGTAGCTGCTTCATTGGCTCTAATACAATATACAAAACTAAATTTATCTTAAATTTTTTTAAGCAGAACTCACTGACCTTTTCGACTGAAAACCCATTAGAAGACGATGTTGCGGACTAAAGAAACGCAGGATTTCTTGAGGGGCATAACCGGTCGATAACAATGCGACAAACTAATGGAGTCCACGAGGAAGTACAGGATAATCAGGAGCTTCAATTGTTTTTAAGTTTACCATTCGCATCCTGGGAAAGTGATCCAATATCGTTTTTGATTTCCTAGGGCACTTTGCCTTGGCTATCTAAGTTAGCAATGGGCTACCTTATCACGCAATCAAATGTGTTGCTTCTGATACGGGAAGCCGCATGTGACCCAAAGGGTATTTTTGAAATCACTAAAAAAGGATTTTTGATGCGGAAATGTATAGTATGTAAAGACAATTTGCGTCGCATACGTCTGTTTTTTTCTTTATACTTGTAATAAACGTAAAGAATTGAAATTCAGTACATGTAATAGATGTAAAGCATTGAAAATTCAGTACACGTAGTAAATGTAAAGCATTGAAACAAGGATACTCGATATTTTTTGGGTGACATATATTTTCTCCATTTGATATTTTTGAAAAAAACGAGTGTATGTATGTAAAATGGGATGCCAACTCTTTTTCTAGACCACCAGGGCTGACTAATCGAACTGCGATGATTGCGCTATTATCGATAGGTTGGTTATCAAAAATTGAAATAGGCTACCGTTACTAATTAACATTTTAGCTGAAAGATTAATATTGTAAAGATTAGGAAAATAGTGTTTTATTGTTATTATTACAATTTTGATACGGATTAGTATTACTTTTACGTTTTTTAATCATTGAATAAAAACGCTCCTATCTAACAAATATAGGCATTAATCTTCCCGAAAATATTATTTTAAGACTTAATTCAAAGCTAAAAAAAACTGACCGTTACAAACACTTTTTTAATACTAATTTGTTATTATCACAACAATAAATTTATTATTTGTTTCTTAATTCCAAATTACAAACAGCTGTCGCCGTTGGACGAGGAGCTCAAGCTTAAGAATGCTCAATGTACTTATAAAATCAATTCCCAGTAAGAAAAACCCTAAAAAACTACAAAAATATAAATCAGTACTCTTATGTTAAGAGTAAATTTAAAATCACCTACTTTCGTTTTTGCGCGTAAGTGTGTTTCAAGACTTTGTTCCTTTTCAATTAATCAGAACTATTTATACAAAGTTCGATATGATAAAGACATAAGGCTTGTGTTTGTATTCTACATTTCGTTGCTGCCAGTGCTGGCTTGGCTTTCATTCATTCATTTGCTACATATATGTATAATGCAGATAAATAGTGCGTAATTTCCTATCGAACTCGTGCGACGCGTAATTTGTACAGATGGTAAAAAAGAATGTTTTCCGCGATTTTCCAGCGCCTCTGCCGCTTAACCATTCTCATCCATGGAGAAGAGCTAGAGTTTTTCCTGTTCTGGCTTCGAGTTCGAAAACCTCCAAGTTCCCCGCTTCACGCTCTTTCCGCTCAATACTTGTAAATCTAGTTTCTGAGCATCTGCCGCCCGAAAACTTTAAGGAAGCGAAGCTCTAAATGGGAATCTATTTTTTAACAAGTATTCAGCAGGTCAGGTATACTGTTGTACATGGGTATTGTTTTCCGAAAAGGGGTAGTTTCTCACCTGTATCAAGGATTCCCGAAAACATACCCACAGGGTTAAGCAGAAATATTGTTTACCACTTCGTATCGGTTTTACAGTAGGGACTCGATGACAAGAACTTTGAAATTTAATATCAGGGTAATTTGATATCACAGTTTATTACAGAAGAAAACATGTTTCAACAGTTAGGAGCGATTGTTTACGTTCGCCTTACTTAAACTGGGTGCCAAAAGTATATTTACTTTAGGTATAAAAATGTTTATAAAATTTATTTTTTCTGAAGTATGGTAAAAAAAAAAAAATCGAACCTACAATTTTTATGGTGTCCCACAAACTGGCTTAAAACTGTATTGACATTTGCTCAACACTTTCGAGTTCGATTCTATACATACATGAGAGACCAACTTTCATTAGCTAAAGATAATCTTTATCATAAAAATTAAAGATAATCCGAATCTTTCTGTTTGCTCTTCTTCATATCATTTTCATGGTGAATGGCAGTGAACAAGCGAAAAACAGAACTTGAAAAATCATTATACTCGATTTCAACATGTGTATACTACATTAAAACTGTAGCTTTTCTGTTGTTTTTGTATGTGTGTGCGCGAACCCATATATTTATATATTCCCCGAAATAACCCCGTTCTTAAAAAAAGAGCGAAATAAAAACGTAAATGGCAGCGAAAGAAGAAAAAGGCAAAATAAAAAATAATAGGCAACTGTCTCTCCGGCAATCTCTCGCAATCTCAAAAACAACTAGCGACCATAACCATTATTTGTACCTTCCGAATACGAATATATAGAGATGTATGTACGTATATAACGCCGAAGCGCACACGCACACAGCCCCAGGTGACCGCGTATATGTGCATATAGTTGGGTTTTTGTAGGCCCGTTCGTCGCTTTTTCGAGTTTTGAAATTAGTATTGAAATCGTCGTTAGTGGCAGCGGTCTGCCTCAATTTCGAACGCTTAAAAACGGTTGAGTTCGGCTCTCTCTCTCTCTGTCATTTCACTGCTGTCTCTCGCACCGCTCTCTCTGGTAAGTGTTCGTGTGTGTGAGTGTGTTTGCAAGGTGTTGCTTTGGAAATGAAATAGTTCAAGTCAAGTCGAATTATTTTAAACTTATTGGCTGGTATGTGCATTAAAATATCAACACTTGGCATTAACTGATTAGCGAAAAGTACGGCAAGTCATTTGTCAATGGACACAATTCAGTTTAAAAGAAAAGTCGAAAGTTACGTTATGTTCTTTTTCTTGAAAAATTCTCAACTGCACATAATAAGCGTAAATTCGTGAGTGTCTCTTTTGTGCGTGTGTGTGGGTGAGCCGAGCTCTCTGAGCGCAAAACAGAATTGGTTTGCTCTCACTAAAAAACACATCCCCCCTCCCCACCCCCTCAGCAATCCACTTCCTATACCTCTATCAGCTTATTATCGTATCTTTTGCATTACAGTGCTCAGAGGCGATTTAAATTAAGTTGGCAATTACATTTCCGCTCTGGAATATAGCGGTTAGGTTGCAAGTCCGGAATGTATTAGTTAATTGAGCGGTGTTATTTGGAAAACCCTCTTTGGAAGACATGTGGCATGATATGATATGATATATCATTCTCAAAATCGTCCGTTCAAACAACCCCCGACCACTGTGCCAATCTTGAGACGTCGCTGGAAAATTACTCAAATTTTGAGATTCAATTCTAGTTTCAACCCGCCGCCGCTCGGGAACCCGAACTCGAAACCGAAACCTAAACAATATATTTATCCCCCACTTCATTCATTATTCGTTCTTCATTCCATGCGTAACTTTCCCAATTGTACGATGCGTAATCGCTTCTTAAAATTCGTATTCCTACGCTTTATTCAACGCTATCTTGTTTACTTGCATTTGGAAATCACTATCTCGAAAATGTTCTGTTATTGAGTGTGTTCCACTTGCCTCGCTTCACTTTGTCAGTGTATCTGTGTGCGGGAGAGTGTGTTTTTTACGTTTTCTTTTTGCGGCCATTATTCGTTTTGAAATAATCAAAATCGATAAAAAATATATATATTTCCCTCGGTTTAGATTTGTAAGCTCTTTTCGTGCATACTTGCCTACGGTGAGCGTGTCGGTGTGCTGCCACTTTTCATGGGATTCGGTTTTGGAATGTGTTAAACAGTTGGAAACACGTCAACTTCACACAAGCAAATGTGTATATGGCAGTCAATATCAAGTTGGTGGTGGATTCTGAAGACGAAAACCGAAAACCGAAAGATAACCGAATCCACGATTGCCACTTTTGACACAAAAAGTCCAAAACTGGATTTTTTCTCGTTGGCACACAGCCATCTCTTTTTTTTACAAGCTGCCAGTGAATATCGGGTGGGTTGAGTATCCAAGGCGAGTGGAAGCTGATACTCTGATTGGAAAATCAAAATTAGTGTTTAAAACCACTAAGATAGTGACATTCCGTCAACTTATAGAGATGCCTCATGTTGTGTTGGGTTAAAAACAGTCAAAAGTTCCTATAGTGAAACACCTGTTATTTCTTTACAAGATTTATATTTATAAATCTGAGCATACTTTTAGAGGACATATAAATGTACAGTCCAAATTCCATTTCCAAACACTATCTCCCATTCAAAAAGTTCAAGCTGTGGAATCTTTGAGTTATGGAAGTTCGACAGAATATTTATCTGTATACTGTTCGTTTATAATATACAGGCAGATATTGACATTCTGGACAGTTCTAGATAAAAGTTATCGTCCTACTTGTGTAAGGTCTCTGTCGGTTCTGTTTGGAATTATTGCAAAAATTAAGCTTCTTTTTTTGAATTATCTGTCCTAGCGATAGTTTGCAGTTTCAATGACAAGTGTTCCGATGCCTAAAACCTGAACTAAGTTCGATGTTTTCCAAAACTGATTTTGACTTCGGATGTCAAACCACTTCTCAATATTTTTTGAAGCTTTCCAAGAATATTTTCAAAACTAATTTCGGAATATTTCCCCCCATTTTTCACAGTTGCAGAGACTGCAAATTCCAGGAAAAGTGAACTACCAACGTCACATCCATGTTAATGCCACGTTATCTGGGCCTGAACGATAGCTCCTCGTCGTCTGGCAGCCACGGACCTGCAGGAGCCCCCAGTAGCTCCTCTTCCCCGCCGACAACGGTGGCCGCCCACACGAAGATGCGGCTGCTGAGCAAAGTGGAGCACAACATGCGTCAGAGCCAAGGTCACATCCAGAGCCAGCCGAGCGGCCAGGACATCAATCACCTCCTGCACACGGCCTCCACGGGCAACGGAGTGGTGGGCGATGTCGACGGACTGCTGACGCCCATGCGCATTAAGGCGCACTTGTCGCCACCCTACTCCGCCAGCAGTTCCGGCAAGAGCGAGACCCTCAGCTCGAGCTCTCGGCCGGAACGCAACCTGTGGAGCCGGGCCGAAATGCTGGAGATGCTGAGCATCATGCAGAATCTGAATGCCCTGGAGCAGCTAAATGACCGGAACATGAAGAGCGAGCACGTCTTCCGGCAAATCGAGGAGGTTATGCGCAGCAAGGGCTATGTGAAGAAGTCCAGCATCCAGATTTGGACCAAGTGGAAGTTCCTCAAGTCCACGTACAACACCACAACGCGTCACGGAACGGGTATACCCAAGGTGGTGCCGGAGGAGGTCTACCGCGTCCTCTGCCGAATGCTAAGCGACTCAAATCACAGCGGCAATATCAACGGCAGCCTCAGCGAGTGCGGCAACTCAATGGACAGTTCCAAAACAGCTGGCGACGATAAGGAGGACATCCTCGGCGTGGAGCATCCCATATTCGGCTTTCGACTGGGACCCATCAAACCGGAGCCAATTGATACAGGTTAGTATTGTCAAGAATTGCAGAGACAAACATCTTTGAAAAATTAAAACTACAGAACAGAAAGATAAAGAAACTCTTAAAACTGACGTGACTCATAGAAACATAGTTTAAATCTATGTATAATTAAATAAATGCTGATAACTAAAGTCTTTTAAAATTGTCTAAAAATGGCTTAAATAACCATGTGATACGAAAAAAACAACAGAAAACATTTGTACTTATAGATTTCCGCAGAAAAAAAACGTTGGTTAGTTTATGAATTTTTTATCGTGATTTCCTAGAATCGATAACACGTTCAATTCCCAATAAAATGTTTATTATTGAATGCGAAATTCTTTTTGCCTTTCAGGCTATGAGACGCCTCAGAAGCCGGACATGGTGTCCGAACCCGATCTGGAGGCCTTTGACTACGAGGCCGGGAGCTCCCAAGCGGACAACGCCGAACAGGAGGACGTGCCTCACATGCCGTTTATAGTGTCCGTCAAACACGAACCCGACATGGACCTGGGCATGGACACAACCAACACTCCGCCGCCCACGGCGCCAGCATCTCCCTCGCCGCCTCCAGTGGCGCTGGATGAGACCGACGACGAGAGCGTCTACTCATCCACGCCGGTCGCTCCTCCTCCCCTGCGCGTGGCCTCCTTTGCCAAGGACGAGCAGCGACGACCCACGCATGGCATCCTGCAGATCGATCGCCCACCGCCCACGCTCACCAAGATGGGCCAACAGTTGCCCAGTCCGGGCCAGATGAGTCGATCCGTGCCCCTCCAGAGCACCAGCAGCATTAACTTTGTGCATCCGCACAGCAAGCTTATGTTGCCGCGCAAGCAGAATCCGAATGCCAGCCAACAGGGGCTGCGTCTGCCCAGGGACATCAGTGTTCAGCCGACGGGCCTGCGCATGAAGACGGTGCCCATGCGGGATACGGGATACTCCCTGCGGCCGGATCGCATGATCCCCGACATCGATCAGTCCGTGTCCAGTCCCCCGCAGTCGCCGTCCCCAATGGCTGCTCTCTTGAGTCGCGGTCCGCCGCCCAAGTACCCGATGGCCGGGCAACAAGCGGGTGCCTCCACCAGCAGACAGGCTCACATGATGTCGTCCCACCAGTTGACCCCGCTGCAGCACCAGCAGCTCCAGCCGCGGAAGCGTCGTCTGGGCCAAAGTCCGATCATGGGCATGCCTGTGCCGGTGAAGCTACAGCGCAGCTCCAATATGTACGAGTCGACTCCGAAGGCCATCCGATCCCAGCCGGGGACGAGCGAGGAAAGCAAAAAGAAGACCAGCGAAGAGGAGGCGAAGCAGCGCAAGAAGCGGCAGGAGGAGCTCTTCGCCAAGGAGCTTAGCCAATTGGCCACTGCCATGCGGTCGACCCAAAAGGAGATGTTGCAGGACTTCTTCGTGCAGCAAAAGGAGATCGCACGGCGGGAGCATGACTTCCAGATGAAGCAGGACACGATGGTGATGCGCGCACTGCGCAAGCAAACGGATGCGTTGCTGAAAACAGCCAACGAACTGGTTAATGGAACTTCAGAGGCAGCTAAAATGGAACCCGACGATAAAGACGGTGTCATTCCCGAAACTCAGATACAATTTGAGCCAGAAACCGAGCTGAAAGCTCCAGAAAGCGAAGAGGATGGAGGTGGGGAAGCTGATGATGATGTGGAGGAAACTATGGGAGAAGATGAAGATGATGAGGATGATAACGATGAGGAAGAGGATGAAGACGACGACGACGACGATGAAGAAGACGGCGGCGATGATAGTGACCTGGAAATGTCCACTCTGGCCATGACCGAGGGCTCCAACAACGTTGAAGTGATCAGCGAAGATTAGTAGTTGGCTTTTCCCCAACGACCTACCACATCTCCAAGTATTACCCCAAAAATACAAACACCATTGTTAATACCGATTCATTCCAATCGCATTCCTTAAGCTATATATACTATATATATTCCTAGAGCCAGACCCGCGCATTGTTAAAAGACTTGATTATATTTAAGCATTAATACATAAATGAAACCTAAAGTAAATTAAAATGTATTTATTGTTCATCGACCGTCTATGCCCCAAAGTGCTGTAAAGTTATTGAAACCACAAAATACTTAGGTAACCATATGATATATATCAAAATATATATGTACCTTGTACAATAACAGAACAAAATTCGATTTCTGACGGGTTGAGAAGGGGGATCATAACATTTAGAAAAACACTTGGTTTGTAAATAAATTGTAATTTCCTATCAAGAAATGTATTTAATAATATTGCATTAGATTGAAAAACAAATTAGAATATACAGCTAAACAAAATCAGGGAAAGTAGAGCGCCCTAATGTTACGAGAAATCAATCTTACTGGCTAGTGTTTTTGCAAAAATTAGTTTTAAACTGAACATTAAATAGTACTAGCTTAAAATGACAATCTGCGAGTGCACTAAATTAGGTAATGTGTGCTGTGCCTGCCTGTCCTATGGATTAGTGTACTCTCTGCCTACTCGCTGCCGATTAGCACGATCCGTAAACGCCTAAAGCAAAGTGTTAGCAGCTAGTGTTTATTTTACAATTACCATTACGACCCCGCGATACCGTGCCCACGCCCGGCTCCCTGACCGGCACTTAGTCGGGCCGATAGATAGGCGTTTTGGGTATAAATTCAATTAAAATAACATACTCCATCATGGAATTGGAATCACATTGTTGCTTATGCAGTCGCCAGTGCAGGCCCAGCTTATGATATAGATGATTATTCTCCCATTCGAACAGCTTGTCCAGTGTGAGTTGTGTCTGCAAGGGATTACGTTAGGATTACAAGATCTTGACAAAGTTTTCAGATTAATCTCGGTCTTACGCGTTTGCTAAGACAGATGACGGGCCAGAGGGAGCAGCCGAGCGTGCAGCAGCAGCAGACGCAGCCGCAAAAGAGCCACTTGACGTTGACGGGCAGGGATTTCTTCAGCACTCCATTGATCCGGCCCACCGTCGCCTTGAACTCCTCGGGAGCCACTCGGGACAGCAGACCGCAGGGGAACTCCGCATTGAAGCGGTTGCTCAGGCCAAATCTGTGAATGTGCACGGGAAAAGAGCTGAATTAGTATGTGTAATTGGCGTGCAGTGCAATTATTCTGCCCTGACTCATCTCTTATGCAACCTGTGTAATTGACAGCTGGGCCACAACGCCACCTTCCCGAAAAATGGGGTCAAGCGGTATCAATAGCAAAGTAGGGCCTATGTCGAAATTAGGTAAAGGTAACCTTGAACTACATTTCAGCCATGTACAGACAGCAATTGCAATAATCGATGCTAGCCAAACACCTACATAGCTACAGTTGGAATAATACCACTCAATTTAAATATTATGAGGTGTTTAATATTTTAATTTCGTTCAGGGTGCAAAAGACCCATAAGTAAATATATATTTAAAGAGTTCTTAATGGAAACCATGGAATAATGTAAATAAAATCGGACATTGTTAGTTTAAGCATAAGCAAATATTCCATAAAACTATCTGTAATCACTTCAAGTTTATTATGTGTTTCTAAAGCTGTTATCTTTTAAGTTTTCAAATTTAAAGTATTGTGTCGAATTCGATTTAAATTCGATTTAATTGATGCCAGTTTACTTCATGATAATTATTGGAATTTGAACCGCAGACATGCTTTATAGACATCTATAGACATATAGAAAACATCAGTATGCTTATTATTATGGAAAGATTCCCCTAATTCTTTCTTTTTCAATACATGATGCTGTCAACCAGATCTTTCTTTCAATATTCTGTGATTTAAAGCCTGTATGATTCACCATCGACACATACAAAGTGCCGATAGTGATATTGTCTTTCGGAATGCGGTTACACCACCCAAACTGCTCTATCTATCTGGTTTCCCACTTGTAAGCCTTATCGCTTGTTTACTGCTCCCAATCCGGAGGCCCACTTACACCGTCATGTTGCCCGCGCCGCGAATGATGATGGGCTCCTGGACGGGCGCCACCGTTTGGTCCTGGAAGTGCTCCAGATCGTCCAGCTGCTCATCCTCGTAGATGGCGTCAAAGTCGGAGAAGGACATGGTTTTGTGTGCTGTTGGTTGTGCGTGATTTGAGAGGCTGATGCGCTGGAGTGACGTTGAAACGGATGACGAGGTGACCAGGGGGAACAGAGAAGAGCAGCGGGCGCTCCAGCTGTGCCGAGTGGGAGGTCAAAACATGTTGCCGTCTGCCCTCGCTGGCGGGGATTGGATGGAGTTCCTTTTGGAGCCGGAGCTGTCTTTCAGTTAACAGATTGACGAGGCTGCTTCCGCCATAAAAAAATCGACGTCGTCGTTGTCAGCGTTTCCCAGCGATGCGATTGTGACGTCTGGCTTCCTCTGTTGACGCAAATGTGTGGGTGGTCCGGGCTGTTGGCGGGGGGGTGGCCATGGGTGGCATTCAAAATAAAGTGCATATTAAAAAATAATAAATGCAGCGTGTGATTGTGTGCGGGGGCGCTTTACAACACTGGCCGCTGTCTGTTGTTGTTGCTTTTCCCTGCGATGGAGAGACTGCATTCCAAAAACAAAGAATTGTTTGTTTTTCTTCAATAGCTACTAAAATGGGATATTCCCACTTAAATAAACAACTTAGGCAACAACAACAAAGGGGCAAATGTTTTGTTTTTCCCCACGCACACCCTCACAAAAGGCACCAAAACACACACACACACGCACCTCTTTCAGCGTATTTCGCAATCACTTTTCTTGCAGGTTAAGTTGTTTTCGTGCTGGCCCGCGCTGTTTCTTTACTTTTTCTGTGTTTTCCGACAGTTTTCTATTAATTCCGAGCAGCGCTACGACTTTAAAACGTTTGCTACGTTTTCCGAATACGAAAATCACTGCTGAATTTGTTGTTGCACGACCAACGCGAACAGCTGGCCGACCAAGGCTGCCAGACTGTCGCACAGGTGGCAGCCCCAATTCAAATCTTAATTTTTAGGGGTTCTTTTGGTTTTTTATCTATCTACATATATCTACTTAGTGCATATAAAATAAAGCAATCTTACTTATATAATCTATTTATTTGGCGGAACGTGTTAATCCTGGACTTCTACGAACAGCTGGCTGACCAGTGTTGCCAGCCCTTTTTCGTTTTTAAATCCTTCAATTGCGATGGGGTATATTATTGATTTATTAATTATCTATATAAATAAATTACTTTTATGTATAAAATACATAGCGCGCCATAAGCTTAAGCCTAAATAAAGACAAATTCGACGATTGGGCAAATTAAACAACATTGCAATAGCTTAATTTCGAGTGTTATAGATTAAAATATAGCTCTAGCGTGAACGAGAAGGCATATTTGAGATGGTTTTTGGTTTCCAGTTCCAATGGGTGGGTGGGTTATCAGAAGATTACTTCTTCTTGGCCGCACTGGGACTGGTGGACTGGAACACCGATGAGGCGGACATCAGGTTCTCGATGTACTGGCCGAGCACCTGGTTCTCGGAGCGCAGCTTGAGATTCTCCTCCTTGACGGAATCGACGCGCTGCGACAGGTCGTCCAGGGTGTTCTGCAGCTCCAGGACCTGTGTGATGAGGCGGGCCTTCTCCTCCCGGTCGTCCTGGGCCATTTCCATGGCCTCCAGCGAATTGTGCGATGAATCCGGCGTCGAGCTCCGGTTGGTGAAGGAGGAGCGCAGCGAGTCCATGGATCTGCCATTGGGCATTCGAACCGCTGTCGAGGGCTCATCGTCCGGAATGACCACTGTTTGTTTTTTTTTTTGGGGGGAGGAATAACAATTGATAACATCATCAATTTCGACTCCACCCACACCCATTGAATTTCACTCACCCTGTGGATCCTCGTCCATGTTGGGAATGCTGTCGTCATTGTTTAACAGGGACATGACTGGCAGTGTTTAAATACCCTTACAATTGCTTAATACTTTTATTCAATTAACTTTTGCCAAATTTCTCAAATTGACACGAAAAAAGAAACTACCACTGCGAAGTTAGGCAACACTGGTTGCGGGCGCTGCCGTTGTTTTTTAAGGGCCGCACTTTGCAACACTAACGAAGTTTAAAATGAAGAAGAAGCAGCTGCGTTTTGTAATCTTTAAACAAGTATTTTAAAGAAAGTTGACTAGTAAGAGAATAGTTCAATATTTCATTAATATTTTAATCAAGTAACATGTTGCCCTGTATGTATTACAAAAAGGTTACCGCCTTTCCTAGGTTTTAAGCTATTTCCCCTGTTAGGGTGTTTGGTAACTTAAAACACCTGGGATAATTGGTAGTGGTTATAATTTAAGCATTTTAAGCTTATCTTTAATATTTTTCAATGACAGACTGTAACCCCCGCCAAAACCAACCATTAGTTGCCGTTTTATTTCCGCCTTTTCAAAATAACCGACATTAGGCGCACACAGGTCGGATACCAGAGTTGCCACCTGAGCCGTTCGATCATAGAAATTAAAATACACACATCGCATTCACATGCTTTTGCAGTTTTTAATATTGCTGGACTTCCGTTTTGGCAGGAGTGCGGATTTCCCCGAGCGCCGATTTAATTAGTTCAGTCTATGATCCTGGTGAAAAGTGTGCACGAATCGTTTGGTTTTCTCGCCCATGGCAGTGAGCATTCGCTTTTGCCCACAAATTTACGAGGTCGAACGAGCATTTAACACCCTCGCAACAACATTTCGGTTCAATCAAACGGATAAAGCAGGTAAGCGTATTTATGTCCCACAATTTGACATTCGCGACCTGACATCCCGTGGGTCTGTCATTTCAGCCGTGTCCTGCAAGCGGACAGCATCGCATATCCACTATATCCTGGTTTCCGCCTCCTCCGAGGCTGTACATACTATTTCGCTCCGCGGGCAAAAGGGAACTTCTTGAGGGTAAGTCAATAGTTGGATTCTGGAAACTGAAGGTCCAGGCTTTCAGAAAGTGGAAAATCTAGAGCCTTTGGCACTATGGCTGCGTAAATCCCTGCCCGTGTTCATCCGCGAACCAAGATAAGAGGTTTACAATGCTCTTGTGACATTGGATTGGCCACTACGTAACATTGGACAGGGAGATCGGATTGGGGATTGCCATGATGGGTCAACGAAAATGTCGTCAGCAGGCATATAAAGCCCTTAGGGGTTAAAAATAGGAGCAGGTCATTTTTGAGATAACATAAATCATCGTGCAGCATAACTAAAAATGGTATCAAAATTTCAATATGTATTCAGTGTGACCGTAGGCGGGCAACGGGGTTTGGCCAAATGGCCGCGGGGGAACTGTCAAAAAGGGGGTAGAAACGTAATAAAACAGATCTAGCAACAAAAGTAAATTACTTAAATCTATAATTAAACACAGTTTAGTTAAAATATGTTTTCTGTTTGCTTTGACAAAATGTTTCGTTTTTCATGAACATCATACAAAGTTGCAAAGAACTGGTACCTGTTGTGTTTTTAGGAACCCTCAACTCTTAAAGTTTTACAACAATTTTATAAAACCACTTTTAACACCTAAATTAAATCTCCTTTAACACCTTTTCAGGTAAATAACAAACCAAAATAACCGTAAATATTTAAAATAGACTCGCAAGTCTACGCATTAAATAATACCAGCAGTTGGTATATTATCAAACCGAGAAATACACACGAGACGCGCGAAAACAATAAATTTAATTCGAAAACTTTAAAAGCAGTGTGATCTTGAAAAACTTAAAAAGCGACTGTCAAAAGAGAAAATCTATCACAATTGAAGCGATAAAGGAACTTAAGAATCGAAAAAGACTTGAGTGACAGAAGGGAATCCAAAAAAAAAATACTAACCCCAGTGCAGAGTGTAAAATGCCAAAAACTTTTGTGCGCCTCAACGTACAAAAATTGTAAAGACGCGAAAACACGGTGGAGAATACAAATTCTCAATTTCCGTTTTGAAAATAGAAATAAAAACCAGATACATAATAAGATTGGAAAACGAAAATGCTGCCCCTTTCGTTGGCCACCGCGGAGGCCAAGCAGCTGCAGCGCGAACTGTCCATCTCAGTGTCGCCCGCGAGTGGAGGAGCAACTGCAACCTCTGCCCACAATGGAGGCGTCTCCGTCTCCGGCGGAAACGGCAATAGCCTGCTCACACTGGCTCCGCGCAAGGAGGAGCTGCGCTTCCTGCCCCTCGCCTCCATCGGCGGCAACAAGACCTGCAACATCACCATCAGCAATGTCCATACTCCCATGAAATCCAAACTGACGGCGGTGAACATTGTGCCAAATAACTTAAAGACCCCCGGAGGAGGAGGATCTTCCAGTGTCGGAGGTGGACCTGCTCCCCTTTTCCAGCTAGTCCCTTCGGCCAGTAATCCCAGCCAGCCATTGGTGGCCATTTTGGCACCCAATCGCAAGACCACGCTGCTCGGAGGAACTTCATCCAATCCCCAGCCAGTGGTGATTCGCTCCGGAACAACTTTGAACAAAAATAGCTTGACCATCCATAGCAATGGCATGGCCACCATGACGCCCCTGGGAGCAGGAGCCGCAGGATCAGGATCAGGAGCTGGAGCAACCACTGCAGGAGCACCCATAACGCTAGTGGCCAAAACAGAGCTTCCACAGAAATTGCAAGCGGGTGAGTAGGGTTCCCCCATCCCAAGTTACATAAGTTATTATAAAGTGGGTTTCCCCAAACAAGAAGAGATCCCGATATTCAATGCAATCTGGAAAATGGAAAATGGGAAATGGGCAATACTAAACCGTGTAGGTATGTGTGCGTGTGTGTGTTTCTGTGTTTGCGGGGCAATCTTATAGTTTACTTTCGTTGTTCACATTGCTCTGCGGGTTTAGTTTTTAGTTGTTGTTCGACTGCTGCACATTTCATAACACCAAATTAGTAGGGTTCGTGTGCGTGTGCCATTTTCCATTTTCGGATGTAAGTTCAGCTAAATAGAGTTCCATTCTGTATTAACAGGGGTGAGAGACGTCAAAGATTGAGTGGGAAAAATTAAATAGAATTGATTACTCTTTTTCCTATATATGCTGGTTTTTATCAATAGCAATATGCAAAAGGCGGGGTGCCAGCGAAAAAACAACAAAAAACCATAAGCGACAGTGATGATGACGATCAGGTTTTTGCAGCTGCAATAAGAGGAGAAGATTTTTGGATAGGCGGGGGGTTCAGTGGAGGATCGGATCGGATCGTATTGGATCGCCTTCGGGTGACTAATTAAAGAAAAGTCATTGCTAATTTGTATCTCTGTGTTCTCTCGTTCTTTTTTCCTTTCAACTGACAGCACCTGTACAGATTCCCAGTTCTACGGGTCCGGCACAAATCTCCTTGCTGGCCAATCCCCTCAAGCCACGTGCGCCACTCATACTCAGCAAGGTGGCGGTGGACAAGCTGCGTCTAAAGTTCAACCAGGTGAAGAACAATCCCAATTCCCTCGTTCTCCACAAGGCCAATCATGTGAAGAAGCTGGTGTCCACGGCAAACAGCGCTGGCGAGGATAAGACCAGGACCTCCCAGAAAAACAACAACAATAACAATACTCCTAGACAGCTAAAGGCACTAATTCCGGTTAAAGCCATGCCCACAGCTTCGGAGGAGCTGCCCACCAACAACAACATGAGCCTGATTAAGGCCAAACCGGTGGCCATGAAGGCAGTGCCGCTGCCCAGCCAGGATATGCCCACTCTACAGGCAGTTGCTAAGGCCACCACACCCACGGAGGAGGAGAAGGCCAAGCCCACACCAAAGCCCACTCCCAAACCGACTCCCAAAACCACTCCTAAACCCACTCCCAAACCGGTTGAGATAGCCCTGAATGGTCCAACTAAGGAGGCAAAGGAGCCCGTCCATCTGCAGAAACCAGAGAAAAAGGAAGCACCCCCACTCCAGCCAGCTGTGGCCGAGGAAGTACCACAGTCACAGCCAGCAGTGGCCAAGGAACCGCCACCATCCCAACCAGCTGTGCCCAAGGAATCACCCAAGCTGCAGCGCTCCAAGTCCTTTGTGGCCAACAAGCCCGCTTCTCCACTGATCAACAACGAGCGACGCCACTCGGTGGCCATTATGGCTAAGGAGGTGGATGTGATCGAGCAGCCCAGTGCTCCCATCGAGACCATCACCATAGACGATGACGAAGAGAGCGAAGAGGAGGAGCAGCAGCAGCAGCAGCAAGAAAAGGAGAAGCCCAAGAAGAAGGAGATCATAATGCCCATTTTGCCCGCAGGGATAACCATTTCCACCAC
Organism: Drosophila subpulchrella; assembly: GCF_014743375.2. Lineage (NCBI taxonomy): Eukaryota > Metazoa > Arthropoda > Insecta > Diptera > Drosophilidae > Drosophila > Drosophila subpulchrella. Next base: position 6,702,079 of record NC_050609.1, on the reverse strand, counting down.
CAGCCGATCGACTGCCAAGCCGAAACCAGTCAGAAAGAACTCCTCCGTGACGACAATCTCCTCCCGTACCAGCGGCAGCTCGTCCAACAGCAGCGATGTGGAGGAGATTAGTCCTCCGGCCAAGAGAATTGAGGAAGAGCTGAGTCTACTGCCTGGGATAAGCATCATCAAGGCGGAATCTCTGCCGCTGACCAAGGAGGACTTTGAGCGCTCCCTGCGTTGCGATGAGCAGCTGCCGCGCACTCCGCCCAAGTCGTCCTCCTCAGCCTCTTCCAGCGGCTCCAATACTTCGGACACGGGATCGCCGCCTAAAATTGCCGACCCAATGCAATCACGTCCATCTGTGAAAAATGGCAAAAGATCTTACGACCATGATGTGGTCCCACCTCCTGGCGCCAAGGCCAATTCCCTTAGGAAGAACATGATGCAGAACCTGGGCATGCTGAAGTGGCGCGGCCAGCAGCCGGCCAACTTGCAGAACTCCACGATCCGATTCGAGCTGAATCAGTTTAACCTACTTCAGATAAATGAGCGCTGCCAGCCGCGCCAAGGACCAGCAGCTTATTTCGAGAGGGCTTTGTACGATCGTCCTGGTAGAAGGCCCTCGGGAAGCATCCATCCACTGCTCTACCTATGTCAGCGTTGCAACTGCCACGGACCTGCCGCCGACTTTCTGGCACCACGTGAGTACTGAAAAGATTGGCCAAGATTTTTAAACACTAACTTCATCATATGTTCTCTTATCCCTTAGATTACTGCTCCGTGGGCTGTGTGCGCCGCGCCCAGAAACGCCGCCTGCCGCAGAATAACCAAAAGGATAGCAAGATGAGCCGCACCCATGGGGAGCAGGCAGCAGGTACCGGGCCAGAACAGAAGCCTCTGGCCAACAACTACAAGTCCCAATCGAAATCTCTGGCTGCCATACAGGAACAGCTGCATCAGCGTTCCAAGGAGAAGGCTAGGAAGCCCTTCCGCTGGAGCGAGTACCTCAAGACCAAGGGCAAGGATGTGGCAGCGCCCATCCACCTCTTCCTCAACCCGTTCCCCATCAGCCCCAATTGTTTCGAGCGCGGCATGAAGCTGGAGGCCATTGATCCGGAGAACTGCTCACTGTTCTGCGTGTGCAGCATTGTCGAGGTGCGTGGTTACCGGCTGAAGCTCAGCTTCGATGGCTACTCTTCCATGTATGACTTCTGGGTGAATGCCGACTCGCAGGACATCTTTCCGCCTGGATGGTGCGATGAAACAGCCCGAGTTCTGCAGGCGCCTAAGGATTACAACTCGGAGCGCTTCAGCTGGAGCCGCTACCTGGTGAAGACTGGTGGAAAGGCGGCACCGAGGGCGCTCTTTGCTCACCTGAACATGCAGTCGCAGACTGGAGTTCGTAATGGATTCGCGGTGGGCATGCATCTCGAGGCGGAAGACCTGAACGACACGGGGAAGATCTGTGTAGCCACAGTGACAGATATTCTGGACGAGCGCATTCGCGTCCACTTCGACGGATGGGACGATTGCTACGACCTGTGGGTTCACGTCAGCTCACCGTACATCCATCCATGCGGCTGGCACGAGGGTCGCCAGCAGTTGATCGTTCCGCCGGAGCGCCAGAAGTCGGCCTTCAATTGGGACGACTACATATCAGAGGTCGGAGGAACGGCTGCCTCGAAGGAGCTGTTCACACCTCGTCAGCCCATGGAGTACCAGTCGCGCATGAAGCTGGAGGTGGTGGACCAGCGCAATCCCTGCCTGATTCGCCCGGCCACAGTGGTGACGCGAAAGGGCTACCGCGTTCAACTCCACCTGGACTGCTGGCCAACGGAGTACTACTTCTGGCTGGAGGACGACAGTCCGGATCTGCATCCCATCGGCTGGTGTGAGGCCACCTCGCACGACCTCGAAACTCCGCCTGGCTATCTGCAGACCAAGCCCCTGATGCCCTGCGACGTGGAGGGATGTCGTGGCTATGGCAACGCCAAGCGTTTCAACCTCAATGTCCATGCTCTGCGGGATTGCTGTCCGTATGCGCCGGAGAATTGGCGACAATGGCGCTCCAAGACGGTGAAGCCGCCGCGCGTGGCTCCCGAGCAGATCAGGCGGGGATGGGCGAAGAAACCAAAGCGAGCCAGTTCGGAAGCCAAGCCGGCCATTAAGGATGAGGTCCAGCCGGAGATTTCCCAGCAGAAGCCCGAAGTTAAGGCGGAAGCCAAGCGAAAGACGACGCCGCCACGTCAGGAGAAGGTTGTGAAAAAGCAGAAGAAGGATGCGGAGCAGCTTCCCGATGAGCGTTCCCTAGCCATAGCCAAGTCCTTTGTGAAGGACTACGGACCACAGTTCCTTCAAAACTATCGCCTCTGGCAGCAGAACAGCTCCTTCGACGTGGATCAGGTGCGCACCAATCCGCTGCACTGGACAAACTGGGATGTGTACGAGTACATAGAGCGTGCCCTGAACTCTGCGGAAATTGCCAGGTCTATCTTCGAACAGGACATCGATGGTAGGGCCCTGCTGATGCTGGGTCGAAACGAACTGGACAAGTACCTGAAGCTCAAGGTGGGCCCGGCCGTGAAGCTCTACTCCCTGATTGTCAATCTGCGCATCGCGGTGGTCTGCAAGTTTGAGACCAACACCACCGGACTGGCGATCAATGCAGATGCGGCGACACAAAAGGAGAAAAAAAAGGAGGAGCCACTTCCTGCCGAGAAGCAGGAGCAGCCCAAAAGCAATGGCTACAAGGTGGAGCACGATCGGGAGCTTTCCGAGAGCGGGGACGATGAGGACGTGGTGCTGGACAGCGACGACTTCCTTAGCGTCAAGCCAAGCAGCCTGGTGATTGACGAGGACGCCGATGCCGATGGCGATGGCGATGTGGTGATGGTGCCGCTGGAAGTGCGCATGCCCATGAGCACGGCTTCCTAGGGTTACAGATTCCAGGCAACCAGCTTCCGTTAACTGATTTGTAAGATTATTTTGTTGCACCGGCCTCGGCCCAAGTCGGGTATTAATATTATCTATAGTATTTATTCAATAAGCCGATCCGATTTCGATTATGTTTGTTTTCCCCTTATCATTCAATAAATGATCCCTCTAGACATGTAATACTCTCATTGAAGCTTACTTATCGTAAACCGATGTTACGGAGCCTGTTTCCCGAGTTACATATTCCTCCTCCTCGGGCACGACTATGGAGCCATCTATCTCGAAGAGAACATTCTCGAACATTTGGGTCACCTCCACGAAAATCTGGAACTGCTCCATGTTGTCGTAGCGCAGGTTGTTCACCTCCTGGTAATTCTTCAGCGACTCTAATAGTTCGTGATCCGAAAGGACTCCTTCTTTTTTAAGGATTATCATTAGAGCCTTGAGTTCTTTGACATTTAACTTGAGGAACGACTTGTCCTTGGTGACTTGAGTGGCTATGGGTAGAATTTTCTGGAAGGGATTGGATTTGATTTGATAAATGGAAATTTCTCACTCAAATTAAAGATTTTCCTACCTTCGCCACCAGATCCATCAAGTCCGGGTGGTTGTGCTCACTGGCCAGATGGAAGACCTGTAAAACCACCTCCATGGGCCATTCCTGGTGAGCCAATTTATCGATGTAGCATTCTATAAAGTCCAGCATCTTGTATTTCTCGGCCAGAAACATGAGGTCACCACACATATCGATGGTGACGGCGTTGCAGACCTCATACGTGTAGATATAGAGGAGCAGGGCTTCGTAGGCGGTAGGTGAGGCGTCCTCCACGCTGATCACTGCCTTGTTCTTCTGAAACTCGGGATCCCTGATCAGTCGCTCGAATTCCTCGGAGGCGGAGACCAGCATCACCTGGTGGCACTTGAAGATCCGCTGGCAGCGCTTGCCCTTACCCGCCTTATCCGGATACCAGACATGCAGCTCACAGTCAGACTTTTGGCCATTGCGTAGCAGATCCAGACGACGTAGTTTGCAGTTCATAGTGACTGGGGATTTTTTGGGAGCTGTCTCTAGACTTACATAGTACACAATTTGGAATACAAAATTGGGGTTTCCCTGGCAGGAATGTCAGACTCTGGGGAAGAGGGCCCCGGCGCAAAACGCCAGGGAAGCACCAGGAACAAGAGTTCTCCGGTGAGCATCGACTGGGAAGATGAGGAGGAAGCGGTGGCGAGGGACACGGTTGAGGATTTGGTGACCAACTCTTCGGGAAAAGGGAGCACCTTGAAGGAGAGAGACACGGTTCAGGACTCAGTGGACCATTCTACGGGAAAAGGAAGCACGGTTACTCCAAGAAGCACGGTCCAGGATTCGGTTACCCTTTCCTCAGGAAAAAGTAGCACCTCAAAAGAGAGGGACACTGTTCAGGATTCGGTGGCCCTTTCGGCAGGAAAAAGTAGCACCTCAAAAGAGAGGGACACTGTTCAGGACTCGGTGAACTATTCTTCGGTAAAAAGTAGCACCTCAAAAGAGAGGGACACTGTTCAGGATTCGGTGACCCTTTCGTCAGGAAAAAGTAGCACCTCAAAAGAGAGGGACACTGTACAGAATTCGGTTGACAATTCTTCGGGAAAAGGTAGCACCTCAAAGGAGAGGTCCACGGTTCAGGATTCGGTGGGTCGTTCTTCCGGAAAATCGGGTACCGTGAGAAGTACGGTCCAGGATTCGGTGGACTATTTCGGGGGAAAAGGGAACGCAGTGACACCGAGAAACACGGTCCAGGATTCAATTAACTATTCTCCAGAAGTTAGGAGCGCAGTGACGCCAAGAAACACGGCCCAGGATTCAATCAATTATTCTCCAAGAAAGGGAAGCATACTAAAGGTACCCGAGGATGAGGACGTTCCAGTGTCCGAGGACAGCAGTCCCGAGCGACAAAGCTTGGGAGACGAGTTGCCTGGTCCCCGAACCACCATTGCATCCAATGTGGAATCGGGGACAGCATCGGATGATTCTGGAGCCGCCAGCAGACAACCCAGCCAGGATGAAGACATTCGCTCCACGAGCAAGAGCCGCCGTTTGGAATACTTTCGCAGTGGGGCCGACGCCGATTGCCAGGTGCATGTCCTGAGCACCTGCCCCGCATCCAATGATCCGGTGGCCAGTGTGTGCTACAAAAAGTTCGGCTGCCACCGGATATTTCTGGCAACCGCCTCCGACAAACTGGAACAGGATGTGTACCAGAATAAACAGTGGAATGGAGTACTGCAGATCAATGGGGTTTCCCCCGAGAGCGTGGAGATTTTCCTGGAGTTCATATACACCTTTGAGGTGACCTCGCCGCTGGTTCAACTGAATCTGGTGGGGGATATATTCATCCTGTCCTGCGCCTACAACATGCCGGAACTCCTGCGATCCTTTTCCGAGAAGCTGAAGCAGCAAGAATGGCCTCTGGATGGCATCTTTCCTGCTTTCGACCTGGCTTTCCGACACAACCTCACCGATCTGGAAAGGATTTGCATGGAGGTGGGTAAAAAATATCTTAAGAAATTATTTAATTTCCTTAGTCTTATAGAAAATTTTGGAGAAAGGAGAGATTTTGACCAGGGAACGTAGTCTCATGGATCTACAAATTTACACCTTGAACTATGTGATCCAGCACTGGTTGGTGGCGGAATTGGTGTCCCAGGATGATCTCATCAACATATTAAAGCGGTACCAGGAGATCAACGAGATCACCTTCGCCAACACCCAGAAATTCCCCCATTTTACCAAGATAATCAAGTACTTCCCCACTGTCCTCTTGGATGCCGAGGGGTTTATTAACCAATATTAGGAAAAAGGTTTGGCTTCTCCATAAGGTCATAAATTATTCTGAGAGATATACTTCAATAAAAATCCCTGTAGTTCCAAACTTGGATTTTTTTAGATCTGTTGGACATACATATATAGAAAAAGTTTCCAAAATGCCAATGCTAAAGAAAACCGATGTTACCGATGGTATAAAAGATGGATTTATACCTATGCTGGCTGAAAATAAAATGTTCTTAAAGTTAATATACATAAAGAAACATATATAGATTACAAAACATGACAGACAAATTTTTCAAAATCAAATGACCAGAGCTGCCAACCTGTTGCAATTTCGATTGCGTCACAATTTAGTGCCTTGTAATCGATATTTTTCGGTATATACCGACTGACCACACAAACGCGTTATTGCGAGGGCCGCATTGGTACACTGGTGCGCCATTTTCTCGCATAAAGCCGAAAAATTCACACAGTGGCCGAAAGCGAGAAATTGCACAGTGCAAAAAGGTGTTTGGTAATTGGTGAAAAGTTTTGCGCGAACCGTTAAGCGTTTGTGATGTGCCCGCCACCCGCGCAGCGATGAAAGGCAGCTAATTGCGGCCCCAAAGACGCGCTCTCCACAACAAAACTCGTGCCGTTGGAAACTCGTCGTCGGTTGGATTGGAATTGCCGATTCGAGTGTGGAGTATTGCATCTCGCATCCGCATCCAAATAAATGCGAGAAAAACCGTTGGTGCAACGCGTCCAGAAAGATAATGCAAGTGCAGTGATATTAATTACCTGGCAATGGCAATCGGCGCATACAGACACGCTCCTTGCGTTCTTTTTTCTCCTCATTTTTCCCCTATGGAGGCGCATGTTTTGTTTTTTCGTGCACTGTACCGTGGGCCCAGTGTGTGTGTGTGCGTCGGTGTGCATGTGCCTGTGTGTGTACACATTTTAGGCGGCAAGGGTGTGAGGCCCTGGCCAGCCGATAGTCCGCTCGCAGCGATTGTTATCGATAGGCGCGATGCACTAACCATTTGTTGTTTGTTTTTTTTCTCTTCCCTTTGCTGTTTTTGCAGTTTTCATATGTCTATATAAACAAGCGCACAGCGAGAATCGGTTAAGAAACAGAAGAAGAACACAGATATGGAGGAGATATCCAGCCTAGACTCATTCGGCGCCGATTCCAACGCGCGACCGGAGTCGGCCACACCAAGGCCAGAGGATCAGGAGCAACAGGACCCAGAACAAGAACAGCCAGCTGCGGCTACAGAAACATTAGACACTCCCGCATCTCCGCCAGCAGAGGATGCAGTGGCCCAGGAAAGCGAACCACCCCCACCGGAGGACTCCTCCGCCAAGGAGCCCGAGGATGACTTCGAACAGATCTCCGAGGGATCCTTAGACGCCGATGACAACCAGTCGCAGGAAAAGGCCGCCAGTCCACACGCAGATCCTGTGGAGGCGGAGCGAACCGCCGAAGAGCCACAGCCCGTTGAGGAGCCGCCAGCAGAGGAGGATGAGCGACCACAAGAAGCCACAGAAGCGGTTAGCGTAGATCCCCAGGAAGATCAGGAGGAGGCGGAAGAGGAGACAGATGCCCTGCAAGCCACAGCGGAGGAGGAGGAGGCCGCTGCCGCCGAAGCAGATGCAAATGCAGATGCGGTGGATGGTGGCCCAGCCTCTCCAGAAGCCATGGACGTGGACGACGGGGAAGGAGAAGCGGAAGCCGAAGCAGAAGCAGAGGGAGAAGCCGATCCCGAAGCTGATCCTGAAGCAGAAGAGGAGGCAGCTCTTGAACCAGAGGCGGCGGACGATGTGGATATGCAGTCTGTGGGCGGAGACTCACACCTAGCCGAGGATGCAGAGCCCCCAGAGGGCCGCGACGAGGTGGACACCAGTCTAGAGGAGCAAGACAATGGCCAGGATCCAGACGAGACGGAAAAAGAGGCGCCTGCCGATGAAGATGACAATCCAGAGGCCGATGCAGATTCGGAACAGGTGGAGGAAGCTGCGGAAGAAGCTGGTGAAGCCGAGCATGGCGATGGTAAGCTTTAAAAAAGCCAAGATCTTTATTTAAACTATAATTTATAATTTTTAAAACAACCTTACAGACACAGTTGAAAATGTGCTGGAGCCTGAGGAATCAGACGTTTGCCTCATTCCCGACGATCAGGAGACGGAGGTGACTGAAGCCGAGAAGGAACTGGCTCGCGAGAACGCCGAGAAGGCCGCCGAAGAGGAGGAAGCCGAGGAGCGACAGGCCAAGACACCCGATAACGATGGAAAAACCCTTGCAGATGCCCCCGTCGATCCAGAAGACGGTAGTGCCGCTGTCGTGGGCCCCACCGACGAGTCCCCTTCAACGCCAAATGGTATGTGTGCCAGACTAACACCTCATATTTACCATCCCACATCTACTGTATCCATTTTGCCTACAGATGCTCAAGCTGGAGCTAAGGCGGCGGCAACAGATATTGCCGAAGGTGAGCAGATTGGGGTTATATTTGGACGAACGTCAATAACATCTATTGCTTAAAAGTTTTATTCAATAAGTCAGTGTTTTAATTTGCAATGCTCTTCTTATTGCTTTTGCTATTTTCTTTGTCCTTTTGGAAATCCTTATAAATTTTGTAGTGAAATCATTTGCTCTAAGCATGCGCTTCGTATTTTAAGATAATCAAAGATTTTTTTTTTATATATGTAAGACCACTTTCGGTTCGCCAATATTAGCGCTTTTACACAAAATTAAAAATTACATTTTTATTAAGGCAACAATATAAAATGCTAGTATTGAGATATTAATACATCTCGACTCACTACCATTTAAATTAGCCACCTGTTGATTGTAGAGCACAACGATGAAAACTAATGTAAATCCACCCTCCTTAACAGACGACGGAGCTGATGCAGCGGCAAATGAGGAGGAGGCTGGTGGCGATGCTCCCGATGCCGACGAGCCTAATGCCGAGGAATCCTCCAGCGCCGGAGCGGGTGAATCGGGGGCAACGCCGAAAATCATCATCAGTTGGATTGTTGGAAGCGTGCAGAAGTGCAAGCAGTGCGGCAACGAAAAGAATTGTGGCTTCAGGTACAAGAAACCCGAAGAGTCGGAGGACCAGAATAAAGACAAGGACAAGGGGGAGGAGAACGCAGAGGAGGAGGCGCCGCAAGAGCCAGCTCCCAGCGGGTTCGAGTACATCTGCGACACCGCCTGTGTCAATGCCCTGATAGCCGATCAGCCCGGCAAGTATTTTGTGCGCCGCAAGAAGTTCCTGGTGGAGGAGGTGGTTCGGGAAGAAGGCACCGCCGAGGAAGAGACCGAGGCGGAAGAAGCTGGAGAGGATGCCACTCCCGCTAATACGCACGATTGCCTGCAGTGCAAGGAGCAGACGCGGTGCAAGTACTTCATCAAGCAGGACCAAGACTGCTTCTACATCTGCAACGACGACTGTTTCAATCTGCTCAACGCAGAGGAGCCGGAAAAATTCAAGCTGAAGCGCCACTCGATCCGAGTCCGCAACATTGGCGCCACAACGCTCCAACCACCCCAAAACTCGCCCAGCAAACAGCCCGAGAGCAGCGTGGTGGCCAGGACGCTGGCCGAGGCGGAGACGGCACGCCTGGATAGGATTGAGAGCTTCAGGAGGCGCTGCTCCGACTGCGAAACGGAGATTAATGCCAACGAGAAACAGCTCATGTGGGAGACCATGGACTTTTGCAATGAGGTGTGTCTGGGCAGCTATCAGCGCACGATCGGCTCCAGCTGCGTGACCTGCAAGCAGGAGGTGAGCTCCACGGCCCTGGGCAAGTACTGTGTGCGATTCGGATTCGATGTGAGGCAGTTCTGCTGCGCTGGATGCCTCAACACCTTCAAGAAGGGTCTGAAGACCTGCTCCTGCTGCCAGAAAGACATTAGTGGCGGGCAGGAGGGCTTCCTGGCCCCGGTGGGCGACAAGGATCAGTTCAAGGACTTCTGTTCCCAGGCCTGCCTCCGTCGCTACGACAGCATGTGCAATCCCCGTCGAAAGCTGCGCACAGATGTGTGTGGTGTTTGCAACAACGAGAAGCCAGTGCGGGTGGAGATGCTACTGGAGGACAGAGAGCACTATTTCTGCTCGAATCCCTGCTTCTCGGCCTTTAAGTTTGTGAGCAACGTGAACGCCGATCCGTGCGCCATGTGCTCCAAGTACTTTGAGCGGCGGAGCGCCGAGGCCTACACCATCTACAACGAACAGCAGTCACCGAAGGTCTTTTGCTCGCGGGTTTGCATCAACGTCTACATTATCGTCAACAGGCACATTGTGTCCTGCCAGTGGTGCAAGGTGAAGAAGTACAACTTTGACATGATTTACCAGGTGGGTGGACAGCAGGACCAGGAGACGCTCACCTGCTCCATCAACTGCCTGACCATGCATGGCGTTAGCTGCAACATCTCCGCCCGAGCGGTGACCAAGTGCGACAATTGTTCGAACTTCAATACGCCGCAGTATCACTTGACCATGTCGGACGCCTCCATGCGCAACTTCTGCACCTACCAGTGTGTTATGCAGTTCCAGAATCAGTTCTCCCGCGCCCCCCTCACCCTGGACAGCGATCTGCCGCCCAGCAGTAGCGCCGCCAGCAGCAGCTCAAAGTCGCATCAGCAGAGCCCCTCCACTCGGGGCAGCAAGAATGCGGCACCCTTCCCCACGGGTCTGCCCAAGCGCGTCAAGCTGAAGCTCTCCCAGCAGCAGGTGAGTCAAGTTCAAGATCTCCAGGGGCATAGGGTTCAGATTTGAGTCAATGAAGAGCAATGTAAGGATGAGAAATCACTTATTTTGAGATTATAAAAATGTTGTAGGTATTTATTTTACATATATTGAGGAGACAATTTCGTCCGTGAAATTTTCAGACAGCTATGATTAGCCGTCAAGTTTTATAAATATATTTTTAATTGTTTGTTACAGTCTTTTTAGAGGAAAGCTTAAAAAAAAAACTTAAAATATAGTGCTTCGACTTAAGGTGGCAACTCTGGTTTTCGAGGTTACTGACTTCCCGAAACTTTTGATATGTGAAACAGCTGATAAGCAGCGGTTTGGGCAATACCCTGAATATGATTACAGAATTTTCAATGTTACCATTCAATTAGTGTTGCAATACCAAATACAATCTGTAATGCCAAAATGACAAAAGAAATATTGCAACCCAAGGTTGGCTGTTCTTCGAAAAAAAAGATTATTCATAAATTGAATTTCGAAAACAGAGTTTTCAGTTTAAGCCTAATTTGATGCAATGCTTAGTGGACTAGATTCAATTGTAGGTTCTGAGCTATGTATCTTTTAATGTCTATGTTTAATGTATCTTTACTATCACTAATTGCCTTTTTCTTTTTATTTACAGTCTGGAAAGAATGCTGGACCTGGGGCCAAGAAATCGGGATCCGGCACTATGCTGCCGGTGATATCCACGGTTCAATCGCTCGCCAGCGGCGAAACCGAGGCCCGGATTGGCAATGTGACTGTGCGGCGCAAGCGTGGACGTCCCCGGGATTCGGGACCTTCTCCGCCACCGCTCCCAATGCCGTCGGCCCACACGCCAAATCCTCGAGGAAGACCCCGCAAGCATGTGGACTACACAGTACGGTCTCCATCACCCGTTCTGACGCCCAACTCCCACTTGGCGATCGGCGGCAGACGAAATACTACCACCACAATGGACTTTGGCCCGGCTACGGTGTCCGAGACCAAGATCATCACAGTGCCACCATATCCCAAGTCCGTGCGAAACGTGAACATTAGCTGTAAGCCCCTAACCGTGTCCACGGGCGAGCAGTGCACACCGGATGTGCGCGATTGCGCCACCCAGACGGACAAGGACTACTCCAACAAGGTGCTCATCCCGGTTCCGGTACCCATCTACCTACCGCAACCCATGTATATGTACTCGATGCCGTTCCCCGTGCCCGTACCCATTCCGCTTCCAATCCCAGTGCCCATCTTTATACCCACCACACGCAACACTTCACAAGGCATTCTCAAGGAGATCAAGAAGATACAGGACAAGATGCCGGAGGATCCGCTGGAGGCGGAGTTGCTCATGATGGCCGAGATGGTAGCCGAGGAAAAGCACGAATCGGATTCTGATTCCGACAACGAGATCAAGCCGGATCCAGGACTGGTCACGCTGCAGTATCAGAATAGCCTCGAGTCCGTCGCCCAGCAGCAGCAGCAACAGCAGGTGGTGGACGTCAGTGGAGCCGGGCACAATCCTTACGGCGACGACATGCTACAGATCGCCCTCAAGATGGCCACCGGCGATTATGACAATCACCACCAGACCTCGACGGTGGATCTAGAAACGTCTATGACGGCGAATACGATTAGCAGCCAGTCGCCAATGGGTCACGATGGCATGGGCCAGATGGGAGTGCATCACCTGGACCAGCAGCATCACATGCTCGATGCCACGCAGCGGTGAGATCAGGAAGATGCTTATCTAAGTACTTAGCTAATTGAATTATTTAACTTTCAGAACTCCGCGAGGTCGCAAGCGAGGCGTAGGTGCAGTCATGGATTCGCCCAATCGCAATAGCCGCTCGCCGGTGAAGAGGCAACGTGGCAGCGAAATGGACCACTCGGCCCTTCAGCAGCAATCGCAACAAGCTCAGCAGCCGCAGGAGAAGCCTGACGCCCAGATGTTCCTTAAGTACACCTTCGGAGTGAACGCTTGGAAGCAGTGGGTAATGACGAAGAACGCGGACATCGAGAAAAGCTCGATGCGCCGGCGGCCCTTCAAAACGGAGCTGCTCCAGATGACCGCAGACGAGCTCAACTATTCGCTTTGTTTGTTCGTCAAAGAGGTCCGAAAGCCCAATGGCACGGAATATGCGCCGGACACCATTTACTACCTTGTGTTGGGTCAGTGTTTGTTTATTTATTTACTTAAAACATTTGATTTTATTCAACTCTGTTTCCGCAGGCATCCAGCAATATCTGTATGTGAATGGACGCATAGACAACATCTTCTATGATCCTTACTATGAGCGGTTTACGGAGTGCCTGGACGAGGTGGCGCGCAAGTTCTCCGTGCTTTACAACGATTCGCGTAAGTGAATGGCCTACAATTATTCTCATACCACCATAACCAACAATTTTCTTTCTTTCCTTTACAGAATACATTGTCACTCGCGTGGAGGAAGAGCACTTGTGGGAGTGCAAGCAACTGGGCGCCCATTCACCACATGTCCTGCTCAGCACGCTCATGTTCTTTAACACAAAGCACTTTAATCTGACGGTAGGAAATCTCTAAACACAGGCTCTGACATTGAGTAACATGTGATGTTTTTTTTCAGACTGTGGAGGAGCACATGCAATTATCCTTCTCGCACATAATGAAGCACTGGAAGCGCTCATCACAGAATTCCAAAGTTCCTGGCTCACGAAACGTGCTCTTACGATTCTATCCACCGCAGGCGGGTCTGGGTAAGTTCATCCCATAATTTGGAATACAAAGAAACTAAAATCTAAAGTATTCTCTAAAACAGATGCCAATCCGCGGAAGAAGAAGGTCTACGAGCAGCAGGAGAACGAGGAGAATCCGCTGCGCTGTCCCGTCCGCCTTTACGAATTTTATCTCTCTAAATGGTTAGTTATATATTCCATGATCTATCAACGATGATTAATGGTTTTTCTCTACTCCCGACAGCCCCGAGAGCGTGAAGACCCGCAACGATGTATTTTATCTGCAGCCCGAGCGCTCCTGCGTGCCCGACTCCCCGGTTTGGTACTCGACGCAAGCCCTGGGGCAGGACGCACTCCAGCGGATGCTGCACCGCGTCAAGATGGTCAAGGAAATCAACATCGCGCTACTGACGACTTAATGTTTAATTAGGCAGTTATATCATTGTGTACGTGCAAGGCTTGTCCTGCAATGACACCCGGAGGACGATTCTTCGGCTTGGTGCTTAGCACGAGTTTGTTTGCGGGCAAAACCAAATAGGGCTAACCTAGGAGCGAGAGTTGTGCTATATTATAAATTGTTTTAAACTTACTTTTACACCTATTTTGATTGTCTATAATTTCGATAGCGCCGAAAGAGAGGAGACCTTGTATAAAAATTGTGAACGATAACCAAGCCCATCTCACTTTCGATTGAATTATAATAAACTAGAAACCAGCAATCAGCAATCCACGAAACACCCACTCACACACAAAACACATACGCACACATGTAGACACCCTGAGACATCTTCATTAGTTTTAGGATCGTAAGCCAGACCCCACGCATCTTTAGTCATTACTTAGATTGTTTAGGCGATAAGGCAATAAGGATGTGCCCTGACCGACCGGATAAGTGCATGTATGTATGTACATAGATCGACGATAGATGACCACACAATGAGTGTACAATGAGAGTTGTACATAGGATGCGAACCTTAACCTTAGCCGCACTGTCGTTGTAAGTGTTGAAATGTAAAATGCTGTACTCCTTAACTGCAAGATCGAAGTGCATGTACATGTCTATATATAAATACATACATACTTTCAATGAACCCAGATGGCTTTTAATTTGGCAAAAGATTAAAGCCCCCAAGCTGCAAAAATTATAGCATTATTGATAAGATTAGCCCCTCGAAATTATATTTAAATTGTGGTAAAACACTATAATAACAAGAAAACATCTGGAAATTATGGGTTCTGCTGCTCTCGTAATCGGAAAAAACAGGCTGATCATTTTCACAAGTGTTTCTGTTTATTGACACAAAAGTTATGCGGCACTCTATTTAATACATTTAATTGAGATGGTTAATTGCAACACACTCTTTAACTAGCGTAATACGAAACAGATGGAACTAAAATAAGATAGTGTCGGCCCGAGTACTTGGCTTTCCTGCACAGGCTGTTGCTTGGTCATGTTTTAAGGGGGGCAGCGTCCTGTCTGGTTAGCTAATGTCCAAGGCTGAAGGCGCATTCGATGAGGCTCTTTGTTTGATGTCTTTTGTAAATATATTCACACTGCCGCCGCTCTTTGCTCAGCTGTCACTACCACTCGGCGTCTCCATTCGACTTCTGGAACACGTAGTCCTTTCCCCGCATGTTCATGATACCATCTTTGAGATAGAATTTCCATTTGTTTCGCGACCTGGTGATCTGTGGCGAAAGTTTATTACAATATCCACTAGATAAATATGTTTTGTGGGACTTACCTTATCATACTGACAAACAATTACATTGTCTGTATCGAACATCTCGGCAGAGTCTTCGTCGGTGACATCGTCTTCGCTGTTCAGCGGCTCCTCCTCGGCGGCATCTTCATGCTCCACATCCTCATCGTCATCTTTGTCTAGATCATCATCGTCATCATTATCGATGTTGTCATCGCTCTCCTCGCTTTCATCCTCATCGGAGGAGTCCAGGGCGCCATCCAATTGCTTGGAGGCGGCAAGATTTTCTAGTGTGCACAGAATACTGGATATTATTTGAAAACCAGAAGGGAAGTAGCTTCTTACTCTGGTGATTGGCGTTGCTCAGAGCTGCATTGACGTGCTGCTGCAGCACGGACGAGGCCAAAGTGGTGGGCAAGGACATGATGGACGAAATCAGGTGGGCCGTCAGTATCTGGGTCAGCTGATTCTCTTGCAGCGCCGAGGCAGGCACTTGAATGGTAAGCACTCGAGATTCCGAACTGGCCGAGCCGGCTGGCGATGGCAGCGTGATCTGTGAAGTCCAATGGACAATAAAGCTGGTATATACCAATACTGTGCTGTGTGATTTAACTCACGTTGACGGGCATAATGCGGTTGGGATCCAACGTGGCCACAATTGGAATGGATCCCTGTCCACTGCTCGCCGCCTGCTGCTGTTTCTGCATCATCGCTGCCCCTGAGGTGGGATGCAGTGGCGGTGGATTCTGTGAGTTGACTTCCTGCTTGATGGGCACTAGTCCGTTCTTGATTCCGCTGCCTGTGGCCATGCCAGCAGGTGACTTTAACGCCGCCAGCGAGGCTGCGGAGCTGCTGCCGCCGATCTGTGGTTGTGATGTGGCCGCAGAGGCGGCTGCGGCCTTTTTGGCCTTGGCATTCGCTGCCTGCAAAGGGATGGAGGATTAATGGGTCTAATTCTTGGATTTTTTCGGCAGACAGATGGCTTTACCTTGGTGCTCTGCAGTGCGTTTGGATGTGAGGACGAATGGAAATGAGTGTATTTGTTTTTTTTTATGGATATCGATGATGTGTGAAGCGGCGCATTAATCGATGTTGTTGGTGAGGCGCAGTAGCATTGTTGTGGTTCAAGTTGTTGAGCATAGGGAAGATAAAGCAAGATATCTTAGTCGGAATGTCTTTGGGGTGAAGTGGTTACATACAACTTAAAAACATATATAAATATATGGAGTGTTTAAAATTTGATTTTAAGTAAAGTCCAAATGGTTATGGTAATGATCTTAATGAGAAAGGCATGAACATATCCACCTAGAGGTTCGGGTGCTTCTACCTTTGGATTGTTGGCCACGATGGGCGGTGGGTGGGAGCCATCGCTGGAGTCGGGGCTCAGCTCGACGGCCTTACTGGCCAGCAGCTTGTTGCGCCAGATCTGCTTCATCTCCTGCAACACCTGCTCGTCGACCCCGTCGTCCAGGAACGCGTCCCGCACATTTGTGATGACGTCCTCAATCACGGCATGGTACACCTTCAGCTGCGAGCGAAAAAAAGGGGGGGTTGGTTAATGTATATAATTAAATTCGAAATGCACGGCTATAATCAGTGGAAGAAATCTGTGTTTTTGTTGATTTAAACACTAATTATATTATTACTGCTCAACTCCCTGCTATTAATGAGTATACAGTGGGGGCAAAAGTAATAGGGCTTCATTAAAGTTCCCTAAAAATAGCAAACTCTTTAAATTGATGGGATTTTATTTATTTTTCAATACCAAAAGGTTTCAATGTAATATTTTTTTAAATGTAATATTTTTACTATCAGGCATGGTGAGGACTGGAATTTTATTTCGATAACAATTATAAATATTTTCTTGCTTCATGAACCACAAGCTTATTTCTATTTTAAAACGGATGTAAAAGTGGAGAAACAAAAAGGGAAGATTCCTTTTATAACATTTTAATCTAACAAAAATATGGTAGTGAATCATTCCATATTTTCATCTTTAAATTATTTACATTATAAATTGCAAAAAAAAGCCAGTAGTTATCAAGACATTACAAATGTTTATAAATTTATAACATTTTAACGAACCAAAAATGAGAGAAGTAGGAGTCTTAAAGATACACTTATGTTTAAATTCCTATTATCTTAGTAAGTTCAAGGATTGGGTCAAATGAACCAAATGAACAAAAAAGAACATTTTGTTATAGAAGTAAAAAATGTACATATACACGAGCTTTTTAAACCCCCATTAAAATATCAGCAGCAGCTGTAATATATGCAAAACTCGAGCGCGGTATGTAAATTGTTTGGTTCGCGAAGAATTTAAGGGTACATAGGTAAATATGTATATAAGGAACATATGTACACGGGGGAGTGGAGTGCACATAAGATGTACCGGTATGCAGCGATTACTCTATTAGTACGTAGTTTAGCTTTATCAGAGGGCGATAAGAGGAGGCCCCGACATGCTGATAATGGCGCACGCTACACCGAGGCACATTACCGCTAATTATAACCCCAATGGGAGTTCGTACTACTTCTCTGAACATCCAAAGTACCCAAAAATATTTAAAAAAATGCAAGGCAACGAACGCACAAATACAACCACAGCCAGACAGGCACGCACACGCACTCACACACACGCAGACGAACTGAAGAGGTTGCAGTTTCGGTATCTCAAATTTCAGTCATATCAGTGGTAAAGTATGCTATGTCAACCATGTCCAAGGAGAAAGCTTTCACTTTCCCGCGAGGACGGCGGGCGGCAGAAGAAGGAGGGACACCTTTAAGCGATGTCCTCCATATGGATGCGTTTCATCGCACTCCAGTGACACAGATCGGGATTCCCATCGATCCCAAACACTCACCACCGACGTCTGGCACAGGGCCATCTGGACCTTTTTCTCCGCCAGCTTGAGGCTTTTCCGTGCGCTGGCTCGGTAATTGACGTATTTGCTGAATTATAAATGGGCGAAGCGAAGCGAAGAATTAGCGATAGTGATGCGTCCGTGACGATGTAGGGCGAAGTGTGACCAGCTGGTGGACCGCCTGAAAATATCTTCTTGTAGCTACCAGGGAGGTTGAAAATATCGATGGAAATATAGAAATCATCGAAATATTCAATAAATTAAACAAAATTAAGAACAACTTTAAAAGTGACCTTTTTGTCACGGTCTAACGTCCAATTGAATATACTACTTCAACATGTAATTCTTGAAGTCGGGATTATCAGTCCCAGAATCACAAAGCAATGCCGTTTAAGCTTTCATGGGCATGATTATAAGAATAAAAAACTTTCTGACGATGGCCTACTACAGGACTGTTAAGGGTGTGGTTTATCAAACGTTTTCATTAGCAATGAATATACATACAATGAATAACAAGCAAATCATTTAGAATATAATAAACATTTTTGGCCGGAAAGCCCAACACATATCTGGCAGGCCAACTGCCATCTCTAATAATAGCTAAAATTAAGCTGAACTAACAACATTGTTTGCCAAATGGTCACACTACGTTTAACCGCCGTTAATCACCTGTTGCTTCGCTGTTAGCCGCTCTGTTAACAAGTCGTCTGCCTGTTTTGATCGCATCGAGTTGGGAATTTACCCCAAACCGATTTTCGTTACGCTGCAACAGGTTCCCATCCCTCGGCGCTTTCCCCTTTCCAGCAAATTCGATTGCATCCGGAGACGCAGACCGCATGAATCAGTCGCAAACAGTTGAACCGCCCACCGTCCAGTGAAAGATGAGTGGCAACGAGACCGCGGAAGCCGAGGCATCGGCTCAAAACCAGGTGAATGGCAGCAGGACCAGGTCGCGATCCCACTTGGATAACACAATGGCCATCCGTCTGCTGCCGCTGCCGGTGCGTGCCCAGCTGTGTGCCCACCTGGACGCCCTGGATGTGTGGCAACAGCTGGCCACGGCCGTAAAACTCTATCCGGAGCAAGTGGAGCAGATCAGCAGCCAGAAGCAGAGGGGTCGCTCAGCCTCCAATGAGTTCCTCAACATTTGGGGCGGCCAGTACAATCACACGGTTCAAACTTTATTTGCTTTGTTCAAAAAGTGAGTCAATTAGAGATAAGACCCCAAGTGATCCCAGGAGTGACTCCTCCATTACGTTTCAGATTAAAGCTGCACAATGCCATGCGGTTGATCAAGGACTATGTCAGCGAGGATCTGCACAAGTACATTCCCAGGAGCGTGCCCACCATCAGTGAGCTTAGGGCTGCACCCGATTCCAGTGCCAAGGTGGACAATGGCCCACCATTTCCATCCTCCTCGGGCGTCAGCAACTCGAACAACAATCAAACTAGGACCACGACGGAGGAGA
Source organism: Drosophila subpulchrella (assembly GCF_014743375.2). Classification (NCBI taxonomy): domain Eukaryota; kingdom Metazoa; phylum Arthropoda; class Insecta; order Diptera; family Drosophilidae; genus Drosophila; species Drosophila subpulchrella. The sequence goes on along the minus strand of NC_050609.1, from coordinate 6,682,891 downwards.
TTCCCAGCCTTGAGTCCTTGGGCAACATCCACATCAGCACGGTCCAAAGGGCAGCCGAATCCCTGCTGAATATCGACTACAAGGAGCTTGAGAAGGCCACGAATGGGTGGTGTACCGATAATCGCCTGGGACAGGGCGGTTTTGGAGATGTATATCGCGGGGAGTGGAAGCAACTGGAGGTGGCCATTAAGGTGATGAACTACCGCAACTATCCCAACATCGACAAGAACCAGGTGGAGCTCCAGCAGAGCTACAACGAACTGAAGTATCTCAACACCATTCGACACGACAACATTCTGGCCCTCTATGGCTACAGCATCAATGGGGTGAATCCCTGCCTCGTCTATCAGCTGATGAAGGGCGGTTCCCTGGAGAATCGTCTGAGGGCGCACAAGGCCGAAAATCCACTTCCAGCTCTCACCTGGCAGCAGCGATTCAGCATCAGCCACGGAATAGCCAGGTGAGGGGTTACTTAATGAGATGTGGAAAATAATCTATGACATAATTAAACTTTAAATTGTATCACCACAGAGGAATTTACTTCCTGCACACGGCGCGAAACACTCCCCTTATCCATGGTGACATCAAGCCGGCCAACATCCTGCTGGATCAATGCCTCCAGCCCAAGATCGGTGATTTTGGGCTGGTCCGCGAGGGTCCCAAATCCGTAGACGCTGTGATGCTGGTAAAGAAGGTGTTCGGCACCAGGATCTACCTGCCACCCGAGTTCCGGAACTCCAAGCAGCTTAGCACAGGAGTGGACGTCTACAGCTTTGGTATTGTGCTGCTGGAAGTTTTTACAGGCCGCCAGGTGACGGACAGACTGCCCAAGAATGATCTGCAGAAGGACTTGCTCGAGTACGTGAAGCATCATTGGGAGCAGAACAAGATGGAGGTGCTGGACAAGCATCTTGCCACACCAATGGGCGAGGAGCTGGACATGTGCCTGTGTGCCATCGGCGCGGGGTTGAACTGCACTGCATTGGATCCGCTAAATCGACCTTCGATGGATAAAGTCCTTAACTGTTTTAAGCCATTCCGCAATGATGTTTAATAACATATAAAAACTTAAGTGCCTTGTTATACACGAACTTAAAAAACTCGAAGCACCATTTGACCCATGCTCACAATATTTCCCACATATGTATATGAACTTTGTGATCTATCGCAATATTAATATTATATTCCAAATTTAAGAAAACCCCTTAAAGACTTATTGTTAAACAAAAAATGTAAGTGTTGAGACGATTTTTTATTAAAACTTTGTATACTTAGTTGTTATTGTCATGTTGATCAGAAAAATAATTTTGTTTTTGTGAAAAATCCCACAAAATTGTACTTTGGACTTACGGTGATTTTAAACTCAAAACTGCGACGTGCTCAGTAGAGTTACGTATTGATTTTAGCGTCATTTCGGTTCTAACTATTTTCAATTTCGCAACACAATCAAAGCAAAATAATACCGTTTTTATTCGTGAATAATTTCGGCTTTCTAATAGACACGAACCCATTTTATAACCATAGGTTTTAGCCAGTGATAAATTTCCCATTTCTAATCGAGAACGACTAGCGACCAAAGCGATACGAGCAATGAATTTAAAAAATTCCAAGTTTTACAAGAGGATTCAGGAGCTGCGCCACTTCTCCAAGGATAAAATCCGGAAGGATCGCGAGCAGAGGAGTCGTGTCGTTCGCCACTTGGACATGGCACTTAGTGAGCAGCCGTGTTCGGATAGGGAATGGTTCAGTCCAGGGCAATCGCCGACCAAACAGCCCGCATCCCCGCGGCGACGGGGAAAGAAAATCCGGGGTCTGAAGAAGAAGGCTTCCCCCGGCAAGGAAACGGATGAGATCTCCCCATATTACGGACAATCTTCAGGTCAAAATAGTCCCGTGCCTGGGGCAGAGGCGAAGCTACAGGGCTTTATCCAGCTGAACAACACGACCTATCGGGTGGAATGTCCCACTCGACTGGTTAACCCACCCAAGAACCTCGACGAGGAACGCGCAGCCAGGTGATCTCTCTTAAGTATATTATTATAAATCCATTTATAGCCTTATTCCCCTTAATACCAGCGAAACCAAGAGCACCATTTGCGTATCCAACTCGCGCTATGCCATGATTGGCAAGATCTCCAAGACACTGGGTTACAAGTTGGTCAAGGAGTCCAAACTGTGGAACATCCTCTGGTCGGATTCCTTTCCCGGTGTGGAGCTGTTTAAGAACATGAAGCGTTTTCAGCAGATCAACCACTTTCCTGGCATGATTGAGATTTGCCGCAAGGATCTGCTATCGCGAAATCTCAACAGGATGTTGAAGCTCTACCCGCAGGACTATAAGATCTTTCCCAAGACCTGGATGCTGCCGGCGGAGTAAGATTTGGAAGTCATATTGAAGTGATTAAATTTGATATAACCCATTTTAGCTATGGAGATGCCATGAACTATGCCTTAAATCACAAACGCACCTTTATCCTGAAACCAGATTCGGGGGCCCAAGGGCGTGGCATTTGGCTGACCAACGATCTGAAGACGATTGGACCTCATGAACGGCTCATCTGCCAGACGTACATACACCGGGTATTAAGAAGTACTTCTTAAATCCCATCTTTAAGCTAATACTAATCTCCATTTAAAGCCCCTCCTCATCGATGGCTATAAGTTCGACCTGCGGGTATACACATTAATTACCTCCGTGGATCCTCTGCGCATCTTTGTCTATAACGAGGGATTAGCTCGGTTTGCCACCAACAAGTACGTGGAACCCACGCCTGGAAACGCAAATGATCTCTACATGCACCTGACCAACTATTCCGTAAATAAACGCAATTCCCACTACGAACTTTGTGATAATGATGATTGTGGAAGCAAGAGGAAACTGAGCGCCATAAACAACTGGATGAGGCGGCACAACTATGATGTGGAGGAGTTCTGGAGCAATGTGGATGATGTGATCATCAAGACGGTGCTCAGTGCCTGGCCAGTGCTTAAGCACAATTACCATGCCTGCTTTCCGGGGCACGACAAGATACAGGCCTGCTTCGAGATACTAGGCTTTGATATTCTGGTGGACTGGAAACTGAAGCCCTACATCCTTGAGGTGAACCACTCGCCCAGCTTTCATACCAACGAACAGGTGGACCGGGAGGTGAAGCGACCACTCATCCGGGACACCCTGAACTTGGTCAGCACCGTGCTGGCGGACAAGAGACAGATCCTCAGGGAGGATCGCAAGAGGGTCAAGCAGCGACTGCTCAAAATCAGGGGAGAGCCGTAAGTGCTAGCTATTTTTTTGAAGATAATGATTAGTAAAACAAGATGCGTAACGTCGTACAAGTAAATGACACAGAGAATCGACTTTTTGTGGTGTTATACCTTATATTATCAGAACCATATCGGTAATCATTCCGTTTTCTCTGTATTCCAGGCCAGTTCCGCGTCCTCGAGTTGCTGGTGGCGGCACCTCCAAGGCCAAAATAGAACCTAACCTCAATCCCATAGCTATTGAAGCAGATGTTGAGAATCAAGGACCATTGGCCCAGCAAATCGCCTGGGAGGAGAGCCATTTGGGAAACTTTAGGAAGATAATGCCTCCGCCGGATCTTACAAAGTTGGACTACTATACCCGTTTCTATGCTCAATCCAATCAGGTGTCTATATTCGCCGAGACGGCAGCTAGCAAAAAGCGGGAGGATCTCGCCCGAAAGATGCGCATCCAGATCGAGGAGAAGAAGGCCAAGCAGCAGCAGATGCTGAATGGAAAGTTCAAGCGAGATGCCCGTAAGCGACATGCTGTGATGCTTCCAAGGGCAGTGCGCGAGAAGAACCGGATGAATCTCTTCCGGCTGCGGGAGAATTGGACTCCGGGATTCATTTCGGATGCAGAAGAGCGACTGCGTCACACTTGGCTGCACATGCGCTCGGAGGCCATAAGAACTCTCAAGATTACAGAGAACGTAAGAGTTATCATAATACTTTAATTTGTAACTCGAGCTAACAGATATTTCACCACAGATCTATAGCAATCTTTACGAAACCGGTCACTTGACCAACACGGATATGGTCGTCTATCCCCATTTCTACCACAATCTCCAGCACGGTTTCGACATCAGGCAAAATCCCTAAGTGGATGAAGTTAAAATTCCCGAAATCCCATTAAACTTAGTTCTTCCTGTTTCGATCTCCACAGACTGTACACATCTTTGATGTATTCTAAAATTTGTTATTATTTAAATTTAAATTGCTGCTCGTCACTAAAAAATACAACACTTTCGAACTTTTAAAACAATGGGTGCCTTTCGTATTTCAAGCAACCGACTCGTTGATTTATTCGCTTGCTGACCTAATTAAGGCTTTATTGAAGTAATTCTGATTTCCTTGATAATTTTGTGCTGGGGGAATAATTAAATTGGGCCACATATACATATGTAGGTATACGAAAAGCTCTGAAAAATGTTGAATCCTTTACTTCCAACTTTATTGGATTTTTAGAAACCTTAAGTAAATACAAAGAAAACAAATTTCTCACATTTCATGAGCTCTTTGAGTATTCTTTTTAAGTGGTTTTTTAACATCAATAAATGGTGTTAATTCAGCAATTCAAATTAAAACGTCTTCGATTTATAACTAAGCAAATACCAAATTCCGGGCAGCGTACTCTCTTGTTTAGATTGGAATCGCGTCTGGCTGATCCGGCACCCGACTTTCAGCATACGTATATATGTATAGCTTGTATATTTGGCAGCCTGCCCGGCAAACAAATATCATAAACATTTGCCCCATCGAATGGGGAGAGTACTGAGATCTGAGATCGAGAATCGGGCATTTCGAGAGAATTTCGCTGCGATTCAGAATTTTTTTCGAATGGAGGCGATGTAGAGCACTGAGTTCAGTCGGTCGAAGGAGCACGCCCTGGGCAGTCGCTAATTAAATTTGGAAAAAATATTTAGAAAACCGTAAAGGGGATTAGAATATATTCCCCAAACATCTGCGGTATGTTCAAAGTGTCACAGGAGATGCGTCTGAATACGCAGGCCGCCTCCTCCACCTCCTCCTCCAGTCAGAGTGGGAGTGGGAGTGGCCTGGAGGGAAACAGTCCGGAGGAAGGCGGTATTTTTGGACGCTACCAGCGGACGCCCGATGCGGGTGAGTACCGTCGATGAGGAAGTAAACATCGAACCGGCTATTTATAAACGACTTATGCCCCGGCTCTTTAGATGCCTATCCCTCGGAACCGCCGCGGGTTTATGTGGCGCCCGAGCTGACCAATGCCGGGAAGGTGCAGTTGCTCCACTTTCCCAGCGGGGCGGTGAGGGTGAACAGCTCGGTGGGGTTCATCATCAAGCGGAACGGGGTCAAGGGGAACTTCGAGGTGCGCGTCGAGGGTCCCAGTGGCCAACCCATCCAGCCTGTCCAGCAGCAACAGTTGGACCCGGAGCGCTTCCAGATCGATTGCCAATTGGCTGCCGGAGCGGGACTCTACAAGGTCCACATCAAGTGCAATTCCGTAACCCTGCCCAGGTCACCTTTTATTATCGTGGCTATAGCAGGTGCTCCGGAGTCCATTGAAGGAAAACCCGCAAATACTTCAGGTAGGATTTTTGTAAATATAATTCAGTTCTGGAAATTCGAAATCTGATAAATTGTATGATTAATGGTACATTGATAAAACCAGAATATTATTTTTACACAACTACAAGATGGACTCATGCTAAGGACTTTAACTTTTATTTACACACATTAAAAAATTATTAAGTTACTGACATTTGTTTTAAGGTTAAAAAAATATTGAATCTATTATAATAGGAATCTATTAAGACAGCTGTTCAAGTAAAAGATTCTTGACTCACAGTTCTAGGATCTAAAAATTGAAGATTTATATTATAAGAAGACCTGATAATCAACCCAACTAATCTTTTCTTTTATATCTTTGTTCCATTAGTGCCTATCTTGGATTCGGATGTCAGTAAAGTGCATAGTCGTGGACTAGGACTTACCCATGTCAGTTTGGTGGAGCGCAACGAGTTCACAGTGGACTGCAGCCAAGCGGGGAGCAACATGCTCCTGGTGGGAGTCCTGGGACAACGAGGTCCTTGCGAGGAGGTGGTGGTCAAGCACTTGGGACGGAGCATTCACAGGGTTACCTACAGGGTGTGCGATCCCGGAGATTATATTCTAGTGGTAAAGTGGGGAGAGCAACACATACCAGGTTCCCCGTTTAGACTAAGTGCCGAATAGGATACGAAATAAATGTGTCTGTATAAATCAGCTGACCTTGATTGGGTGCCATAGCCACCCTCCTTCTCGGAACCAAACGCCTCACCTTGGGGCCATGTGCACTTTAATGATGATTACCGAAGCATTATGGGTACCACGAGCAGGGTCTTTGTTGCTTTTCCCGGCACTAATGACGTTCGCATTTGAGCGCTGATGCTGTCTTCGCCTAACAACCTAATGATGATGACCGGCAAATGTAGGTAAACTGTATGTCAGAACAAATAGTAACGTCTACAGCTGCGCTCATAGCAATAGTAACGAAGTTTCCAAAAATGCAAGCCAACATACTCAAGTGCATTTACCTAATTTCCAATAATAATCTTCTATAATTTATTATAATTGGAAAATTACTTAGTAAGTCAAATATTATAATACCCTATACTTTTAACACTTAAAAAGTAAAAAATATAATAACAAAAATATTTGTATTAAAATTTGAAGTTTGTATTTTGGTATTGTAGTTATTACAAAGCTGTTCCTGTCTGTATACAAGAAAGATGAGATTGGAAGCTACATATGTATGTTGGAGCCGCATAAATGTCGAGTTCTTGATGATGATGATGACAAATTTATTTACTATTTCTAAACGACATGTGCTGAGTAATGTCTAAGCCAAAAAAAATAAGTTTATTTAAATTTGTTAAAATTCTATACAGTTTTAAAACTCACGTAGGGTGTCCAGGGAAATTCGGAATTCAAAACACTGTTATCAGCAGAACAACAAGAAATTTTGGCTCACTCTAAAAATCAAACAAAAACGGGGCTTAATTAGTAAATCGTTTTTCATTATAATCAAAATTGTTCGGATTACATATTTTAAAATGAAATGTCTATAAATTTAGAAATAAATAAATGCTATAAATAATCTTAGCCAAATAACCAAATGCTATAAAAATAAACGTTTAAATATCTGGTGACCTTGTTATTGGATTTTCGCTTTTCCCAATTTATTTTTCTTCCGCCTTGCCACGCCCCCTCTCCGCCCCCCGTTTCCAACGAGACGATGTGCAATTTAATGATGATTACCTTACCCCGAACCAAAGCCAAGCAACTGACGACTGTGCGGCAGCCACATTATCATTTTTTGTTATTTAGCCCGCTAATGACGTTCGCATTTGGGAGCCGCTATCGTTGTTGTTGTTGCTCCAGCGCACAACCTAATGATGATGATGATGACCGGCAAATACGTGTTGGTGCGACTGTGTGTGTGTGTATCTGTGTGTGCATTATGCTCCAACAAAAGCGTTTGTGGGGCAGGGAGTTGGAGCCGAAAATGATGATGATGAGCGATGAAACGCGTTTGCTTTGTGGCGCCCTAACGAGTGGAGAGATTGGCGGGTAAGCAAAATGGCAGATGACTCGGGGTTCTATTCTCCCCAAAAAACCTGAAAACAAGAATTTCCCATTGCGCGCCCTTTGAAGCTCCAACGTATTTTCACCGCCCATCTGGCAACGCCGCACCATCAGTGCTGACAGTCTGCCCTTTTTCTGGACAGATCTGTATTTTTTAACGGCTTTAGCTGGAAACATTCTTAAATATACTTTATAGGTATGAAAGTCTAAGATCTTTTAACAAAAGTTTGTGTCTTCAAGTTTCGCAAAAGAACTAAGTGACTTGTAACCATCAGCTAAATTATAAAGCACTTAGAGCATCGACTAATATTTCAAAATATAAACTTAAAATTATTTAAAAGGCATATTTTAAAAACTGATTAGATTTTGATTATCAGAACGGGACCGTGGTCCCTGTTCACGGTCTTTAATTCGATGTCTCATTTAATGATTCTCAGATAATAACTAGATTTTACCATACACAGAAAATCACCAAAAAGGGGTATGTTTATTAATAATTTTAATAAATCCATTTTACTTAAATTCGAAAATTCGGCTTTACAATATAAATATATTTTCCGCTTTTTATCTGACCTGTCAGCACCGCCAGCCACGACACACTAGCTGCACTGCTCACACCTTGTTGCTCTCCGGAGAACATCATTATAGAGTCGAATGGGGAGAGCTGCGCAGCGTAGGAGCTACAAAACTACGTTTTTCGTGTGTTTCCCTCTTGAAGATAATTAAAATATAATTATTTGACTTATTATTAAGTTTTGTGCCGCCTCTGTTCGACTTTTGATGTTGTTGCTTGCGGTGCATGGAGAAGAAGAGCGTAACAATAGAACGCAATCAACGAAAGAAAATCGGATGTGGATGTGACGTGAGTGTGTGTGTGTGTATCTCAGAAAGGGAAAAAGTATGTGCGTTTGTGTATTCGAGAAAAGTAACATCTCCCCCCGCAAATTACATAGGCTACCCCGCCCCCGCCCCCTCATCCGACCCCATCAAGCTAGTGACGTCGCAGTCGACGTCGGCGGAGCATCTTCATCCGTATCTGAACATCTCAACTCCCTTGTATACTTGAATTACCGCTTCACTTCGATTCCAGCCGTCGCCGCATCCACTTCGCAGTCCATCTTTTTCTTGCGGAATGCAATTTGCAACTTGTTTCGCTCGCACAATTAATATTTGTTTACCGTTTTACCGTTCGGTTTGCATTACATTTGCACATGTGTGTGCGATTTGCGGGAGAGGCTGAGCTCTTTCCGTGTGTGTGTGTGCCGGCTTAATGATAATTGAAAGCCAGAATAAAAGATACAGCCGAGTGTAGCGATTGTGAGATACCCTGTACTGTTAGAAAATGTGTTGCATACCCAAGAGATTACGACTGGGTTCTGTTGAAATCAACCTTGCATGGTAACTATCCTGAAAGTATACGGAAATCATTAAAGGATACATCATATTACCTTTTGTGTCGTAACTAACTTAAAAGTGGACTAATTAAATATAATAAATCACAGTAAGCTAGCGACTTCAATCTTAAGCAATACAAATTATATATATGTACTTTATAAGGTCTGAAGACTATTCCTTTCTTTGTTATTTTTTGACAATTATCCATTATAATCCCTTATAAAACCAACTACGAATCTCCTTTCTTTGTGGTTTCTTCTTCACAAGCACAACATACCCTTCAACTTCACGATTACCCAGTGAAATCTACAATTATAATGGCATCGGTATAAAAGGGGCCATTCATGTCATAATCCCCGTTTGGGGCGGTTTAGGTTGAGTATTAGGTGGCTTGAACCTCTGACAGCTTTAAAATATTAATTACAAATTCATTGGAATTAAATTGTCATCAAACAGGGTTCACACAAACCATATGTTGTGTTGTTTGTTTACAGCCAAGGAACTTAAATAACTTTAAAAGTTATTCGGAAAGATTATTTCTAGCTAATAAATAATGATACTAGTGCAATTAAACGATATCCAAAGATTTCCAAAACAGTTTATATAACAATTTTTAATTATATTATTATTTCAGGAGTGGATCCGTGTACAAAATGCCTGTCTACTAGAGAAACCGCTTCATGTCCTGCTTCAGCTGGCAGACGAAGTTTGTCGGGCAATCCCAGTTGTCGGCAGTAAGACCCATGTGAAATGCCTGTAAGTTTTCTTGGTAGCTATACAATTTATTAAGATATTATAACCCATTTATACCACCACCCCGACAGTATGAAAAATTCAACAAAAAGCGCCGACAATGGGAGGATAGTGGTGTTCTAGAGCTGATCAAACTATGGAAAGTCTGCGCCTATGAGCTGCGCACCATCAAACGCAATGGCCATCTCTATGTGGCAATGGCCAAGCAGCTAACCTCGCTTGGCGTCCCTGTAACCGCACTGGAGGTTCACTTCAAAGTCAACAATCTCACGCAGCGCTACCGACAGGAGCAGAAGACCTTCGAGACCACGGGCATAATTAGCACCTGGAAGTTCTACAGTCAAGTGGATGATGTATTCAAGAGTCTGGCCGCGCACACCGGTTACAAGTAGGTTACGAAGGATATAAGATAAAAGATGGGTTACAAGAGAAACCACTGAAATATTAGTAGTTTCTCTTGATAACCAAACAATTGGTACTTCAACTTGAACCAATCTAACCATTATCTTTATCAATCCGCAGAGACAAACGCATGACGAGTGCATCCAATACAAGCAGTTTACCATCTACATCCGAGTCACCAGTTTGGAAAAATCCAATGTCTCAGCAAGAGTTTAATAGCAACAACACGGAGGGGTTCTATAAGTGAGCGCTAATCGAAGCAAACTAATTCTAATCAATCTCCTAATAATAATTGTTATTTGCAGGACCGAGTACGGCATGCACCGTCACTTTATGGACCACTCCCAGCCGCCTCCCAATGCAGGCAGCGTGGACAACTTTATGGCCTCGTCGGCGGCCGTGGCGGCAGTGGCTGCCGCTGCCTCGGCTCGCCTGGCAGACAACAACATGGATCAGCAAATGAATGCGGCGGCCGGAGGAAGCGGAGCAAGTGGAGGCGGTGGGGGCAACACCAACGGGGGCGTGGCCAACTACCAGAAGATCAAGAAGTCGCACGAGGACTACGACAAGTTCGTGGACATTGTGAAGAACATCGTGGACACCCACAAAAGCACTCCGGACAAAGTGGACACGTTCGGCGACTTCATTAAGTCGTACATGAAGCGCTGGCCGGAGCGGCTACAGGACGAGGCCATTAACCACATCACCAACTACGTGATCGTCAAGAACATGGAGCACAGCATGGTCAGCAGCCACAACCCCGAGGGAGTCAACAACCGACAATAACAATACAAGCAGGAGCCCAACAACTGAACGAGTTGTTGGACGAGGCAGCTCCAGGAACCAGGCACTGAAGGCGAACGAAGCGAGACAGCAGGCGAGGATTACTTAAGGTGGCACGCAGTTACTTAAACGCATCTGAGTTGCAGCCAAGTTCATTGGACACATACACACGGCATACAGTATTTTTTGTATAGTTAAAATATACATTGGAGTTTTAGTTCTCGGCGATCGCTCCCTCGATACAGAGTTGACTTCAGTATTTGGGGGGCCCCGATAAATCGTACATAGAGATCCTAGTGAGTACATTACATTTAGACACCATTTCCTACTGTTAGCTGTAAACTATTATACATAAATTAATAAATGCTTTAACGATTATTTATGAATGTCGCAGAGGATACATTAGTTTTCGGTGAATAGATCGGTCAAATTTAAATTGTAATATCTAGTGTAAATTTAAAAGCCAGGACTAGGTATACTTTTGATCACCGGTAATTATATACCTTACAATTAATTTATCTTAATTACTTGTGTAATCTTTGCCGGAACTTGGTACTATCGAGGGTGGTATATTCTTGAAGGGAGATAAAAACCCATCTTCCTTAACCATTTTGTTGATCCTGTCCATCTGCGATCTCCGTGTAATTTAGAACATGACGCCTCGTGTAGCGTACATATTGCTTATGCTTTAGATACATTTTTAAGATTCCTTTAACCGTAACAAAAGTAAGACATCCAAGCAGAGTACGTTTCAGCGCGTTGTCCACAGAACGAAAGATAAGATTTCCAACAAGGTATGATATGGTGGGCAGAAGGACGGCTCCGCAGAATACGCGTTCTTTCGAAATGGGTTCCGGCAGAGGTAGAAAAATTGAATTGTTGTGGTAATCGAATTCGCGGCTGTGCTTCATAAAGGGAAGTTTTCGCACCACCGATCCACAGCTTCGAAACAAGCGCAACAGGGCATCCTCCCAAGGAATCAAGCGAAAAAGTATCAGACCAACTGGGATTAATGGAAGTGCGACCAGGATCATGATAATTGACGGATCGCTTGACTGAAATATAGACATGCCGCGGTCCCGGCCAGCAATCTGAAAAACTGTCAACGCTCCGTATGTAACGGCTATCCAATAGACAGATACAGCCATAAAGATTGCCACCAGCCAAGGACCTAGGAAGCAGGAGATGAAATGGTCGATCATTTCCAACACAGCTGGGAACTTCCTCAAACTCGGGTACACGATGTACTTCGTCTGGCACTGTGGACAGGAAACGTCTTGTTCTCCGGTCCCCTCTTGCGTCTTCTCGTCGATCCAGTGGAGAAGACAACTCTGATGCACCCATTTGGTGGTTCCTGGACAGGAACACGGATTTACCCAAGGCAGGCGTTCTTCCTCATCCGTGGCCAAGCAGATCCAACAACAGCGATTCGGCTCCACTGGATCCTCTTCCATTAACAGCGTTGTGGGGCTTGGTTTCTCTATCGGAGATCTGTCTGCAGAGGGAGTTGGTTGTCCTCCAACTGCAGGCTGTGGCACCTTCATTTTGTCAGCCCTTTCCGACATCAAAACTTAACGAAAGTACAGCTAACATATAATATTAGTAGATCAACTTATAAATATGCTTGCCTTTCGGTAGAAAATTCAAAAAGATCTTCAAATGAAATCTGATATATATCTGCAGGGTATGTATCTACACATTCTTAAAAAACAATGTGATCTTCATAACTGAAGTTCTTAGCAGTTTAGTTGTTAAAATATATTTATATTTAGAAGTAGCGGGCATAAAAATGTAATAATATTAAAAATAACATTAGTTATTGTTTGTTATAATTTAAATTGTACTTGTTGTTACCCTTCTTAATGATACTGAAAACATAATGATAGCCCTATCCCTGCAAAGCCATTGATTGTTCAGGTCCAGTAAGTGGGCACTTGGCTGGTGATCTATTTTGGCATGTGTAATTCATATACGTTGGACTTGGCACGCCACACTGTTGAACATGTTGGCCGCCTTACCGGGAGCAGAGGGAGCCACCAGGAACCGGGCGAAAGTGCCGCCCTTCTTGTCTGACAGGCGACCAGGATTGATCACCAGGCAATCGTTGACCAGGCGGATGAAGTGCCGCTGATCGCCGGGCAGGATGAGTACATTTGGCAGCTGCTTGAGCTGGGCGTACTTGAGTGCCAGCTGGGAATCGTAGGCCATGTCCTCGTCCGCCGGCGGATACAGGGGGTAAAAGGAGCCCTGGTGGAACAAGTGGTTGATCGCTCTGTGCATCCGCTCGCCAGCATTTGCAGCGAACTCGTGGCTAAGCAAATGATCCACCACGTCGGTGGAGGTGATGCCCAGTGTGATGCCATCCAGATCAACCATCGAGGGATCGGGCAGCATGTGTAAATTCGGATAGTTTCTGCGGAGAGTTGGCGGCGGTGTGGGATAAACAGAGTGTGACATGGCGTCCTTCTGACTGCTGACCACCAGCACTGCAGTGTGGCTCCCAACCGCTTCCATTATCCCACCGATCATCTTCTCGAAAAAGGAATCAAAGGTCTCGGCCAATTCGCAGACCATCTTGTGATCCCCATCCAGGAAGGGACCCGTGAGCACCAGCACATCGGGCCTGTGCTCCTTGATGTATTTGAGCAGGTCGTGCAGCGGCTCGTAAAACAGATCCGTGCTGTCTGTGAAGGGTCCGGCGGCCACCACAAACTGGAGCTCTCGGTCGACCTTAAGAGGTGTGACTGGCGTCAGTTTGCGTTCCGTGTGAATCTCTTCCACCACGAAAGTCTTGCCCTTGGGTATGAACCCCTTGGCGAGCACCACTTGCCCGGGAAAGATGCTGGCCGACTTGACTCTGGAGAAGTTGAGCGTGAGGGATGTGTCCTTAGCCTCATACGTGTCGTCATCGATGACGACCAAAAAGGCGGAGTGGGCATCCAGTGGGCCATCGTCCTCCGAGTGAATCATTCCCACAGCGTGGAGTCCACCTGCCGCCTGTAGAGCCTGTTTATCATGCGGATACCAACTGCACTCGGCGGCGCCTGCTTCTCCCAGCTTCTTCTCCACCAGCGCCCGTCCAGTATCATCGACGCGGTCGTGCAGGTCGTCACATCGGTCGCCTAGCAGGTCGTTCATGTAGCCCAGATTGGCAATGGTCAGCGGGGCGTTCTTGTGCAGCAATTTCTGGGTCACAGGCACTGTGTGCTCTATTTGCGTCTGCCAGCTGGAGCCAGCCAGGAGTTTGGGGTGCCCAAAAGAGTCCACGACGTCGCCGGGTTTGCCAGCCACTGATGTGGTTGGTGTTCCCGCCGCTGGATTCTTTTTGGCAGATTGGGGCGTGTAGCTGGCCGGGCTGAAGAGCACGCCACCCTTAAGGTTGGAGTTACGAACCGAATCCTTCTTAGCCTTGGGTGTGTGAAGGGCGGAGGAGGTATCCATTGTTGATTCCCCGACATAGTCGTCAATCATGGGATCGTCCTCCATCACTCCATAGCTGGCCAACGAGCTTGTGTCCTGGATAGAGGAAGGAGCATAGGGCTTGGACTTCACCGCGGATGCCTTGGAGCCCATCTTGTCCTTGCGCAGCTGCAGCACCTTGCGCTCGAAGTCGCCCAGGTTCTCCAGCGCAGGATCCTCGCCATGGAGGTGCGACAGACTGAAGGCCATCCACTGCTCCACGAACTCGGTGGCGTCGTGGATGTTGTACGAAATGGCCAGCTCCACGCACCTTTCCAGCACGGAGTCCGCCGGCTCCACGCCCATCTCGTCGAACTGCTGCTTTAATTCCACGTCCATTCGTTGTCTTTACTTTTTCAGCGTGCTGTTTTTGTAAATAAAAACTAGCAATTTATTTTTGGCGGCAAAAGTGGTTTAGCGTTGCCAGGTGGTTTGGCTAAAAAGAAACTAAAGCGTTTTGAAAAATGTGCTATCGAAATAGCAGAGACACCCTTCTCGCAAAGCGGGTGCACCCACCCGATTTAGCGGTAATATCGCCAAAATTAAGTCTGTTTTTGACCAAATAACGGCCTAAATTGGATTCGAATGAAGGAATTTCGACAAACAAATTGTTTTTTAAAAAACATATAAGTAAAATAAGTATTTCAAGCGAATAGTTATAATTTAAAAAGTTTTTTATGAAAAAATTTGAATAATTTCTGTTTTTTGGCTTTTTGTTTTCAAAAAACAAAATCTTAAAAATTGAAATTGCTTAAATTCAAATGTGCCTTTAAGCGAAATAAGAACTAGTGAGAATATTTTACTGATCTTGCTTCGGCCACACTGAGCTTGCTCACATTCAGAATGTAAACAATGAGTAACTAAATTCTAAATAAAGCGCAATAATTCTCAACGTGATAAAAGTGAACGTTGCAGTAGTGACCTCATCTCGACACCAAACGCAGAACAACAGATTTTTAGAAACAAAAACTGAATAAAAAGACCATGTCGAAAACGGAAAAGGGGGACTCCCCGAAAAAACACAAGCTTCAGAATGAATGGACGCTTTGGTTTGTGGAGAACGATCCCGAAAGGTCGTGGGAGGATATGTTAAGGAAGATCGACACCTTCGGCACCGTCGAGGACTTTTGGAACCTATATTTCCGCATCGACCCGCCCTCGAAGCTCAAAAAGGGCTGTGATTATATGGTCTTCAAGAAAAACATACCGCCCATGTGGGAGGACCCGGCGAATAGGCAGGGCGGTCGCTGGGCGGTCTATATTCAAAAGGGCCATAAAACCGATCTGGACATCATTTGGCTTGATGTTCTCCTGTGCCTAATTGGCGAGGTTTGCGAAAATTACGATCACATCTGTGGAGCTTTCGTTAGGATTCGCAAGAAGATCGATAAGATTTCCATCTGGACCAAGGACGACAAAGATGCGGAGGCCATCCAAGAGATTGGTCGCAAGCTACGAGAAGTCGTGCGCTTTAAAAGCAGCCACATTCTGCAGTACCAGGCGCACATAAAAGAACAGCATATTTTAAAGATTAATTGATTCTATTCGCAAAATGTATATTTTTGTGATCCCTGTTAAATCTTCTCTATATATGTATGTATCTCAAAAGGATATATAGACATACATATAGAACTACTAATTTTAAAAAAGTAAATTATATATCTTATGTATATACGAAAATTTATATATGTAAAGATGTGACAATTTATATTGTGAAATTCATAACTTACTCTCAATCGTAAGCTCTCTATCAGTTTTGATACCTTAATATTTTCAAATGGAACTAACAACACAAAAGCCGAAT